>NC_074690.1:36892558-37225058 GCF_029448725.1 Salvelinus fontinalis
TTCCTGTTTTGATTTTTTCTCAGATTTTTGCCTGCCAGTGTATTAGCCCTCCAGTCCAGTGATGATCCATGGCAATGAGTTCTGTTATACTCACAGACATAATTCAAACCGTTTTAGAAACTTCAGAGTGTTTTCTATCCAATACTAATAATAACATGCATATATTAGCAACTATGACTGAGGAGCAGGCCGTTTACTCTGGGCACCTCGGTGCACCTTTCATCCAAGCTACTCAATACTGCCCCTGCAGCCATAAGAAGTTAAAGTTTTTTGGGGAGAGTACTAATGTTACTGCCCCACCACAGCAAAAAAAGACATTCCATTCATTCCTATGGACGACTGCTCCTACTAGGGAGTGCCAATATAACCGACCAGTAGCATCAAAGCCCCTCAATGGCCAATAAATAACATCAGCAATCCAGGGTTTATATAAATCATCATCACTGGAAACTAGTGATGACCGGACTGTCTCTAGTTAATGCCAATATTACGGCCGGTGGCTTCAAAGCCTTTCATTGGACATTACATAGCATCCGCAATTCAGGATTTAAACACATTTGAGAATATTCAGAAAGATATATTAAATCCACGTTTTGTATCGAGTGAGAAATACCTTTTGCGTGTGTGTTTTTGTTGCACTGAAACAGTGCAAAACAGAGATCTACACACATGCAAAAGGAATTTCTACCTCGATACAAAACTTGCATTTAATATTTTTCTGAATATTCTGTTTTTTGGAGAACGACTTGCAACTGGATACGGACATTTATATGATACCATTTTCTCCCCGAATCGAGAACAGAGAAACTATCGCCAAAAACAGTTAGTTGAAAAATTGCCTACTATGATTTACACTAGCTAATGTGTAACGGATTTAACTTAACGTTTAAGAATCATTCACATATCACCGTAGTAAAAGTATATACAAAAATCTACTACCTTTTCTCCTGACTCGTCCTCTCGTCTTCTTCAGCTCGCCCTCCATCATTTGACACTTCCTTTTCAGTCCATCAATATCTCGCTGGCTTTGGGTAATTTCCAAACGTATAACTGCACAGCTATCATCAACACGTTTGTTTATTTCTGCTACAGCTGCTTTAGCTAATACCTCCATAATGGATACCAACTGCGCCTGAAAATTGCAGCTTGCCATCTTGTCCAATCCAAATTACAGATTTGTATTCTCAATGTGAAGTAAATAGTCTAGTATTTCAATGCTAATGTTCAATAAAGAATCCGTAGATGTTAATAAACTGCAACAATGTTTCAAGTGGGAGATGCGTGCGCAAATGCACACGTGACGTAAGTAAATATTACCGTAAATAAGAGAGTGCAACAGCCCTTAAAATTAGTACATTTAGGGTAATCATATCTATTGAATAAAGAATTCAGATCGTAAAACGCATTCTCTATTTAGTGAAAATATATGGCTACGTGTAGGGGAGAGTGCAGAGCAATGCAGGTTGCTGTGGTTATTAACGCATAAAAAGCCTACATTTAGGGCTCCCGAGTGGCGCAGCGGTCTAAGGCACTGCATCTCACAGCCAAAAAATTATCAAATTTGCCTTTCCTAATATGTCATGCGCCCAAATACTGACTTGCCGTAATCATGTAGTGACATTGAGCTAGAAATGGATGAGTCTAGTGGGGGAAAGGTGGCTGGATAACTGCAGTGACTGTGGAGGGAGGTAGCTACACTGCAGTACAATGACACTCACATACTCATACACATTTTGATACATCTTGTGAATCATCTGTAAACAAGTTGTTAAATGAATGATTTATTAACTGCACTGTTATTATGTGTTCTGTTGGTGGTGTGTGGAGATTCCAAGGGGAATATGTGGTTCATGGGTTAACTATTGATTAAATTAGTGTTTAATGAGGGTTTTAGTTGTTGATCTTCAACTAGTCTGACCTGAGGCGGGGGCCAGATAAGAATAGTTTTTTGCCAGTGCCAGGATGGGGCCTTGTTGCACCCTAAAACGTCCCAGCAGCACCATGCTTGCCTCTCCCTCCTGTATCCTTCACACCCTTAGCCGTTGATCCCTGCCCCGAGATACCAGTAGCTTGGGCTCCTCTGAAGCCAGCCAAATCAGGTAGAGGATGGACACCCATAGATCCTCGCTAGCCCACGTCCTCTAACCTGCACAATAGGGTTGGGGTGGTTTCATTAGTTCTTAATCACTGATGTTGTGTTCAGTGATGTATTTAATTAATTTAGTTAATTGGCTTACAGAGTTGTTGGCAAACTTTTAAAACCATATACCTGATTTAAGACTCAAGGGTTTCAACCCATCACCATGGTAACCCACTGCTGCATAACACCCAGTGACAGCCACACAGAGAAGCGGGCTCCGTGGTTGACATCTTTTTTCCCTTCTGAACAATGGACTCCTGTCAAAGCAAACAACTACAATAAAGAAGTGATTTTTGAACATCCGAGTGACAGAAATGGACATTGACGAACTTCTGCAAGATGAGTGTAACGGCATATCTTGGGTTCTCCAAACACATTCACCGAGCGGCTCAGACCACCTGACCATAATTGGACCTGTGGAGGAGGGAGAAGTAAAAAGTGTACATTTCAAAATATATATGTGTGTGTGTGTGTGTAAAGCATCTCTCACCGTGTGGTCCGAGCCAGCACTCAGGAGTTTGGTCCCTTCCAGCAGGAAAGTGAGCACCTCGCAGGAAAGTGAGCACCTCTGTAGATCTGCTGTGAGCCTGGTAGCAGCCCATGCAGATAGAGGCTGGAACTGACCACAGCCTCACCTCTCCAGACAGCCAGTGCACAGCAGAGAGGAGGAGGGAAAGAAGGACAGATTGCGTACTGACCTCTGATGACCAGAGAGAGTCTGGGAGGGAGGAAGGAAGGAGGAATTAGAATTAGAAATGAAGGTTGCGTTAAAAAAACGAGGGCAAAAGAAGTTAACAGTGTGACACACATCTCTGCTCCCAATATGTCCTTCATTCGACTCCGTAACTTCACCCTTCAGCCAGTACTCCACAGATGCACAGCTCCATCCCAACACCCCACAAGATGACCTTCGGGTTCAAAGGTCACACAGTTCAGAGGTCTAGGGCTCAACAGGGCTGTGACCAGACTGGCCTTTGGAGATGACCACACATGTGGAGCATTACATAGATAACATTAACAGTTCAAACTAATGGGTGACGTAGTAATCAGAGCGACTGGCATTGTCTTAATGTGAGACTCACTTTAAGGCTAAAGTCAAGGGACAAAGTTGCAAGGTGCTTCCCGTCTGCACTAACGTCACTTCCTGTTATTTTGTTTGAGTGGCCATCAATAAGGGTTGTCCGTAGAAAGATGAGAGAGTTGACCATTTTGCATGTGTCTGCAGGATCTGAATGACGTAATCCAATATTTCTAAAGCTATTGTATACGGCAATGTGTATTGGACCTTGGAGAGTCTTTTTTTTTAGAAGTCTTATCCCAAACATTCTTTCACCTGCAGCCACTCAACGTCCCACAACTCAATCCGTCCATCAAAGGAAGTAGTTCCCATAAGCCCTTACCTAAGGAAGATGCATCCAGAGATGCGATCACAGCTGCTCACCAGTGACCTCACTTCCTGTTAACGGCCAAGGTAATGCGCAATTTGAAACTTACATATAGTCAGTAGTAAGTCCTTTCCTAGTTTGTCAGGTCAGTAACATATTGTTTTTATTGACAGAGGCCAGAAATGTACCTGTCTTGTCTTTTTGGATGAGGTGGACGGTCCCCTGTCCAGTCCCTACTGCCATATCCCCAGCCCCTGGACTCAGAGGGGAAGATGGAAACCAGCTCACTGTGATTAGAGACCACAATAATCTCTAATATCGTCACAACTAGGGCAATAAACAATATAACAACCTCTGAGGTAGCTAAGACATATCACAGGTCAATATGGCCTGTAATAACATTGCTGTAAAAATCACTTACACAAACAGCATAAAGATAAGCTACTGTACCTGTTCTCCGGTTGAGTATCTTGTTCATCTTTTAGCCACCTCATCACATACACCCCTTTTCCTCCAATTCCCATCATGCCTTGTGCCCAGGCATAAGCGGGAGTGTGGTGGGGCTTGTTGAGAGCTTGCTGCAGAAACAGGGCTGGTCAGGAGGGGAGCACGGTGCTGCAGGAACCTCACACAACCCTTCAGACCACTCTGGGCATCCTCTGACATGGGGTCTTTACAGGAAAAGGAGAGGAAGACTTAACTCAGGGTTTTCTGTCTGAGGAATATCTAGAGAGACTTTGCTATACAGATAGAAACAGGTAGAAAATTATAAATTCTATTACCTGAAGAGTCCGATGAGCCAATACCTTCAGACTCAAACCTCTTGCCTGCAGAGGAGAGAATGATAAAAGAGGAGATGAAAAGCTGTTATAGAAAATCGATCATAGTTGCCTGGACAGAGAGGTGACTTACTAAACAAGCTGTAGGTTTCCAGGAGATGGTGCAGGAGGCCATGGCGCACCTTGACAAACAGGAAATGTTAACTGGAAAGCAGGGAACGTGTAGTGCCTCCCACTGGCCTTTCATCTGACCAAAGACAGACTGCCAGGAGGTCATTTGGGCCGTTACAGAGGGATGGATCAATCAGGCTGCAGAAGAACAAGAAAGAGATGGACTGTGTTTACGTTCAATTTCCTACTATTCTCCATTCAACAGTGTATAATCACTCATTTCCTCCCCTAATGACACAAACAGGGAGGCAAGCTTACCAAATAAGTTGCAGAAAAACTCCTGTGAACAACAAGCTAATACTTTTCAATTCAATGATGTGTGGTCAGTGTCCAGAGCAGCAAGATACAGTATTATTCCCGCATGTGCCGGTGCAATATCTGGCAACAGAAAAAACAGGTGCTCTCACAGTCTGTTTATTTCTGTTGGACTCTTTATTAATGATCATATGATCACATGCTCTTCCCGGGAGAGCCTATGGGTGCCTTTATGTTGCTTTTGTCAGTAAGCATGTTGAGAAGGACCTGTAAGTAACCATTTCACTGTTAGTCTACACAAAACATGTGACAAATAAAATGTGATTTGATTTGAAATAACAGAATTTGATTCAATCACATGAAGCACAAAACACTCACTATACAGAAAATGATTAGACTATACATATGCATCATTCAGTTTACCTAAGTTACTGGGTAAACAATATGAAAAGGATTAGACTACATGTACATAAATTCACATAAGTTACTGGGTAAACAATATGCCAAGCAATATGCCAAACGGTCAAATGCATTTGGTATTGACCCGACGATTGGTGTCTGGGGTACTTGCTCAGATTAAGCCTCTAAAATGGTCAGTTTAGAAATCCCCTACAATAACCCATGTGTAGCCTACAATATGTATTACATTTTATTCCCACTTAGACAATCAACAGAGTTGAATTTGTTTGGTGACAAAAATATAACCGACAAGACAAATTGTGGGCTTAAAAACAGCTCTTTCTATCCGGCGCCTGAGAATGGGTATCTCTAGGGACAACTGGCATAAACGCCGCAAGACCGGTGGCAAACGCAAACCCTACCACAAGAAGAGGAAGTATGAACTGGGTCGTCCCCCTGCAAACACCAAGATCGGACCTCGCCGTATTCACACGGTGAGGACCCGCGGCGGCAACAAGAAGTACCGTGCTCTGAGGGTCGATGTGGGTAACTTCTCATGGGGCTCTGAGTGCAGCACTCGTAAGACCAGGATCATTGATGTGGTGTACAACGCCTCCAATAACGAGTTGGTGAGAACCAAGACCTTGGTGAAGCACTGCATCGTTCTCGTCGACAGCCTGCCTTACAGGCAGTGGTATGAGGCCCACTTCGCCACTCCTCTGGGACGCAAGAAGGGAGCCAAGCTGACTCTCGAGGAGGAAGAGGTGATTAACAAGAAGAGGTCAAAGAAGATCCAGAAGGAGTTTGACGAGCGTAAGAAGAACTGCAAGATCAGCCCTCTCCTGGAAGAACAGTTCATGCAGAGGAAACTCCTCGCCTGCATTGCCTCCAAGCCCGGCCAGTGCGGCAGGGTGGATGGCTACGTGTTGGAGGGCAAGAAGCTGGAATTCTACCTGAGGAAGATCAAAGCCAAGAAGGGCAAATAGATCAGCTGTTTGATACCATGTCAATAAAAACACAAAAGTTCCCCACCCCCCAAAAAATAAATAATAATAATAATAATTATTACCTTAAAAAACAATGGTCGAACATCTTGGATGCAGTCTCCAGTTCGTATTAGCTGATACTTCAGTGGGGATAACTGGGCCCAAAATCTGTCTTCTCCAGCAGGTGGCGTTTAAAAAAAAAATTCTCACCAAGCAAGGAGTTTTTGAATGGAGATCAATGAGTGTCGAATTTGGTTAACTAAAAATGTAATGGCTTATTTGCTACAGGGCCTTAAAAAAGTATTCACACACCTTGACTTTTTCCACATTTTGTTGTGGTACAGCCTGATTTTTTTTAAATAGATTTTTTTGTCACTAGCCTATACACAATAACCCATAATGTCAAAGTGAAATTATATTTTTCGATTTTAAAAAATTAATTAATTAAAAATGTAAAGCTGAAATGTCTTGAGTCAATAAGTTTTCAACCCCTTTGTTATGGCAAGCCTAACTAAGTTCAGGAGTAAACATTTGCTTAACAAGTCACATAAGTTACATGGACTCACTCTTGTGTGCAACAATAGTGTTTAATAACATGATTTTTTGAACGACCACCTCATCTCTGTACCCTACACATACAATTATCTGTAAGGTCCCTCAGTCTAGAAGTGAATTTCAAACACAGATTCAACCACAAAGACCAGGGAGGTTTTCCCATGCCTCACAAAGAAAGGCACCTATTGGTAGATGGGTAAAACATAAAAAGCAGACATTGAATATCCCTTTGAGCATGGTGAAGTTATTAATTACACGTTGGATGGTGCATCAATAAACCCAGTCACTTTAAAGATTCATGCGTCCTTCCTAACTTAGTGGCCGGAGAGGAAGGAAACTGCTCAGGATTTCACCATGATGCCAGTTACAGAGTTTAATGGCTGTGATCAACAACATTGTAGTTACTCCACAATATGAACCTAATTGGCAGAGTGAAAGGAAAAAAGCTTGTACAGAATAGCAATTAACTTTTTGTCTTGAATACAAAGTTTTATGGTTGGAGCAAATCCAATACTGTCACGCCCTGGCCTTAGTTATCTTTGTTTTCTTTATTATTTTAGTTAAGTCAGGGTGTGACATGGGGAATGTATGTGTTTTTTGGATTGTCTAGGGGTTTTGTACGTGTAATGGGTCAGTGTCTTGTCTAGGTGTTTGTATGTCTATGGCTGCCTAGATTGGTTCTCAATTAGAGGCAGCTGTGGTTCATTGTCTCTGATTGAGAGCCATATTTAAGGCAGCCATAGGCATTTGGGTTTTGTGGGTAATTGTCTATGTGTAAGTTGCCAGTGTCTGCACTTATTGTTTTGTTATAGCTTCATGATCGTTTGTTGTTTTTGTAGTAGTTTGTATAGTGTTTCGTTTCGTGTTTCATCTTTTAAATTAAAGATGTATTCGTATCCCGCTGCGCCTTGGTCCACTTATTATGACGATCGTGACAAATACAATACATTACTGAGTACCACTCTCCATATTTTCAAGCATAATGGTGGCTGCATCATGTTATGGGTGTGCTTGTAATAGTTAAGGACTGGGGAGTTTTTCAGGATAAAAAAGAAACGGAATGGAGCAAAGCACAGGCAAAATCCTAGAGGAAAACCTGGTTCAGTCTGCTTTTCACCAGACAATAACCAAAAACACAAGGCCAAATCTACACTGGAGTTGCTTACCAAGAAGACAGGGAATGTTCCTGAGCGGCCAAGTTACAGTTTTGACTTAAATCTGCTTGAAAATCTATGGCAAGACCTGAAAATGGTTGTCTAGCAATGATCAACAACCAAATTGACAAAGCTTGAATTTTAAGAAAAAAGTGAAAGCTCTTAGAGACCTACCCGGAAAGACTCACAGTTGTAATCACTGCCAAAGGTGATTCTAACATGTAATGACTTAGGGGGTTGAATACTTATCTAATCAAGATATACAGTATTTTTTACCTGAATTAGGGCCAGACTAGCTACCATACCAATCAGAGACAACGATAAACAGCTGCCTCTTATTGGGAACCATATCAGGCCACCATAGACATACAAATCACCTAGACCTACAAAAACCCTAGACATACAAAACCCCCTAGACAATACAAAACTAATATACCTACCCTAGTCACACCCTGACCTAACCAAAATATAAAGAAAACAAAGATATCTCAGGTCAGGGAGTGACATCGTGCTGAATTTCAGCCTAAACTGAGCTCCTTTACTCATACATTTTCCTTTGTACTTCCATATTTTCGCCAGTTGTTTGCCATGTGTCCTTGATAAAAATAGCCTTTATTCCAATGCATTAGATTTATCTGTTGATTTATCATTGTTGCTTTTGTCAGTCAGCTTTTTGAGTGTCCGTGGCTTTGTTTTTCAGGTGCGAGTGGGTACTGCTGTTCTCCGTGCCATCCTTTGCCAGAAGTAGTAGACCATTTATTTAGCTTTACTATATTCTTTGAATATTTGTTTTCTTTACTGGATCACCCGATGATTGTTGGCAATATCACTAGACAACTGGCCTACAGCCAGACACCAATGCGCATCCAATCCATCGAAGCACATAGAAAAGTTATATTTCTAAGATAGCTGTTGGGATGGTGTAAATATAACTAGGCTGATTACACGCTGCAATGGATATTCCAACCCTGAGCTCCAGCCTGCTCTGCTCCTTCAAACACATTTTTGTGTGCTGCTTAACAAATGGCTGTGCTGTGTAAGGCTACGATGGCAGTTCAGGAGGAGGGTCAAATTGTTTCTTCCTAAAATAATTTTAGATTAGGCCTAGTCCAAAAAAATGCACTATCTTGCGCATGGACTAGCCTATAGCCTATGTTCTGTTAAGTTTGACAACTTTAATAGCTATAATTGATTTTATTTTAAAAAACAATGTTTGTTGCCATTGATGTATTTATCAGTTATCAAAATCATAATCAAATTGTATTTGTGACATGCACTGAATACAACAGGTGTAGACCTTACAGTGAAATGCTTACAAGCCCTTAACCAACAATGCAGTTTTAAGAAAAAATAAGTTAAGTAAAAAAAGAGATAAAATAGATCAAAATAACAGTAACAAATAATTAAAGTGCAGCAGTAAAATAACAACAGCGAGGCTATATACAGGGGGTACCGGTACAGATTCCATGTGTGGGGGCACCGGTTAGTTGAGTTCATTGAGGTAATATGTACATGTAGGTAGAATTAAAGTTAGTTAATAAACAGAGAGTAGCAGCAGTGTAAAGGGGGGGGGGGGGGGGGGGGGGGGGGGGCGACGACAATGCAAATAGTCTGGGTAGCCATTTGATTAGCTGTTCAGGAGTCTTATGGCTTGGGGGTAGAAGCTGTTAAGAAGTCTTTTGGACCTAGACTTGGCACTCTGGTACCATGCGGTAGCAGACAGAACAGTCTATGACTTGGGTGGCTGGAGTCTTTGACAATTTTTAGGGCCTTCCTCTGACACCGCCTGGTATAGAGGTCCTGGATGGCAGGAAGCTTGGCCCCAGTGATCTACTGGGCCGTACACACTACCCTCTGTAGTGACTTGCGGTCGGAGGCCGAGCAGTTGCCATACCAGGCAGTGATGCAACCAGTCAGGATGCTCTCGATGGTGCAGCTGTAGAACCTTTTGAGGATCTGAGGACCCATGCCAAATATTTTCAGTCTCCTGAGGGGGACTAGGCTTTGTTGGAGTCGTGCCTTGCAATGCAGTCATGAGTGAACAGGGATTACAGGAGGGAACTGAGCATGCACCCCTGAGGGGCCCCTGTGTTGAGGATCAGCTGGCGCATGTGTTGTTACCTACCCTTACCACCTGGGGCAGCCCGTCAGGAAGTCCAGGATCCAGTTGCCGAGGGAGGTGTTTAGTCCCAGGGTCCTTAGCTTAGTGATGAACTTTGAGGGCACTATTGTGTTCAAGGCTGAGCTTTAGTCAATGAATAGCATTCTCACATAGGTGTTCCTTTTGTCCAGGTGGGAAAGGGCAGTGCAGAGTGCAATAGAGATTGCATTATCTGTGGATCTGTTGGGGCGGTATGAAAACTGATATTTAGAAGCTTTTTTCGGTCATAAGAGACGGTGGCAGAAACATTATGTACAAAATAAGTTACAAATAACGCAGAAAAAACATGCACAACAGCACAATTGGTTAGGGGACCGTAAAACAGCAGTCATCTCCTCCGGCGCCATTATTCCAGTTATTGACCTCACAATAAGCCAGATTCGAGTAACTTACATTGTGGTGCTGAAACTTGAAGCAGCAGCAACAGCACAATCAATCGGAAATGTACAGCTCATGGTGCTGAAAGTAGGTATAATTCATATCACCGTCTTAATTTTAATTAGATGTTACTAACAACAAGAGGGCTTTGTGTTGGAGCCCATTTCTTCCTATTTAAGAAATAAGAGGTAGGTCTACCTGTTTGACAGATGAAATTAGGCTACAGGCTGTTAAACAGTGGGGCAAAAAAAGTGTTTAGTCAGCCACCAATTGTGCAAGTTCTCCCACTTAAAAAGATGAGAGAGGCCTGTATTTTTCATCATAGGTACACTTCAACTATGACAGACAAAATGAGCAGAAAAAAAATCCAGAAAATCACATTGTAGGATTTTTTATGAATTTATTTGCAAATTATGGTAGAAAATACGTATTTGGTCAATAACAAAAGTTTATCTCAATACTTTGTTATATACCCTTTGTTGGCAATGACAGAGGTCAAACGTTTTCTGTAAGTCTTCACAAGTTTTTCACACACTGTTGCTGGTATTTTGGCCCATTCCTCCATGCAGATCTCCTCTAGAGCAGTGATGTTTTGGGGCTGTTGCTGGGCAACACAGACTTTCAACTCCCTCCAAAGATTTTCTATGGGGTTGAGATCTGGAGACTGGCTAGGCCACTCCAGGACCTTGAAATGCTTCTTACGAAGCCACTCCTTCGTTGCCCGGGCGGTGTGTTTGGGATCATTGTCATGCTGAAAGACCCAGCCACGTTTCATCTTCAATGCCCTTGCTGATGGAAGGAGGTTTTCACTCAAAATCTCACGATACATGGCCCCATTCATTCTTTCCTTTACACGGATCAGTCGTCCTGGTCCCTTTGCAGAAAAACAGCCCCAAAGCATGATGTTTCCACCCCCATGCTTCACAGTTGCTATGGTGTTCTTTGGATGCAACTCAGCATTCTTTGTCCTCCAAACACGACGAGTTGAGTTTTTACCAAAAAGTTATATTTTGGTTTCATCTGACCATATGACATTCTCCCAATCTTCTTCTGGATCATCCACATGCTCTCTAGCAAACTTCAGACGGGCCTGGACATGTACTGGCTTAAGCAGGGGGACACGTCTGGCACTGCAGGATTTGAGTCCCTGGCGGCGTAGTGTGTTACTGATGGTAGGCTTTGTTACTTTGGTCCCAGCTCTCTGCAGGTCATTCACTAGGTCCCCCCGTGTGGTTCTGGGATTTTTGCTCACTGGGGTGAGATCCTGCGTGGAGCCCCAGATCGAGGGAGATTATCAGTGGTCTTGTATGTCTTCCATTTCCTAATAATTTCTCCCACAGTTGATTTCTTCAAACCAAGCTGCTTACCTATTGCAGATTCAGTCTTCACAGCCTGGTGCAGGTCTACAATTTTGTTTCTGGTGTCCTTTGACAGCTCTTTGGTCTTGGCCATAGTGGAGTTTGGAGTGTGACTGTTTGAGGTTGTGGACAGGTGTATTTTATACTGATAACAAGTTCAAACAGGTGCCATTAATACAGGTAACGAGTGGAGGACAGAGGAGCCTCTTAAAGAAGAAGTTACAGGTCTGTGAGAGCCAGAAATCTTGCTTGTTTGTAGGTGACCAAATACTTATTTTCCACCATAATTTGCAAATAAATTCATTAAAAATCCTACAATGTGATTTTCTGGATTTTTTTTCTTCTCATTTTGTCTGTCATAGTTGAAGTGTACCTATGATGAAAATGACAGGCCTCTCTCATCTTTTTAAGTGGGAGAACTTGCACAATTGGTGGCTGACTAAATACTTTTTTGCCCCACTGTATGCATAGATACTGTATGTCAGTCACTTCCTCCACCCACCACTCTATATATGAGGGTATGCAATAGGCCTACCTTTTATTAAAGAAACTGGAAAAAAGCACAGGCCTATCCCTTATTAGCTTAAGAGCTTGAAGAAAATAAAACAGATCTGATTATATAAAGTGATCTATAAGAGCACTTTGGTCTGAGATACTTTATGCTAGAAACAAGATGTAAAATACCTGGGAAATACCTGACTCCGATGCATATGGGGATATCATTGTTTTGTTTCTTTGACATTTAGAGGCTGACTTTGCTAGGGAATCAATCAAATTCTGTCTATCAATTGATTAAGCTACTAACTTTCTTTACAATAGAAGATGTTTAAACCCCTACTCTGATAACATAGTGATGTTGCTTTTGATACCGAAGCTCTGAGGCATACATCAAAATCACTAAGCAGTTTACTTCTAAGCAGTTTGCCTGTATCACTTTATCAAAAGAACGTGATCAATGACGTCCGAAGCGTTGTTTCCTCGAACAACCACCTGATTGGTTTGGTAGGCGATTGGTTTGGTAGAAAACAAAAAGGCTACTATGCGCACAAGCTCCAGCGTGTGGGATGTCATCTATAATAATTTGGATGCTCTAAATTCTTTTGACCAGCAGGTGCCAACAGTGTACACTGTGTTGATCAAAGCCTTGACTAGACACAATTGTCTAGAAAGCTTCAATGCTTCAGGAAGCTTAGTTTCCCCATCACTACCGAATAATGCCGCAACTGGGAACTCTAAACTCTGAAATCTCAGAATTCCGACTTCCGTGTGTTCAAAACAATGGGGACCTCGTAAAAACGAGCTCCAGCTGGGAAAATCGATTTGAACGGTTATCCAACTCAGAATTCCAACTCGGGAAATCGGGCCTCTTTCTAGAGCTCTGACATTCTGACCTGAAGATCACTGACTTCATGATTTGACCTCGTATTTTTCCGTGTTCCCAGTTGTTTTGAACGCGGACTAATAACGGGTTATTGGTGTACATGTAACCGTGGTCACTGACTCCTTGAAGGAGATATTTCCTGAGGGGTGCTGAATATGGCGGCGAGTGCAGGCGAGATTTCAGCTTGCTCCGAGTAACCTTAACTTTTATCCCTCAAACGTAATTAAATGTAACGGAACTTGGCTTATAGTAAACACAATAGAGAACAGCGCTAAGTTGACTGCTAATTTGATCTGAAACTTTGAGAAATGGAAGGAAAAAATGTGCGAAAGAGCAAACGGAGAAAAACCACTACCTGATTCCTCGGGAGAAGAAATGGAGGATTCTGGACATTCGGTTGATTCTGAAAATCCAGTAACTAGTCCGCGAATTATAGGTCAACATAATCGATGCTGTCACTGCAAAGATAAACGAAAGAGCCGATAGTCTGGAGAAAATTATAAGCGAAAATACATCAAAAATAGTTGACCTCGAGACCTCTCTGAATCATGCATACAAGAGTATCGAAGAGCTTAAACTTGCAAACACTGCTACTTCTGAGAAATGCACTGCACAGGAGAAGACCATTACAGACATGCAAGAGAGCTTATTAATGCAGAGCGATACCGGAGAAGGTGGGGGCTACGGTTTTAAGGTGATCCGGAGGACCAGGATAAGAATGTTAAGCGCTTAGTAAGAGACATTTGTAACCGGACTTACGCGATGGTTATAAGGATATGGCTGTGGATGTATCTCATCTTATTGGGAAGAAGAAAGATGCCTTCATCAGCTGCCCGATCATCATCCAGTTTGCTTTTCGCGCAGCGAGAGATGCAGTTTGGTAGAAAGCAAAGGAAAGCTCCTTTCTGAAAGAGAGAAAATTTAGATTCGGTGAGGACTTGACTGCAGCAGATAAGGCAGCAAAGGCAAAATTGTGGCCTCTTGTACAACAGGCCTGAAATCAAAGAAAGGGTGGATACTACAGGGGAATCTTGTAGTATCAATTTGTAAGTCGCTCTGGATAAGAGTGTCTGCTAAATGACTTAAATGTAATGTAAATGAATCAGAGCCTTTTTTGCTGACTGAAAATAAGTACGACCGGGGTGATTTGTTCTGTCGGTAAATTTACAAGGTAGCTCCTTCCCCACTGCAAACTGAGCGTTCTAGTTTTGAATTATGGTGTTACTGTTTACAAGTTAAGACTTCTGTTAATACATATATGAAGCAACTTTTTATAGAGAGGGTAGAGTTGAGATTGCATAGGATTTTTCTTTATATTCTGTAGATATGGACTTGAAGTTTATGTCAATCAAGGGATTGACATAGGGATACAAAACCTGTTGAAGAGAAAAGCTTTTTTTGTTGTAAGGACTGCAACGCAGATCTTGTATTCGTTCAAGAAACACATTCATGCAAAGAGGACTATAATTATTGGAAAAATCAGTGGGGCAATTTCATTTTTTGGGCCCACGGGACTAATCATTCAGTTGGGGGTTGCAATTTTAGCACACAACTTCAAAGGGAAATTTTTGTTTACTCAAATGGACTCCAATGGACATTGGCTAGTAGCGATCATCAACGACATGGACAAATTATTTGTGTTGTGTAATGTATATGGATACTGTTCTAGTCGTCCAAATAACTTACTTCTAGAGGAAATTTAAGAAATTCTTAAAATTCTTCTGAGAAAATATCCATCCAGTCAGATTATAGTTGGTGGAGATTTTAATATGGTTTATTCTAATGAGACTGATAGATTGCCCCATAGGCCTAACATTGGTGTGAACAAGTTGGTGAATTTCTACCAAAGCCTGAACTTAATTGACATATGGAGAGTTAAAAACCCTGGAGAGAAACAATACACATGGAGTAATAGAGATCATTCTTTACAATCAAGAATTGATTTGTGGGTGATAACATCTAGTCTTGAGCCCAACACTGTAGATGTAAAAATAATGCCTGAGTCCTGACGGATCATAAAGTGTGGCAGAAACATTATGTGGTTGACTGTAAGAATGTGCAGTAATGATGGTAAGAAATGCTCTGGTGGTTATTGGAAATTAAATAACTCATTGTTGTTGCATGATGATTTAAAAAATGTGATTAAGAATCTAATTTCTGTTTGCTGGAGTTTAGCTACATCTAATGCAGAATATGGGAAATATTGGGAACTGCTGAAATTTAAAATCCGCTCAGCCTGTATTACTTATGGAAAAAGGCTTGCTTTAAGAAGGAGATGTGAGGTAGCTGAACTCTCTAAGACAATTGCGGATATCACAGAGACTGAGCATCTTGATCTTGATGAGAAAGCTAAATTGAATGATTTACAGAATCAACTAGATACATTGTATCAGGAAAAGGCTAGAGGAGCTTTCACAAGATCCAGAAAACAATGGCTTGAAAAAGGCGAAAAGAACAGTAGATACTTTTTTAATATGGAAAAGAGGAGAGGGGAACTCAACACACTTCGGAAATGTAAGATTAATGGGGTTAACACTGAGGATAGAGAGTTGTTATCAGACTTTACCACTAAGTTTTATGAGAATCTTTACTCCGTAGATAACAATTTGAGTGACTAAGGATCTCCTTGATTCTATAGAGAATGTTAATTCGGTTAGTGAAGAATTCAATCGGTCTTGTTGTCAAGATTGATCCGTTATGGACATCCAGTACGTGGTTGCTCAGTTAAAAAATAACAAATCTCCAGGTTGTGATGGATTAACCTGTAACGTTCGTCGTCTGGAGGAGAAGAAGAGGACCAAGATGCAGCGTGGTATGTGTCCATAATGTTTTAATAATAAAACTGAACACTGAAACAAAAACAATAAACCGACAAACGAACAGTCCTGAGAGGTGAAACACAAAAACACTAAACAGGAAATAACCACCCACGAAACCCAGGTGGAAAAAGGCTACCTAAGTTTGATTCTCAATCAGAGACAACTAACGACACCTGCCTCTGATTGAGAATCATACCAGGCCAAACGAAAAAACCAACATAGACAAACGAACATAGATAACCCACCCAACTCACGCCCTGACCACACTAAAACAAAGAAATAACAAAAGAACTAGGGTCAGAACGTGACATAACCTCTGAATTTTACAAAACCTTCTCTGAAGAAATAGCACAATTTTTACTTGAAACCTTTAAGGAGGCTATAAAGAAGGGAGAACTACCTGCCTGTCTGAAGCAAGGGGTTATTACTCTTATACTTAAACCACACAAGGATCTCTTAAATATTGATAATTGGCATCCAATCACACTCCTAAATAACGACTACAAAATTATATACTTAATTTTTGCGAAAATGTTAAAGTCTTGCTTGAATGATCTGATTGATGAATATCAATCAGGGTTTATGAAAGGGTGCCATATATCTAATAATCTGTGGCTGGTGTTAGACTTGGTTGAGTATTGTGATCTATTGGATTACTTCCCTGTTATCCTATTTTGGGATTTTCAGAAAGCATTTGATACAGTAAGTCACAATTTTATCTTTGATTGTCTTAAGCATTTGAAATTTGGTCGTTTTTGTTGTTGATGCTATTAGAACTCTGTATAATGGTGGCAATAGCTGTATCAAACTCTGTCATGGAACATCCTCAAGGTTTAACATTTACAAAGGAATACGACAAGGTTGTCCAATTTCACCTTTTTATTTTTGTTAGTATTTCAAATGTTATGCTCATTAGTTAATAAAAGTCCATTTGAAGGCATTACATTCCAGTCCAGAGATATCAGATATCCCAACTGGTGGATGACACGTCCCTTTTTTTGAAAAATGTGTCACAAGCTAGATTAGCATTGGATATCGTGAAGTAGTTCTCCAAAATCTCAGGTTTGGCATTAAATCTTTCCAAATGTGAGATGTTTGTTTTGAAAGGAGCTGTCAATCCAGCAGATTGTAACATCTCTGAAAAAGATACTGTAACCTACCTCGGTGTAAAGATCACCAAAAATCTTAAGGCTGTGAATGATCTTAATTTGAACCCTGTAACTGAATCTGTCAACAACAAAAAATGATCCTCATGGTTAGCGAGGGATTTAAATCTTCAAGGAAGGGTGCTTTTATCCAAAGCTGAGGGGCTATCTCGTGCATCCTATCTGTTTTCATCTATTGACATTCCCAAATCCACTTGCTGTACCTTAGATAGGCTTTTGTACAACTTCGTATGGAAAAACAAGCCACATAAGATAAAAAGAGATGTTATCACCAACAGGGTTTGTGATGGCGGTCTAAATGTCTTAGACTTCACTCTCTTCAATCAGATATCAAAGGTCAACTGGATTAAAAGGTACATAAAAAATCCTCATGGTTTCTGGAATATTATACCTAATTTTGTTTTTCAGAAGTTCGGAGGGCTTAATTTTTTACTACAATGTCCATATATTGTGGGTAAACTTCCTGTGAAACTGCCGGCTAAACCGGCTAAACACAACTTTTCACCTCATAAATGTTTTATATGGAACAATGGGTCGATATTACATAGAAACAAGATGTTATTTAACCATAAATGGTTCTCGAAAAACATTGTCCTTGTCAGCCAATTAGTTAATATTAGTGGGAATCTATTTACACTGATAGAATTTATGGAAAGATACGACTTTGAGGTTTCAAGCAAGGAATATGACACTGTTATTAAAGCTAAACCTAGTGGGATAAAAACTTGACTTCAGAATAATGCATAATTTGGAATATCTCCGATTGTAAGCGATATCCAGGTGAATGGCATTGGTCTACTAGATACGAAATTCAACAATCGTTTATTAAGGGATATTTTCTACAGGAAGTCTATTCCCTCTGCGATATTTTGTTGGGCTTCATCGTTTGATGTAAACTGGCGTCGTGTTTGGCTCACTCCACACAAATTTATGGTGACCAATAAAGTAAAGGAGATCTCGTTTAAGATTATCCATAGATTCTATCTGTGTAATAGCTTGATTTCTAAATATATACCTGATGTTACCAGTGAATGCAGTTTTTGTGAACTAGAAACAATCTATTGAACACTTATTCTGTCATTGTTTATATAGTGAAGTGTTCTGGGCTGATGTAAAACTATATATTGGCCTCAAATTGCGTACAACCATTGAAATTTCTAAGTTTGACATTATTTTACTACACTGATTCCACAATTGAACGTGAGTATGTCATAAATCTCTTTATTTTATGAGGAAACATTTTCGTACACAAATAAAAATGTATTGAGAAAAAGCCCCTTTTTAAATCTGATTTGGAAAACTATTTAGTCTTTAAAACGTATACAAAAACAAATGTCCAAAAAATGTATTCACTATATGTCTGTATTTGAATTGATATAATGTGGATTCGTTTTATTTTTATTTCTTTGTGGAATCCCTCTGGCTGTTATGTTTATGTTTTGCATATTACTGTTAATAAAATTAAAAAAGGAGATATTTCCTTGTCGGAGTTTACCCAGAATACACCGAGCGACCCATTGCCAACGTACGCGGTGTGTTAACAGATATACTTTTTGAGGAGATGAGAAACTCCTTTGTAATCAATTAACGGCCGCGCGGTGCATTCTGGGTGATTCTGGGACGAGCTCTCCTACAAGGAGTGAATGGGAGTCAATTGGGCGCTAGCTCAAAAACCCAACATTAGCATGAATTTCGTAAACAAGAAGTACAATATCAATAACAAATCCGAGACGTGAGATAATTAACTTGTTATCTGTAATATCGTATAGCTTTGGAATCGGGACACTGTACTTTCAAGTAAAATAGGCAAGTTTCTCGACTCATACCCTGACTTTGAGAATGGGTCGTGACGATGAGTTTAGCAACCGCATGACGCAGCATGACAATTTAAACGCGATTGGGCGACAGTCTGACTCCATTCATTGCCAAAAAATATTCCCATCTCCTCCTTTCTCTAATATCGCTGGGATTATTACGATTCCAAGGGAGTTTCCGATTTCCTTAAAAGTATATCCGCTCCTCCCCTCAGTTTGTTTTCGCGGAAGTAAAATCCATCATCGATAGCTAGCCAACTATTGGATTTTCCAGCTGAATATTATCTTTAGAAACATAACACTAGTCGGGTAAAATGTTGTTCCAGGAGAATATGACCAACTGTGTTACTTTTCAGACCAAATTATCATCCGTTATGGATGTGTTGGCCAAAGCTGCAGTGGCAGAAATAAGTAAATTGTTCGATGATGGGTTTGCTGTGTTACGCTTGGAAATGTGCCATAGAGAAAATGAAATTGAAGCCTTGAAAATAAAATTATTTATGGAGAACGAACGGCAAGCGACGAGTTCCAAACTGCGAGAAGCAGGCAATTCTTCCACATGTTCTTCGTCTTCCAGAAGGACAGAGCAGGGTAAGCCTGCGCGTGCTTGCTTACTGTACTAGCTAACTAGGTTGACTTATCTAGAAATGTGTTGTTGTCCAGTGTCCATCTCAACTCAGGGGTCAGTTCTTAACAGTATTAACAACATAACTGACAATAATTTAGCTCAATGCCTAGCTAGTGTACATATTGCCAGGAACCCAACGTTGAATTGCATTGAATTCTGTTGGGCAGAAATTAGCGTTTGAGTAAGGGTAGTTTCCTCTCACGACCTCTGTTGAATACAATTATATTTTATAATTATATTTTAACCTACTTTACCGGTTGTCCGTGCAGTTGGTCTTTTTGGCGTTAGGAATGTGACACAATATATCCACAGAAAATTATGATTACATCAACTTTACAAAACTCTGGTAGTGGGTTCAGATTTCTATCACCTGAAGCATGCACATAACCATGAAAGCACGAGCTCGGCAAGTATGCGTGCATCTCATGAATGTATTTTTAAAATCTTGTGCACATGCTTCAGGTGATAGAAATTCGAAAGCACTGCCAGTGCTTTAGAAAAGTTGATGTAATTATACTTTCCTGTGGATATATTGCCTCACATTCCTACCTCCAAAAGGAACAACCGCACAGATAAATATCAAAAAGTTCAAAAATAATTTTGTTCAACATTTCCGACTTGTAGAGGTTGTGAAGGGAAACTTTCCACATTCAAACACTAATTTCTGCCCTATGTGGAATTCAATGCAATTCGAGGTCAGGTTTCCAGGCAAGTGTAGATAATGGGTATCAGTTTTATTGTTGACCTATGTTAAATTGTTCAGTACACTCTCAACTTTGTTTTACAGTGCTTCTGACAGTTCAGTTAAACCTTCCCTTTCAGGGTCCAAGGGGTCTGATGAGGATGCTGGTGAAAGAACTTCAGTTGAGCAGACCGCCAGAGACAAAGTGTTCACACCTAAAGACAAACAACTGGATCAAAATAGACCACAGCCACCTGCAGAATCAGTAGAGGGGCTCAATGAACAGTACAGGTCTGTCCAGCGAGAGAAGGGTAGTGCACTAGAGTTAGTGAAGAAAGAGCATGAGGATGAGTATGACGTTATTTCACTACATACATCGGGAAGTGAACATGGCACAGAGCAATCAGATCATCAGGAAACTGAGTTTGCCATGGATCGCAGAGAGAGTCATCTGTGGGCGTCTGTATCAGAAATCAACTGTGACTCTGAGGGTCCAGATTGCTCATATGGTACGGAACAATATACACAGGATCTCAATACAGACATACAGCTTATTCAAAGTGCTGTGGAGGGTCTTGATAGCGATCCATCATCAGAGATGGGGTACATAAACAGACTAATGAAAGAAGAGATGCGAGCACAGTCTGGTTGGAATGACCAAAGATGGACCCCTATAGATTTGGTTCAAGCACAACCAGGACAGCAGAGAGCGCAAACTATGTACCCAGAGAGAAGGGAGGATGGAACTACTACGAGAGTGCCGTCAGACAAACAAACGCGAACCAATGAGGGTGCAGCATATTCCAACGTTTGGCTAAACAATGTATTCTCGTTTGCCCCAAATGGTTTCAACTCAGCAAAGGTAGCCCCAAGGAGTACCCCAGCAAGAGAGAAGTGGTTTGTTTGCACCTTTTGCGGAAAGAGCTTTGACAGGGTCAGTCACTTGGAGATGCATCAACGGATTCATACGGGAGAGAAACCGTACAGCTGTGTGACATGTGGGAGGTGTTTTGCTCAGCAGAGTAATCTCCGCACACATCAGCGAGTACACAGGGGCCTCAGAACAAAGCAAACGAAAAGTAATCACAATGACGAGACGACTAAGAACATTCTAGAGAAACCAGCTGGGTCCCGCCCCACACATTATGAAACACAACCTCATTAATATAAACTTTTTCTAATGACTGAGAACAGAGTGTTCATGAGAAGACAGTCAAGACACTCGTGCAAAAAGCCGCAGTGTGCTACTTTTGTTTTCCTATTCTTAAAGTGAGAGCAGTGCGACCCTACCACAACTGTTACACTAGTGGTGCTAATATACTGTAGGGAGTTAAAGTTACAGGTTTACATCCTCCTGCTTGTATATTTTAAAAGGAACAGTTATCAAGAGGTGGATCTCCATCGTCTTTTTAGTTTTTGTAGGACTATGCCAGAGACAACACATCTGGAGAGAAAATACAATGGATGTGCTTTTATCAATACATACATGTTTATGAATAAACATAAATTCTCTGAACTTTGAGCCCTTGTTGTTGTTGAAATACACTGAGAATACAAAACATTAACACCTGCTCTTTCCATAATATAATAATTTATACAATTTCTATAGCGCTTTTCATAGAATCTCCGTGCTTCAAGAGCAACAAAAAAAACACGCAATATATCATGACAGATGAACCAATAGAGACCAAGTCTTTGAAAGCTGCATCCTCTGAAGATGGAGAGGGTCAGTTCATGGCTTGAGCAGAGAGAGCTGGTCAGAGGATGGTGATGGAGTCTGTTGATGATCTTGTAGAGGGCACGTCTGGGAACCAGCCTGACTCTTATAGCCACTGGTCTTCTTCTCTTCCAGTCTGTGTAGCACCCACTTGGGTGATGCCTCAGCAGCTCTGGACACCAGAAAGTTCACCACACAAAGTTCACAATAGTAGCCAGTCCTCACTATGAGAGCTCTCTCTTAGCAATATATTCCCGCATCTCCCATTCCTCTCACGTTTCAGGCGACTCCTGAAAATTGTTCTCAGAAGATCGGGAATTGGCAGCCAGAAGAAACAAAAAGGCTGGTAATGTGTCCAGATGCATTTTTTAAACAAAAATATTAGCCAGCTAGCTAGTTAGCCAAGCCAAAGACTTTTAACCTGTCAGTAAATCTGCAAATTCGTGGCCCTAAAACACTAGATATACAGTACTAGTCAAAAGTTTGACACGCCTACTCATTCCAGGGTTTACTATTTTCTACATTGTAGAATAATAGTGAGACATCAAAACTATGAAATAACACATATGCAATCATGTAGTAACCAAAAAAGTGTTAAATCAAAATGTTTTATATTTGAGATTCTTCAAAGTAGCCGCCCTTTGCCTTGACAGGTTTGCACACTCTTGGCATTCTCTCAACCAGCTTCACCTGGAATGGTGAAGCTAGGGCACCATGGCAACTATAGAACATGACAGAATGACCAGGTGAATACAGATGAAAGCTATGATCCCTTATTGATGTCACTTGTTAAAGAGACAGGTTAGAGAAGGATTTTTAAGCCTTGAGACATGTATTTAGAGGGTGAATGAACAAGACATTTTATATTTATGCCCTTTGAGAGGCATTTGAAAATCTCCCTGGTATTTATGGTTGAATCTGTGTTTGAAATTCACTGCTAGACTGAGGAACCTTACATATAATTGTGTGGGGTACTGGCATGAGGTAGTCATTCAAAAACCACAGTGTTACACACAGAGTCCATGCAACGTATGTGACTTGTTAAGCAGATTTTTTTGTCCTGAACTTATTTAGGCTTGCCATAACAAGGGGTTGAAAACTTTTTCACTCAAGACATTTAAGCTTTTCATTAAAAAAATGTAATCAAAAAACATAATTCTACTTTGACATGGGATATTGTCTGTAGGCCAGTGACAAAAAAAATCTACATTTAATCCATTTGTAATAACGCTGTAACACAACAAATCAAGTGGTGTGAATACTTTCTGAAGGCACTGTATACAAGAAGCCCATGCTGATGGAAAAAAAGGACAAAGTCAACCTAAAAATGGCAATTAATATGAACATGAGGTTGCCAAACACTCACTTCAGTCCAACTGTATCCAAGTTCAGTTCACAGGAGTGAGTAGCAGGCCACCATGACCATGGGGTTAGAGTGGAGCTGAGGGCAGTTCCCTTTTCAACCAACTCCTTTCACCCCTGTCTAGATGTTCTGTCCTCGGGTGTAGGAGGATGGTGTTGGAGTGTGGTTTGGGCTGCAGAAACCCATTGCTGTGGTTGAAGAGTGCCGCTGAGATCTGGTAAGAACTGGTGTCACAGTCAGCCTCATCAACCTCCAGCACGTCCTGTCTGTGGACCCAGTCGTCCCCTTCGGTCACACCCTCCCTCTGGCCACCCAGGTCACTGAGCATTGGGGGGATGTCTGTGGGCCACACATTGCCATCCTGGTCCTGGGGACGAGGAAGGAAGGCCAGAGTCCTGAAAAATAGAGAGCCACATATTGGGAGGCATTAAGATAAACAGATAGTTTTTTCAGTTATTACAGAGTAAACTTAGTGTGCATTTTCAAACAGCCCCTTCATACTCTCTCTGCACTCACACCAGCTAGATTGGTACAGGACGGGGCGGCCTAGGTAGTCCAAATCACCCTCTCGAACCGTCCCCCACCGAGGGTGGATTGACTGGCTTTGTAGATGGGATGGTCCTAACGAGAGGAATCACAATAATCCACAGATTAAACATCAATGAAATCAGTATGATACTGTACATAATGTTATAAATGTATAATATTGTTGAAGCTTTTATGAACTATCACCTCAAGGGACATTAGGCTTTTTTTAATTTCACTGTCTAGTCTGAGGAGTGTACAGTCTTCATTCTGTGGGTGGGGTGACAATTAGAGAAAGACAAAAATGATTGCTGGCAGACACTCATTCACAAGTAGATGATAACTAATAACTGAAAATGACCCCTCTAAGAAAATGAGAGATGACTGAAAATACGAGTAACAAGTGTTTGAAATGAAAGTACTCTGTACCTGTCGTCTGGGGTCTGTGCTGACAGAGTTGAGTCTTGTGGAGGAGGCCTATCTGGAGAGTGTTGATTTCTAACCTATGAAAGAGCTTTTTAGAAACTAAGGAGGATTTAAGGATAGCGAAAGGGGGTTCCAAGTATTGTGGAAATCAACTCATGTCCTTTCGCGAAGCTCCATCTCTAATGTCCTGTTATTGCGTCTATGGTATTAGTTAACTAAGATGATAATGACTATGACCAACACCCCAGCAGCCACACCTATAATGATCATCAGTGTCAAAGATCACTTCCTGCACACTCTGAGATGTCTCTGAGTGGGAAGGAAATAGGGAATGCACACGAAATTGTAAACTCAAACAACCAAAGGTAGCGATTGCAGTGCCATGTATATAGGATGCAGTTTTGTTGCAACTTTAGTGACATCTGTATTTCAGATTATTATCACAAGGGGGCAGCAATGTTACAAATATTACTAATCAGGTATCAAATCAAAAAAATAAGAATGATCACTTGCACCAATACAACAGTGAAACGCTTACTTACAAGCCCTTAACCAACAATGAAGTTAAGAAAAATAAATAAATAAAAGTAACAAAAAATTTAAGAGCAGCAGTAAAATAAATAATAAGGCATGTAATAATAAGCCAAACTCCTGTTCCCCAATTGACATGTTTTGGTCCAGCTCCTCTTCATCCAATACCATGTCCAGAACATGCATCTCTGTGGACAACTCAATCTCCTCAGCCATGAGGCTGTCCTAGTTAGAATCCTGACATGTCATGAGGAAGAAGGAGAACACATTCTGTATACTGCCATTAACTTACATTGTCAGAGGAACATATTGACTCAGAATCACTTAACCAATAAATTGAGCATCACAAATGTATTTTATTTCAAAGATTGACTGTGTTGGAATGGACCTTGGATAAACTACACCACAAAAAAAACTGACTGAAAGAAGGGATGGGCTTATGGGGCCGGGCCACATACCACACAAATCTCTTCAGAGTAAGACAGCACGTCCTTACAGGCAGACTGCCTTCCTCATCCTCCCATTATTCATCCAGAACAGGAGGAGGAGGAAGGCCAGTAGGAGGCAGGACACCACTAGAGGGTGGCAGGGATGAAGAGGACAAAGGACAGAGGGGAGAGGGAAGAGAGGAGGAATGAGTGAAGAGGAGTGAACCCCTCTTTAATAATTGGTTCTCTGTGCTTATGAGTGGAGAGGTGAGGGAGGAGGAGGCGGTGGGGGAGAGGGAGGATGTGGTGGATGTTAGCCTGGAGGGCTGGAGGGACTGGCAGGAGGAGGGCTGTGATGCACATGAGGTCACAGAGAGGGCCTTAGGCAGCACAGAGGCCTGGAGCAGGAGTCTGTACTCCATGCTGTCGCTGGTAGTTGGAGTAGAGCCTCCCTGGTGCGGCTTGCTGATCCCGGGCCCCATGAGGATGGCGCAAAGCCAGTGCCTTTATCGCTGGTGGAAGAAAAGTCTACTGACTGTTAGGTCACATGCACGCAGGAAGTTTACGTTTATTGGGATGTATCTTGTCCTGGAGGCAGAGCTGAGCGATTTCTACTAATGGGCCAGCGACAAAGTCAAAATTGGCTATACATTGTAAAAAATTCATGAAAACAAAAATACGCTAAGGTTAAGCAAAAGGTTAGCAGTTCGGTTAAGTTAAGGTTTAAAATCTGATTTTATGACATTGTGGCTGTGTCAGCTAGTGACTACCCTGCAGAGCTGCCTCCAGTACATAAGTCATCCCAAAAAATGCCAACCTGTGTATTCACACAGCACAGGGAGGGTCTGGACCTTTTACAGTACATCTAGGACAAACATAAAACACAGTACCTGACTGGCAAGACATTCCAGGTTCATTATTTAAACAGTCCGTGTAAAACATACAAACTGCAGGCTGCAGGTAGCCCAGTGGTTAGAGCGTTTGGCCAGTAACTGAAAGGTTGCTGGATCAAATCCCTGAGCTGTCAAGGTAAAAATCTGTTGTTCTGCCACTGAACAAGGCAGTTAACTCACTGTTCTTAGGCTGTCATTGTAAATAAGTTGTTCTTAACTGACTTGCCTAGTTAAATAAAACACAAAAAGCTATCCCTGTGTTTGAGCCTTTCTCTGGAAAAGTGAGCAGTAAAAGTGAAAAAGGTTCACTCAACTCAGATAAAGATTGTTGTCTGTTTGGTTGAGCAGCAGTTGTGTGCTTTAGAGAACTTGCTCAATAAATGAATGACATCCGTCCAGAATCATAGTATAATGCACCAATGTTGTTCTGGCCAGAAAACCAGTCTGAATTGGTGATGATGGTACTTAATGGTAGATTGGTTCAGGAGACAATAGTACTGTAGTCTGTTCCCTGTGCATTACTACAGTACAGCCCATCAATGTAATTAAGAATTTGTTCTTAACTGACTTGCCTAGTTAAATAAAGGTTAAATATTTATTTGTTTAATCTCCGAGAGACATTAACAGGGATGCAAACTTACCCAATAAGTCGTGGAACAACTCTTGTGGACAACTAGCTAATACTTATATATATATATATGTGTGTGTGTGTGTGTGTGTGTGTGTGTTTGCGTGTTTAAGATGCGTGTCCAGAGCAGCAAGAAACAGTATTACGTGCCTGTGCCATGTATCTGGCTACAGAAAAGACAGGTGAGCTCGCGGTCTGTTTATGTCCTCTACGGACACCGTAGGACTCTTTAATGATCATATGACCACGCGCTTCCCCCATCCTTTGTTGTCGCGGAAGTAAAGACCCATCGGTGGTAGCTAGCAAAAGTGGTTAACAGTTAACTCAGGCAGTTTACCTTCCCAAAAAGTATACTTAACTGGGTGTGTCTCCCATAGACACCAATGCAATAGCAGCTGGGTCTGACTTCCATGGAAACAGGAAAAAAAGCAGCGAGTCGCTTCCTCTTCCGTCTCTGGTAGCTTGCTATTGTATTGTCTTTTCCGACTGAACATTATCTTTAGAAACATAACAGTAGTCACATAAAATGTTGTTCCAGGAGAATATAACCAATTGTGTTACCTTTCAGACCAAATTAACCTCGGTTATGGATGTGTTAGCCAAAGCTGCGGTGGCAGAAATAAGTAAAATGTTCGATGATGGTTTTACTGTTTTACGCTTGGAAATGTGTCGAAGAGAAAATGAAATCGAAGCGTTAAAAAGAAAATTATTGTTTATGGAGAACGAACGGCAAAGGACGACGTCCAAAGCGCGAGAAGCATATTCCACATGCTCTTTGTCTTCCAGCAGAACAGAGCAGGGTGAGTCAGCTCGTGTTTACTATACTCATAGCAATATAATACATGTATTTTATTTCTAAGACTGTACTAGCTAGCTGTGTTTAGAATGAACCAGTACATAGGCTTGAGGAGACGATACATATGACGAGCACTCTGACGCCCATGATCCTTCAATTTAAAGACTCATTAACCAGCTCCATAAACGTTATAATGTAAAAAACACGTTGGGTAGTCAGCAACATATGGAGTTATGCAGAGCAACTACAGTCATTTTTTTTTTTTTTTTTTTTTTTTTTTTTACCTTTATTTAACTAGGCAAGTCAGTTAAGAACAAATTCTTATTTTCAATGACGGCCTAGGAACAGTGGTTTAACTGCCTGTTCAGGGGCAGAACGACAGATTTGTACCTTGTCAGCTCGGGGATTTGAACTTGCAACCTTCCGGTTACTAGTCCAACGCTCTAACCACTAGGCTACATACCGTGCGTAACGGCAGTAATGATTAGCTGCTCTGCGAAACTCCATATTTTGGTGAGTACAGAACCTATTTTGACATAACGTTCGAAGAGTTAATGGGACTTTTGCCGCGTTCTATTGCAAGTCGGAAAAAGAAAACTCAGAAATTTCCGACAAGCTAACTGTTGTAGCGATACACGTGCCGCGTTCAACGAATCAGCAAGTCGGAAATGTTTCCTACCTCCGATTAGGATGTGAACGCGGCATTTGAATTGAAGGATCCTAGGCGTCAGAGGAAAGGTCGTCATATTCAGCTTATCCCCAAGCCCAGGTACTGGTTCAGGTATGACATGTTCACATGCTAGTCGGAACTAGGAAACTCGGAAATTTCCAACTTGATGATACGTTACTACTACCAGTTAGCAAGGTGGACATTTCCGACTTTCCTAGTTCAGACTAGCACTTGAAAGGTGCATTTGAGTAGACCTATCTGAAATGTGTTTCTGTCCATCTCAACTAAAGGGTCAATTCTTCAAAAAGATAAAGTATTAACAATATGGCTGACATTTATGCCTAGTTAGTGTAGATAATTGATTTCAGTTGTTGACCTTGTTCAATTGCTCAGTGCTCTCTGAACTTTTACATAGTTTTTGACATATACTGACAGTTCATTTAAACCTTTCCTAGGGTCCAAGGGGTCTGATAAGGATGCTGGTGAAAGGACTTCATTTGAGCAGACCGCGAGAGACAAAGTGTTCACACCTAAAGATGACCAACTGGATCCAAATAGACCACCGCCACCTAAAGAATCAGTAGAGGGTCTTAATGAACAGTACAGGTCTGGCCACAAAGATGAGAAGGGTAGTGGACTAGAATTAGTGGTGAAGACCGAGCAAGAGGAGGAGTATGACGTTATTTCACTACATACATCAGGAAGTGAACATGGTACAGAGAGATCAGATCATCAGGAAACGGAGTTTGCCATGGATGACCGAGAGAGTCATCTGTGGGCGTCTGTATCAGAGATCAACTGTGACTCTGAGGGTCCAGATTGCTCATATGGTACGGAACAATATACACAGGATCTCAATACAGACATACAGCTTATTCAAAGTGCAGTGCAGGGTCTGGATAGCGATCCATCATCAGAGATGGGGTACATAAACAGACTAATGAAAGAAGAGATGCGAGCACAGTCTGTTTGGAATGACCGAAGTAGGACCTCTACAGATTTGGTTCAGGCACAACCAGGTCAGCACAGAGAGCAAACTATGTACCAAGAGAGAAGGGAGGATGGAACTACTACCAGACTGCCATCAGACAAACAAACGCGAGCCAATGAGAGTGGAGCATATTCCAACGTTTGGCTAAACAATGTATTCTCGTTTGCCCCAAATGGTTTCAACTCAGCAAAAGTAGCCCCACAGGGAACCCCAGCAGGAGAGAAGCGGTTTGTTTGCACCTTTTGCGGAAAGAGCTTTGACTGGGTCAGCCACTTGGAGATGCATCAACGGATTCATACAGGAGAGAAACCGTACAACTGTGTGACGTGTGGGAGGTGTTTTGCTCAGCAGAGTAATCTCCGCACACACCAGCGAGTACACAGGGGTCTCAGAGCAAAGCAAACAGTCTACTGATGGTCATCACCATGACGAGACAATTAAGAACATTCTAGAGAAACCAGCTGGGGCACGCCCCACACATTATGAAACAACCTCATTAACCACGTTTCCATCCAGTTTTTATGCGAGTAAAGTCATACCATATTAAAACAAAGTCACGGCTGTGATGTTTCAGTGCAATTTCATAAATTCTGACAGATCATTTGTTTGTTCTACCTTTTTGTGTCTGTAAAATGTATTATGTGAGAAATGACAGTGGAAACACCTTTGTGCAAATATTAATATAATAACCATACCAAAGTAAACTTGGAGTCACAATTATATTGTGGGTGGTCCTCCCATACGACTTGGGAAACCATGCAGTTTATTAGGCTACAGATTAAGTTATTAACTTCACAGCCCAATAGGCAAAAACTGGTTGCATCATTGTTTCCATGTTATTTCAACAACAAAAATGTAATCTGATGACATTGAATCAACATGGAAAACTGATTGGATTTGCCAAAAGTCAGAACTGTAACGAAATTGTATTTTTCATCCAACTTTTAACCTAAATCTAATGACATGGTGACATTTCACAGTAGTTGACAACCAAATGTAAATATAAACTAGACGTTGAAATTGTCTATGCCCAGTGGGAAGGTGATGAAAGTGCACGGTGCTCTTGATGCTCCTTTCCAATAAATATCGAGGGTCTTATTCTGGTGACATGATCAACATGACTACCGAGTTTGACAAATACAAATATCCATAATCTCATCATGTAGACTACCCTACCGGCACTGTATCTGCCAGCTGTTGGCTATAGCGCACATGCCAAGACCAGAGTAGGCATATTTGCTATATAACGCAACTGTTTTTGTGACCAAACTATCGGTAGTTGAAAATGTGATGGAAACGCATTGAACTTTAGATTTTTATTCGGTACATGAAAACAAGTCAGTTTGGGGTAAACACGTTGGAAATACAAATATTTTATTCGGATTCAAGAATATTCACATGAAAATCTGTCGCCAATTGGATGGAAACCTAGCTATTGACAAACATTTTCCAATGACTGAGAACAGAGTTTATGAGAAGACAGTCAAGACACGTGCAGAAAGCAGCAGTGTTACCTTTGTCTTTCTATTTTGTAAAGGGAGAGCAGTGATCCCCTACCACAACTGTTACACTAGTGGTGCTAATATACTGTAGGGAGGGATCACAGCCCCCTGCTTGTAACCTTTTATAAGGAACAACGATATCTAGAGCCAGATCTTCATCGTCTTTTTAAAACTATGCCAGAGACTAACACATCTGGAGAGAAAAACGACAGTGGACATGCTTTTAACAGTGCATACATTTTTATGAATAAACATGAGAATTCTCTCAAACAGCCCTTTTGATTTTTTTAAATAGAAAGAAACATGAAAATAACATTAACGCACAAGGGTAGGGTATATTTAGTATATCACAACTATAAGGTTAGCTAAAATGACAGCACAAGCACAACTGATAAGTGCTTAGACAAGACTAGGTTTACAGTTGACAAAGCGATGCTGCAATATAACAGGCCTCCATGACCATTGGGTTAGGGTGGAGCAGAGGGCAGTTCCCTTTTCAACAAACTCCTTTCACACCTGTCTATATGTTCTGTCCTCTGGGGTGTAGGAGGATGGCGTTGGAGTGTGGTTTGGGCCGCAGGAACCCGTTACTGTAGTGGAAGTGGTTGGAGAGTGCCTCTGAGATCTGGTATGAATTGTTGTCACAGTCAGCCTCGTCAACCTCCAGCACGTCCTGTCTGTCGCTCCAGTCTTCCACTTCCGTCATGCCTTCCCTCTGGCCACCTAGGTCGCTGAGCATTGGGGGGATGTCTGTGGGCCCCACACTGCCATCATGATCCTGGGGCTTCATGGGGACAAGGGAGGAAGGAAGGCCAGAGTCCTGAGAAATAGAGAGCCACATATTGTGTGGCATTGAGAGAAACAGATAGGCCTTTCAGTTATTACAGAGTAAACTTAGTGTGCATTTTCAAACTTTCACGTATCCTCTTCCTCTCTCGGACACAAATACACACCAGGGACATATTGCTGCTCTTTAGGTACGACTCCACCCTTCGTCTGCGCTCTTCCCTTTCTCCCTCCATCTCAGCCCCCCTCATACTCTCTCTGCACTCGCGCCAGCTAGATTGGTACAGGACGGGGCGGCCTATGTAGTCCAAATCATCCTCTCGAACCGTCCCCCACTTCCCACCGAGGGTGGATTGACTGCCTTTGTAGATGGGATGGTCCTAACGAGAGGAATCGCAATAATCCACAGATTAAACATCAATGAAATCAGTATGATACTGTACATAATGTTATAAATGTATAATATTGTTGAAGCTTTTATGAACTCTCACCTCAAGGGACATTAGGCTTTTTTTCATTCTACTGTCTAGTCTGAGTTGTGTACAGTCTTCATTCTGTGGGTGGGGTGAAAAGTAGAGAAAGACAATAATTATTGCTGGCAGACACTCATTCACAAGTAGACGATAACTAATAACTTAAAATAAGAGCAAACAAGCGTTCAAATTTAAAGTACTCTGCACCTGTCCTCTGGGGTCTGTGCTGACAGAGTTAAGTCTCCTGGAGGAGGCCTGTCTGGAGAGAGTGTTGATTTCTAACCTGTGAAAGAGAGCATTTCAGAAACTGAGGGCGATTTGAGTATTTAAGGATATGGAAGGGGGGGGGGGGGGGGGGGGGGTTCAAAGTGTTATGGAAATCAACTCACATCCTTTTACTAAGCTCCATCTCTAATGTGCTGTTTTTGCGTCTGTGGTATCGGTTGACTAAAATGATGACGATGATCATGACGATGACCAACACCCCAGCAGCCACAGCTATAATGATCATCACTAGAGTGTCAAAGATCACTTCCTGCACACTCCGAGATGTCTCTGAGTGAGGGAGTGGGAAGGAAAGAGGGAATGCACACAAAATTGTAACCACAAACAACCAAAGGTAGCGATGTAGTGTGACCAGTGTCGTTTTTCTGTTCAGATCTCCCCAAAATACAGGAATAACTTTGCCTATTTCCCCTTACCCGTAACTGTGATGTTACATTTTACTTTCCTTGTCCCAACGCCGTTGTTCACCACACATTCATAAACTCCAGTGTCATTCAGTCTCAGGGCTCGGCCAAACAGAAGCCTTGCTCCATCCACAGTCAGGCCATCTGGCAGAGCCTTACCATCCCTGCAGACGGAGACAAATGTACCCACATACAGGGGATTAAAGAATAGCAGAAAACAGGAATGCCCACATTAATACTAATCCTCTCAACAATGTACTCATGTAACCTACTCAACATAGCACTAAGCTACCTGGGGCGGCAGGTAGCATAGTGGTTAGATCATTGGGCTAGAAAGCGAAAGGTTGCTAGATCGAATCCCTGAGCTGACAAGGTAAAAATCTGTCGTTCTGCCCCTGAACAAGGCAGTTAACCCACTGTTCGTAGACCGTCATTGTAAATGAGAATTTGTTCTTAACTGACGAGCCTATTTAAATAAAAAATAAATAAAAACATACTCATCATGACTCATGGAATAGCAGACTCACTGCATGAAACAATGGCTATGTCCATGAAGGCAGACACAGTGGGTACCCTTAAGAAAAAAAGCTTGCAGTATACCTGCAGTTGTGGACATAGCCATTGTTTCACACAGTGGGTCTGCTATTCCATCCGACACTGAGGTATACTGACACCTGTGTGACAGGTTAGTACAGTGGTGAACCTATAGGTCTTCAGTTTGTGATTCTGAAAGGACAGCAACCGTAATACCAATATCACCTGCAAGAATATCATCTACAGGCAGCAAGAGAGTACAGCTCTCAGCTGGTTTGACATGGAGCAGCTCACAGAAGAATGACATCGGTAGCGTAGGAAAAACATTTCAACTTATGATATTGACCAGTAAATGCCAACTAAGGCAAGAATGGGTATGCAAACCAGGAATTGAAAAAGTTAAGTCCAAAGCGTTGGCTATTTGTGATGCGCAATTGTCATCATGAACTGTTTGCATCAGGGGTGTACACATGGATGGGCCTGGTTGGACACAGGCCCACCCACTGGGGAGCCAGGCCCACCCACTGGGGAGCCAGACCCACACAATCAGACCGATGTGGTTTAAGCATTGTTGTGGACTTAGACCATGACATTTGTGTCCTTTTTCTATAAAAAAGTGGGATTTTGAGAGTGTAAATCTGAAAAATCTATAGGAAAACTCATTAAAAAAAACATAGCATGTTTCACACAGGGTGTCTTTACTCTGCTGGGTGGGCCATTTGGGAACTTTTTTGACAAAATTAGACTATACCACCTTCTTCAGTCACCACTACACCACTGCATAGGACTGATAGGCCCCGGAATAAGCTCAGATGTCCTAGGGACTATAATAGAGAGCAAGTATCTGATCCCACCAGGAACTAGGTCCACTGAGAGGGCTCATGTTGCCCTAGTTTCACTGTGCCCAGCCGGGTTACCATTTTACTGTTCACCCCAACAAGGAGCTTCTCACATTTCTGTTCTCACTCAGCCCAACCTTCTAACCAATCCTTCATAATGAAATCAACGCCAGAGATTACATCTGACATTGAATATATGTTTGAGAATAATACTACTGATAGGGAAACCCTATCACCAAGTGGTCAGGATCCAGTTTCTTTTCATTCAAATTCATTACAGCTTTAACAACATGCCAAATGTGATACTTTATATACATTTAGAGCAATTTTGGAAAAGTATATCTCCTTCAATTATATCTAACTACTGCAGAAACAGATTCATGGATTTTTATCATACTGCAATAGTGAGTATTTAATTGTGTGTTCTGTCATTATTGTAATGCTCGCAGAAGAATCTTTAATTATGTGCAGACCCTGTGTTTTACTGCGTATTAGAGTGATATTTGATAAAGTGCTTAAGATGCGCCTCCAACTCTTCCCCCTCCCTCCATGGCTCCCTCACTCATGTGAAAATGTCTCTCTCCCAATCGGTTTTCTTATTCTGTAACTGGACACGATGTCTTTTATTTATTCTTGAATGGAACAAAGAGAGAAAGGCACCCTCCTAATTGACATACTCTTCAAAGTATGTGTGTGTGTGTGTATATTTTTCACGCCAGTATTTGTATAGTATATTTTATAATGCAGATTGTGTTACATTGGGCAAATAATACATAGACAGAAACAAAGACAGTCAGTCAGACAGGTAATACCTGGTCCAGGTGAAGTTTTTTGGTTTGGGGTTTCCTCCAGACTCACAACGGAGTTCAGCTTCCTTCAGTCCCATGTACCAGTTGCCATCAAAGCCGGTGACAGATGCATCTGGGGGAACTATCAACACAAACAATGTCACTTTAATCCATCCTAGCATGGCCATCTAGTTACCACCTTCCCGTGGTGACAGCCGAGGGTAAACTCACATTGCACCACCAGGCGGTTGCTGATCCTGCGGGGTTGTTCCAGAGCAGGGTGCCAGACCAGGCAGTCCAACCGCATGCCATTCATGCTCCTCAGGGGGTGCAGGGAGAAGTGGGTGGACACGACCCCGCCCTCGGAGCTGCGGTTCTGGGCCTGGCCAGGAAGGTCCGTGTCCCAGGTCAGGCGGGGTGGAGGGCGAGCCACGGAGCGGCAGGAGGCAGCCACATGGAAGGACTGGCCCTCCTCCAGAACCACCGGGTCCAGAGAGGAGATGGGGAAGGCTGGGGGGAAGGGAGGGAGAGGGGCACGGTCAAGCTGAGGTTTATTAGATTGCATTTTATACAGTTAAATAGAGTTTTTAAGTAAGGCTTTGGTCAGTCAGAACTGAGAGAGTTCCTTCAGTGGAAATTACTATGATGATTATAACAATGAAAATAGTAACTTGGTTTACATCTAGGATGAAAAGGAGGATGGTTAAAGAAATGTGTCTTACTCCACACAGTGAGTGACAGCTTCCTCTCAAAGTTCCCATAGGGGAATGTGCTGATGTGACAGATGTATTTCCCCTCATCAGACTCCTCCGTGGTCAGGATGAGCAGAGCAGAGTTCACCATGGAGCGACTGCTCTCAAACCTCACTCTCCCAGAGTACCGCCCAAACTCTGATCCAAAAACAAGACACGAGACAAAGAGACAGATTTGTTTCTGGTAAACATCAGTCATTGTAAACAAATGCAAGAAAACAACATTATGATAGTGATTGAGTGATTACGTGATGTGTGAGGGCATGGTGTACCAACCTGTGTGTCCCTCTGTGCGGTGGGCGGTGATGATATGTTCCTTGGTGCCATCAGGTAGCTCCTTGATCCAGCTGACCTGAACTACCTGCTCGTTCTCCTGAACCTGGAACTGACAGGGCAGCCGTGTCTCATCCTCCGCCATGGACCGCAGGGCAAAGGATGGAGGAGGCTCCACAAACCCACCCCTCACACACACTGCTTTTTGTGAGAGAGGAGTGTGTGTGTTTGTGTGTGTTAGAGACAGAAACAAGGGTGAGAAGGGGTGTGAGAAAGAGTAATGCATAATCATCATAATAAACAAGAGCAAACATTTCCCTTTGAAATGTCTGGGGGGGATAGACAGTCTGTAGTTAATGATTCCTTCACTCATGAATGATTACACCTATTTTACAGACAGGGAAGTGGGAAACAGACAGATACACACAGGGACTCAGAGGTAGAGTATGTGCCACAAAGCTGTTTAACTTGCTTTTCCTGTTCATGACATTTGCCTTTATCACACCTCAGTTTGGCAGTCATGCTAAGGCCATTAATACACAAACACACTGACAAAAGTGCACTTACCACAAACAAAGCCTACTTTTATGGGCCTATACATGCTACAAAAACGTACTCATTACTAATCAATCAAAACAAAAGATGCAGAGAAATAGCCTGTGTTTTTTGTTTTCCAAAGAATGTTACTCTACCACATTTCTATGGTGAATGTTGCTCAGCACTTGTCACCACCACTCCCTTTCCTAATAGTGTCATGGTATGCAACAAAAATACACACTCAGATATAAAAGCTATATACATATATTTGTTGTTGAAAACCCATTCCCAAATCTTACCAAATCCCCATAACACCAACCAGGCTGCCTCCCACTGGCTCTGGTCCCAGACAGGTAACTTCATCCCTCGATTCACCAGTCCTCACAATATCAACTACAAGCTTCAAAATGTTATGAAATAATTCCTTTTCGTAATCTCATTATTAGAAATATGAGAGTAAACTGGTGCCACTTAAAAGTGCAATTGAAGCAAAAAGATTCAGCTCCTAGCGCTGTTTACGGTGGAGGCAGGTAGACAGGCTGTGCGTCAAGTTGGCAGTGCGTCAGGTGTTCGCCTCTCTTCGTTTATGCTTCATTAACCAGACTGTTACCATGGTTACTTTATGGATTTTCAGTGTGACCAAAGTCACCCTAAAAAAGACACAATAGTCTTCACAAGCCATATTGTTTAATAAAAATGACATTTACACTTACTTTCCCTGTTGTACATGCTGGTTGAGAGAATGCCAAAAGTGTGCAAAGCGCTCAAGGCAAAGGGTGGCTACTTTAAAGAATCTCAAATATTAAACATATTTTAATTTGTTTAACACTTTTTTTTGGTTACTACATGATTCCATATGTGTTATTTCATAGTTTTGATGTCTTCACTATTATTCTACAATGTAGAAAATAGTACAGATAAAGAAAAACTGAGTAGGTGTGACCAAACTTGTGACTGGTACTGCACATACACAACATGTCCAAGAAAGAAATGACTTCCTAGTGAGGGTGGTAGGATGTTGTCACTAGAGGGTCATATTGAATAATGGGGTGCTGTGGAAAACAAAAGGCCATAAAAGAACTATGAAGGGAACGGGTAGAAAGAGTGTTTTAGGGAAAAAAAAGAGAATATTAAACTTCATCGGAATTACTTTTCAATTCGACATCTTTCTCTGAATTAAAATTCAGATTCCATTACGTCTTTAATCATATTCTCGTCAGCAGGCGTACAGTATTGTTTTTCTTAACAGGACCAGAGAATGACAGACAGGGCTTCATACAATCACAACTTTGTGTATGTGAGAAAAGCAGAGACGGGGAGAACAGGAGTAAAAACATGGAGCACACTATACAAGCTACTATTATCAATAAAGAAACATTCAAATCTTTGTACACACCACCTCTTTTCCAAAAGTAAAAACATTTTTTTTTTATTGAATTATAACTTAATAAAAAAATATATAGAAAACAAAAACAACCTCATATAAAATGTATTTAAACCCACAATTCTAGCATGCATAAAAAAAAAACAGAACGACAATCATTAGCATTGATGTTATCATCAATTATGTCAAACCAGTTGTGAACTTTCATTGGTTGTTCTCACAGAAATGTACGGTATTTGAGTTCTAACTGCTTGAATAGAAATGATTGGCAGTCATATTGTGGCTCAGAAGATGAACTGCACCAAACTGTTGTCTAAGTAGCAACATTAGGCTGCCAGTTACAGTACATCTGGGTTCGAACCGAGAGGTTTAGTGGTCAGAGAAGTGGTTCTTTGCCAGAGATCACCGGCCAGCATTTCGTAGTTCACACATGGGTAAGGCTGTTACTGTGCTTGTTTGAATGTTTTACTAATGTGGCACAATCTGGTGATTTGCTATGACTGCAGACAACTTGCAGTGAGGATACAATCACATGTCCCTGGTCAGAGTGAGATGGGTGGAGGACAGTGGACACAGGATAAAGACAAGGCAAGTCCATTCAAAACAGCTTCATGGAACAAAAGGTTATGCAGGAAAATCAGTCTGAGAAACATTGTAAGAATGCTGTCCCAAGGCAGGAATGATTTACTCACTCAATGTTGTTATCAAATCATGATAACTTTTGTGTAAAAAAGGCCAGTGTACAATTAAATGATACCACATATACATGGAATAAGACTCTACAACACAGTCTCTCAGTTACAACAAGCTCAGGAATGTAGTTCCTTTGCAAACTGATGGAGACAGTTGGCCTACAGACAAGAAACACCTTAAGGGAATTTTACAGTGTCATAAAACATGATCAAGGCATCCATTTTCTGTCTTTGGAAGATCGTAACTTCCTCCCATTCTGTTAACATCCATGACAATGGTTCAATAGGAGAGTACATGATGATCTAGCACCCTGCGTATCCCAGTAGGATCAGGGGCCTCCACTGACCCCCCCCCCCCCCCCTTCACACAGAGGTCTCCGACTGCAGCCTCATCACAAACTTGTGGCTCTTGGGGTCGATAAACTCCTCACCGATACGCAGGAAGGGGAGGGGATGCACCGTGACGACAAGGGAGAAGTCGAGGCGGCGCAGGGAGAAGACCAGACCCTGACGCAGGGCAGAGGTTACCGGCTCCTCGCTCACTAGAGTCCACTGGCGCCCCCTGCCATTCTCACGCTGGTACTGCATGGTAGGGCCTGGGCTCACATAACGCTCCAGGAATGCCTGGACAGACAAAATAAAATACAGCCTTTCAAAATCAATCTGAATAAGGAAGACATGTGAATTGGTAAAAAGAAGATGAGTAGTTGTGTACAAGTTAGAATTTGAATTCTAGATCTGATCAAATGCATGCTATTTTTTTAGGGCTGGGAGGATACCAGTATAGCGATGCACTTGACTATTGTGGCAAGGAAAGCGGATTTGACTTCTTTAGGATAGTCCTAATGTTGAAAACAAATATAATTATGCCGTCATCCAGTCACATGTATTTATTTTCCAAGCTGTAGCAGACAATATTTTACTTATAGCAGGTTTTTAAATCCAAACAGTAAGGTCTGCTTCGTGTTTTCATTTTTGTCATGGAAAAAATATCGCAACACTGGTATCATCCCGGCCCTTCTATTTATCCCAAAAATTGGCGTAACATTTACCCAGAGTCACACAATGTACCATGATATATTATAGACTCCAAGAGAACATGATCAATTCTGCTCACCTTGGGGGTCATGTTGTGGGTGATACAGAACTGCAGGTGTGTGAGGATGCTCTCCATGCTGTGGTAGGGCTGCTGGCGCGTGGTCCTCAGGTACTTCTGCATGGCCCGCGCCATGGGGGCGAAGATGGCCTGAGCCGCCTCCCGGGGGTCCATCACCTCACGGGGGTGTTTGTGGGACGAGCCTGCGGGGTCATCATCATGGAGACGCTTGATGTGGGTGAAGGCCTCTTCCACCGCCACTACCAACCTGGACAACGCCACAATAAATCATTATGATCAGTGTTAGTGTTATTAATACCATCAGCAACAGCACTATGATACAGGAGAACTCAATGGGCAGTGGCATCAGTCATCATAACTGTGCCTGAAATACACTATGAAAAGGGACTGGTTATCCTCCAGCAACGTACATAGCAACAAGACTCACTGGAGACAAACAGAACAGGGACATTAACAGGGTTCTTCTTTCCCTAATCACTTTAAAAGCATATTACAGACATGTATAGGGGGACAGGATGTTGTCGGTCTTACCTGGCCTTGCGCTTGCGGCACCTGCGGTCCATCTCGGCCTCCTCGTAGTAGTACTCGTTGTGGGAGTTGTCTCTCCTGCGGGCCGCAGCAGCGATCATGGCCCGGGACTGACTGGTGGAGTTATTGGTGCTGTTCTCTGTAGATCAATACATCAGTCAGTGGATGGATTAATAGGAGGGAGGGAGGATAGATGGATGAGTGGGTTGACAAATTACTGGATGGGCGGATTGATGGACAGCTGGACGGATGAATGGAAAGATACTGTAAGGTAGAGAGATAGAGGGGGGTGTAGAATGCTGTTTACCGTCCAGTGAGTAGACTTTGAATCCAGACATCTTCTTGGAGAGGATGGACTTGGGCAGGTTGAGCAGGGCAGGGTTGTAGACTGGGAAGTCCCTGTAGTACTGATCCAGCACCCACACTGCTGCCCTCTGGATACTGGAACACACAATCATCTTCAATACTATCAACATCGCAATGAGGATACGTGAACAGCACAATACACGCACACAGACAAACACGTACACACACTCACTGACCTGAGGTGTCCGACGTTGTAGAAGCGACTAGCCCCGTCTGTGGCGCGCACCACCTTGAGGCAGAAGGCAGGCTGCAGGTGTCTGACCTCCAGCAGCACCAGGGCCAGGTACTGGATGAACAGCAGCGCGTCCACCAGCGATGCAGCATACTCCACGATGCCTCTGTAGTCCCTCTCCCGTGGCTCCAGCACGCGCACGCCGTAGAACAGCCAGTAGGACGCCACGAACAGGAACACCAGCACCATGAGCAGGCAGCGGAAGACAAAGAAGCGGGGCAGGGTGGCGCGTGGCGGGCGCAGGAACAGCGCCCAGGAGGAGATGAGGAGCACCAGGAGCTTGAAGGCCAGGGAGACGTAGAGACCCTCGCAGGGCGTGCCGCAGGGCTCCAGGGCCTCACGCCACAGCAGCTGGGGGAGGACCAGGAAGGCCAGGGGGGTGACCAGAGCAAACAGGCCCAGGCAGCCACCCAGCACGGGCCCCAGGAAGCGCTTGCATTCCAGGGGGGACGATTCCTCCAGCTCCTTGGAGACACGTGTCAGGTCTTCGTTGGACACGCTGTGTTCTGATGTGCCTGTGACCACAGTGGTGGTCTCGCCCCAGTTGTCATCCTGCAGACAGAGACATCGAGTAAACGTGGAGGAGAGGTTGGAGGGGGGCTTTATAGAGATATAAAAGGATAGAGAGGTTGTGAATTGGATGGGTAGGGAAGATAACGGGACCTGACGTTTTTCTGACCGCATAACCTGATCCTGGTTCAGTCACATGGTCAGGAAAAACCAACGTCCCTATTATGAGAGAAATAAATATGGAGATCTAGAGGGGTCGAAGAGGAGTAGGTTGTGATTCTAACCCGGTCATCGCCACGGGTCGACTCTGCATCTAATAGTGACTCCCCAGGGGCCTGGATGGTGACAGACTTGTCCCCACGGCTGCTGCCGTCTCTGCTCTTGGAGCGATGTCTGTCCCGCCGATCCCTGGGTAAAAGAAACAGGACAGCCGCACAGTTATGTCAGCGTGTTAAGCCTCTGTCATTGCATAACCGAGGCCTGGGGGTACATGTGTTTTGTGTGTGGTTGCTCACCAATGTGCCCATTGACTAATGGATCGATGTGTGTGTGTATTACACATGCGTTTGAGCCTAGTGTTTCACTAAAACATTTGTGGAACGACTGTTTAAAGTGTACTTGCACGCTTGTGCCTTTTTTTGTTGTTGTCTGACTGACCCTCTGGTACCTGTGCTTGCGGGAACTGCGGGAGTGGGACGACTTGTAGGAGTAGCCCGAGTACTGTGACTCGTTGTCCATGTCTCGGGTCGGTGGATGGGGTTGACAGGCCCCTCTCCCCCCCCGTGCCTCGTTCCCTGATTCTGCCCAGCTGGCTCTTGAGTTCGGAGATGGACTTGGTGGATAGGGCCAGAGGCAGCTCAACCTTACTCCTGAGAGAATCTATCTTGGAGGCCAGAGGACCGGGAGAAGAGCCCACCAGACAGATGGAATCAGGGAAACAATGGACTAGAAAAAGGAGGGTAGGAAGAAGAGAAGACAGACTAGACAGGGGGGGGGGTGAAAATATATGATTATGAGTAGGATGGGGGGGTGGACAGGCCCTGAAATAGAGAGAAGGGAATTAGTGACAAAAACAAACTCCTATCTCGAATCTGGTGTTTAAATCCAACCCAATTTCATTTTACATTTCATTTTTTGTCATTTAGCAGTTGCTCTTATTCAGAGCAACTTACAGTTAGTGCATTCATCTTAAAATAGCTAGGTGGGACAACCACATGTCTCAGTCATAGTAAGTACATTTTTCCTCAACGTAGCTTTCAGCACAATCAATGCTAGTGGGGAGAGGGTGGGGGCGGGTTCTGTGGGATTTTTTTTTTTTACCTTTATTTAAATCAGGTAAGACCAATTGAGGTTAAAAAACTATTTTGCGGGAGCGACCTGACAATGAGGCAAAACAGGGAAATAGCAGCATGTACATAAAATATTACCGAAAAATACAAAATACACACAAAAGACAAAGTGTCACAAGTTCAGAGGGAAACTGGTTTCACCATTGTGGTGCCAGTACAGAGAGGAGCTTTGACTGGGCTGAGTGGGAGCTGCCCTCCCATAGGGGTGGGTGGGTCAAGAGACCAGAGGTGGCAGAATAGGGTACTGGGGTTTGGGGTGTAGGGTTTAAGCATAGCCTGAAAGTGTTTGTGGGTATTTGACCCTGACCATCTGCGCAACTGAAGACATGTTACCTCTCGGGGTGAATACAAGCCTTTTGATCTCAGACAGGGTTGGCCCTCAACTAGTTCTATAGACAATACGTCTGCAGTGAGCCGAGGTCCAGGAAAGCTTACAGATCTGATACAATGGAGTCATATTGGATTACTGTGTTTTCACAAACTTGTTTGCCCTTGCCCTCTCTTTCCCTATCTCACATTCCCTCTTGGTCTCCCTTGGCCCCCTGGGTAACAGGGCCTCTCCGCTGCTGGTGATGATGAAAATAGGGTGTTCAGATGGAGGGAATTGGAGGCTGACAGTTTCCATTGAAATGGACCTTACACCACCCTCTCCCACCCCGAGAAACTGTATTGGCTTACCATGTTAATTGGACAGTTTGATTTGTCACATATGAGGCAATAGTCAGTCATGGCCATGCATGCAGGGCATTACATTTAACAACTAACTCCATTAAACTGCCAGTCTATTCTTAACTGTGTGTATCTGTTTGCATGCACAAGTTGACTTGAGCCTCGTCCTGGGAAGTGCCCCACTGTTTATGCTATAAAAGCCCATAGCCTTTGTACCCTCCAATGGAAACCTAAGGGCCCCTGAGCATTTGCTGAACTTCAGCTCCCATCACATGCTGTGCAGCCCTGGGAGGGTGTGGTGCATATGGAGCAAGCAGGGGCAAACATGTATAGTCTACTCCACCTGCATTTCAAAACCATGTCTGATACATAATGCAAAGCAGAGAGAACCCACATGCTAATTGTGGCTTGCTTGGCTTGTTTGTATTCCCATGCTCTGGACTTGAACTCCCAAAAACAAATCCCCCACAGGCTGTCTGTGATACTGGGGATATGATGAACACCTGATCCATCAAAGTTTGGTCTGCTGGAGAGACAGAGTTTCCTTTTCTTATTTCAACCCTATATGTCATGTGATCCAGTCAATGAACTCCGCGATCGTGGTGATTCCGCACTCACGCCGTCCTCACTTAGCCACATCATGACATCATAAAGACCTAACCAGCAGGAAGGTCTGATTTCACTATTATTAAAACAAGATCCCAGATGTCAAATACACAGAACCAGCCCATCGGGGGAAAAAATAAATGGAGGCCTCTTCAATGTTGTGATGCAAAACACTAGCGTAATGCATAGCACTCAGAATGAAAAAGGTTTTACCAGGTAATGCTCCTCCTGATCAGAGTTTTTTTTTTACATGGACGATACATTGGAGATAATATATGACAACTACAAGGAACAACATGAAACTTCTAAAGAAGCCAGGCTTGGTATTTATAGCAGATTTTGAAAAGGCCTTTGAAAAAGCAATACTGGATTTTATAAAAAATGCCTGGATTTTTTCCATTTCAATGAGTCTCTTATTCAATGGGTAAAAGTAATGTATAGTAATCCCAGGTGTAAAATAGTAAATAGTGGCTACTTCTGAGAGTTTTGAACCATTACGAGGAGTTAAACATAGGGTGCCCAATGTCACCAAATCAATTCGCTATGGCCATCGAAATGCTAGCTATTAAAAGCAGATCAAATAACAGAGGATTAGAAATCCAAGGCTTAAAAACAAAAAGGTGTCCATGTATGCCAATGAATATGAACTGGGTGGGCTGAGATTAAATATAAAAGCACTAAATCTCAAAAAGCTTCACTTACACAAAAGTTATGTTAGCACAGCTGAAAACTGTTGTTCTGATTAAAGAAGCAATACAACTGGCCTTCTTTAGACTAGTTGAGTATCTGGAGCATCAGCATTTGTGGGTTTGATTACAGGCTCAAAATGGCCAGAAACAAAGACCTTTCTTCTGAAACTCGTCAGTCTATTCTTGTTCTGAGAAATGAAGGCTATTCCAATGCGAGAAATTGGCAAGAAACTGAAGATCTCGTACAACGCTGTGTACTACTCCCTTCACAGAACAGCAAAAACTGGATCTAACCAGAATAGAAAGAGGAGTGGGAGGCCACAGTGCACAACTGAGCAAGAGGACAAGTACATTAAAGTGTCTAGTTTGAGAAACTGACGCCTGACAAGTCCTCAACTGGCAGCTTCATTAAATAGTACCCGCAAAACACCAGTCTCAACGTCAACAGTGAAGAGACGACTCCAGGATGCTGGCCTTCTAGGCAGGAATCAAAAACTTCAAACATTTCTCAATGGCTGGCCATGCCTTCCACCTGGCGACTCCAACCTTGGCCAACAGCCCCCCCCCCCCCCCGATGCTACTCGCCCAAGCCTCCCCAGCTTCTCCTTTACCCATATCCAGATAGCAGATGTTCTGAAAGAGCTGGAAAACCTGGACCCATACAAATCAGCTGGGCTTGACAATCTGGACCCCCTATTTCTGAAACTGTCCGCCGCCATTGTCGCACCCCCTATTACCAGCCTGTTCAACCTCTCCTTCGTATCATCTGAGATCCCCAAGGATTGGAAAGCTGCCGCTGTCATCCCCCTCTTCAAAGGGGGAGACACCCTGGACCCAAACTGTTACAGACCTATATCCATCCTGCCCTGCCTAGCTAAGGTCTTCGAAAGCCAAGTCAACAAACAGATCACTGACCATCTCGAATCCCACCGTACCTTCTCCGCTGTGCAATCCGGTTTCCGAGCCGGTCACGGGTGCACCTCAGCCACGCTCAAGGTACTAAACGATATCATAACCGCCATCGATAAAAGACATTACTGTGCAGCCGTCTTCATCGACCTGGCCAAGGCTTTCGACTGTCAATCACCATATTCTTATCGGCAGACTCAATAGCCTTGGTTTTTCTAATGACTGCCTTGCCTGGTTCACCAACTACTTTGCAGACAGAGTTCAGTGTGTCAAATCGGAGGGCATGTTGCCCGGTCCTCTGGCAGTCTCTATGGGGGTACCACAGGGTTCAATTCTCGGGCCGACTCTTTTCTCTGTATACATCAATGATGTTGCTCTTGCTGCGGGCGATTCCCTGATCCACCTCTACGCAGACGACACCATCTGTATACTTCTGGCCCTTCCCCGGACACTGTGCTATCTAACCTCCAAACGAGCTTCAATGCCATACAACACTCCTTCCGTGGCCTCCAACTGCTCTTAAATGCTAGTAAAACCAAATGCATGCTTTTCAACCGTTCGCTGCCTGCACCCGCATGCCCGACTAGCATCACCACCCTGGATGGTTCCGACCTAGAATATGTGGACATCTATAAGTACCTAGGTGTCTGGCTAGACTGCAAACTCTCCTTCCAGACTCATATCAAACATCTCCAATCCAAAATCAAATCTAGAGTCGGCTTTCTATTCCGGAACAAAGCCTCCTTCACTCACGCCGCCAAACTTACCCTAGTAAAACTGACTATCCTACCGATCCTCGACTTCGGCGATGTCATCTACAAAATAGCTTCCAATACTCTACTCAGCAAACTGGATGCAGTTTATCACAGTGCCATCCGTTTTGTTACTAAAGCACCTTATACGACCCACCACTGCGACCTGTATGCCCTAGTCGGCTGGCCCTCGCTACATGTTCGTCGTCAGACCCACTGGCTCCAGGTCATCTACAAGGCTATGCTAGGTAAAGTGCCGCCTTATCTCAGTTCACTGGTCACGATGGCTACACCCACCCGTAGCACGCGCTCCAGCAGGTGTATCTCACTGATCATCCCTAAAGCCAAAACCTCATTTGGACGCCTTTCCTTCCAGTTCTCTGCTGCCTGCGACTGGAACGAATTGCAAAAATCTCTGAAGTTGGAGACTTATCTCCCTCAACAACTTTAAAAATCTGCTATCCGAGCAGCTAACCGATCGCTGCAGCTGTACATAGTCCATCTGTGAACTACCCACCCAATTTTACCTACCTCACCCCATACTGCTTTTATTTATTTACTTTTCTGCTCACCAGTATCTCTTCTTGCACATGATCATCTGATGATTTATCACTCCAGTGTTAATCTGCTAAATTGTAATTATTCGATTTATTGCCTACCTCATGCCTTTTGCACACATTGTATATAGATTCTCTTTTTTCTACCATGTTATTGACTTGTTTATTGTTTACTCCATGTGTAACTCTGTGTTGTTGTCTGTTCACACTGCTATGCTTTATCTTGGCCAGGTCGCAGTTGCAAATGAGAACTTGTTCTCAACTAGCCTACCTGGTTAAATAAAGGTGAAATAAAAAAAATAAAAAAATAAAAGGAGTTGACGCCATCTGTCAAGCATGGTGTAGGTATTGTGACGGTCTAGGGGTGCTTTGGTGGTGGTAAAGTGGGAGATTTGTACAGGGTAAAAGGGATCTTGAAGAAGGAAGGCTATCACTCCATTTTGCAATGCCATGCCATACAGTGGATGGTACTTAATTGGAGCCAATTTCATCCTACGACAGGACAATGACCCAAACCACAGCTCCAAACTATGCAATAACTATTTAGGGAAGAAGTCAGCTGGTATTCTGTCTATAATGGAGTGGCCAGCACAGTCACCGGATCTCAACCCTATTGAGCTGTTGTGGGAGCAGCTTGACCGTATGGTACGGAAGAAGTGCCCATTAAGCCAACCAAATTGTGGGAGGTGCTTCAGGAAGCATGGAATGACTAGAATGCCAAAGGTCTGCCCTGCTGTAATTGCTGCAAATGGAGGATTCTTTGACGAAAGCAAAGTTTGAAGGACACAATTATTATTTAAAAAAAAAAACAAAAAAAACATTATTTATAACCTTGTCAACGTCTTGACTATATTTCCTATTCATTTTGCAACTCATTTCATGTATGGTTTCATGGAAAACGAGGACATTTCTCAGTGACCCCAAACTTTTGAGCGGTAGTGCGTGTGTGTATATAAGATCTAGCCATACCACCATAGCAATATATACCACCATAGCAATATATACCACCATAGATGGCACCATATTAAATGGGGGATTGTTTCTCAGGGTTAATCCTTGCCAGAAGATACTGACCCTACCATTATGCTTGTTTACAGTGAGCTGCACTGGGGTTGAAGGCAATCATGGTAACCATGATTGCCTTCCAACCCCAGTGTAGTTCACTGTAAACAAGCGTAACGGTAGGGCCAGTATCTTCTGGCAAATCTAATCCATATAATGTAGATAGGGAAAATATGCAAACATCTGCCCGAGTATGCTGGCATCTATCAGATTCATCTGCCACTGCTTGTAGAAAATTCATACACAAGCAAGCCCAGTACCCACTCTGACCCCTTGAGTAGCTACCTCACATGAAAGTCAAATGATATATCCAAATCAACCTCAGTCACTCTTAGAAGTCTAATCTGGGCCTGTTGTCAGGGATTTGAGATAATGACCCAGTCAGATAAGCCAAAGCCAACGTCAAAGGCAGGGCTTGCCTGACAGTGCATAAACTATCGTGCACGTCTCGTTGCCCCACAGTGAGCATCACAGATGCCTTTACCTTTTCTGAGTACACATCTCTCTTCGCATGGCTCTACAATTACTAGCCTAATATAATATGACAACATCTCCTTCATCTCTTCCAAATCTTAATGCTTTAATGGAGCTTGGTAAATATAAACAGAGGAGGTGATATACCTCTAACTACATCCCCACACAGAAATACCATTCAAAGTCATTGGACAAATCAACGTTTTCTACATTTCATGAAATCCAAACTTTCACCAGCTGTTTGAGGGAGTGGAAAAGTCCAAACAACTGATTGTGGCAACGAGGTATGTAACTTCATGTATGAGTAATATGAAGCCAAAAGACTTCAACTGTGAAAATAAACATGCACAGCCCAGTAGTGGTAGAGAGTGAGTGAGTATGAGGGGGCCACACACACCATTTCAACCCCCACCCACCTACTGCTAACTGCAGTGACAACAGAAAACCAAGTGAAAAACAGACAACTGCACTCTCAACCTTTGTGCCCAGTGCTCCTATGAAGTGGAGCAGGTGTAAAAGTGGAGCAGGTGTACAATGTAAAAGATGGGGTGTGACCAAATCAACATACAGTCTATGGACTGGACAAAGCAGGCTTGTTACAACATTGTCACCAGAGGGGCAAGACAGTTTACCATTCACTTGCCAAGAAACTTTTCTGTGACCATATCCAAGCATGGATTTGAGGTTACCACTGTCCAAAGTCTTGCCTCAATCACCACTTGTCTCTTTTGTCGTGATGTGCCCTTTGTGCTGTTGTCTGTGCCCAACAATGTTTGTACCCTGTTTTGTGCTGCTGCCATGTTGTGTTGCTACCATGCTGTGTTGTCATGTGTTGATGCCATGCAATGTTGTCATCTTAGGTCTCTCTTCATGTAGTGTTGTCTCTGGTCGTGATGTGCAATTTGTCCAATATTTTTATTTCATTTATTTTTCATCTCAGCCCTCATCCCCACAGGAGGGATTTTACCTTTTGGTAGGCCATCATTGTAAATAATTTGTTCTTAACTGACTTGCCTAGTTAAATTAAAAAATAAAACTATGCCTCTAATCTAATGGGCCTGTTTATTTTGAGAGCCACAGGCAGCTGGGACAATAGCATTTGCACTGGGAGCTCTACATTAGCCCTAGCAAAAGCTAATTACATGAGAAAAATAGGCATAAAATAAGCAAACAAAGATTAATCTCGTAGGCAGATTGCTGTGGCAAAGTTGGTCGTTGTAACTTCATTAGCATAGGACCATTTTGATTTCATAGGCCTAACTTAACGTTTAACTTAAAACATTCAAAACTCAGTAATTGTGTAGTTTACTAAGTGAAAGCTTAACATTCGCCATAATTTGAGCTACTGTAGACATAATGTTTCACTTTAGTCTCTAGACTAGATTACACATTTGTAACATGCATATCTGCAGTCCTTGTTAATATCTTGCTACGTTGTTACAGTGTTGCAAGTGCAACAAGGTTACAAACATGTAATTTAGCCACCAGCTGAATCAGATACACTGTAGCTAACTATATTCGTAACAAATAGTGGCATGCCTCATTTCATTACCGGTCGGTTTGAAACAGGGACTTAAATGAAGTGTATCCACAAAAGCTTGAATGAAACAATAACATGTTACTAATTGAGCAATAACCGAGCAAACACAAAACATGTTTATCGAAGATTCAACTACGATATATACAAGTTATAAATGCCCATTTTATCCGACGTAAGCAGAAACGTATCCTCCATTATATGAGGGTTAGCAAACAATAGGGCGAGACTCTCCGGTCACTATCGAGCACAAATGGATGATCCGTTTTCCGTCTGCGAATCTTTTCCCCCATTTATTTTCGAAAAGCGAAGCCCTGGATGAACGGATCATGCACATTGAATTGAACACCAACCTTCGGCGAAATTTCTCACAGAGCTTGAAGCCACACGTGTCCTCTCAGCGTATCGTTCCCATGTCGTCGGGATGAGGGTTGGCTAATTTCTCCCAAATTGTTGGGACTGAGGATTCAACTCTTCGAACCCCGTAGCTACGTGGCCTGGGTGAAAATAACAATAGGCCCGATCACGCCAGGGGTCCTCTCTAAACTTCCCTGCAGCTTCGGTCTGGAGTGAAAACCGAGGCGAATATAGTCTCTTCCCGACTTTTGTTTCGGAACCATGAAACCTCACCCTAGCAATATATATTCGATCCCCCCTTTACTTCAATGGTCAATTATTTCCAAACATGTTCACTATATATATCCACACTGAAAAACACGCTTTCGACCCCCGGCCCAAAAAACTGTGTATGGCTACTTATCCCCAAATATCCATTCAAGGTATTTTCACTTTCCTCTTTTCTCCCTCGACTGACTGGTAGACAGGGTTGCCAGGTCGAGCTAAAATTTTATTAAAATGTCTTCTGAAAACCCGCGCAGAATGCCTGGAAACTCCCCCCAAATACATCGCAACAAGAGATGAGTTACCACATTTAACCCCTTTTCCATAACGTTATTGAGCGAATTAAGAAGTAATATCGTTGACATTTTTTTTTTCCATCAAAATAATAATTCTCGCGAGTTTAAGAATTTGTCACAAGAGAAAAGACAAATCGCCCCTCTTAAACTCTCCAGATAATTTCCCATCTTTGAAGTCGATTTAACTTGTTTTGACTGCTATGATTAAGCAATAAGGCCCGAGGAGGTGTGGTATAAGGCCAATATACCACAGCTAAGGGCTGTTCATAGCCCTTAACCGTGGTATATTGGCCATATACCACAAACACCTGAGGTGCCTTATTGCTATTATAAACTGGTTACCAATGTAATTAGAACAGTAAAAAGTTAGTTTTTGTCATTCCCGTGGTATATGTCTGATATACCATGGCTTTCAACCAATCAGCATCCAGGGCTCAAACCACCCAGTTTATAATTGTAACCTCAGGATTTTGTGGTATATGGGCAATATACCACGGCTAAGGGCTGTATCCAGGCAGTTCGCGTTGCGTCGTGCATAGGAACATCCCTTAGCCATGGTATATTGGCCATATACCACACCCCCCCATGCCTTATTACTTAAATAAATCCTGTTTGCTCATATGCATAACTATAGATAAATCTGACGGGAGAGTTTGAGTGATGAAAATTGGACAGGTGTTCCCGAAATCTCTGTGCAAGAAACACTTGGACAAACTTCAAAAAACAAATGTTGGGCTATTTGCTGGCAATTGTGCTGTTATTATGTGCCAGATGTTAAGACTACAAACTGTTATAAATTGACTATTTGCAAGATTGACATGTTATTTCAATAGGCATAGGCTACTGACAAAAATCTGGGTTTATAATTGCAATTCATATTTGCCATGGTTTGCTGAGCTAGATGCAGGTAGCCTGTAGGCCCTGATAGGCCAACATGCCGAAGTCCACAATGAAACTGACATTAAATGTGGAGAATGATACATTTAAGATAGAGCAGTGACCATGATCACAATTGATAACTCCCAATTTAACACTGAAGCTACTGATACCTCTCACCAAGTCACCTAACGCCATTAGATACCATCATGAATAAACATGGACTGTCAATGGAGACAACTTTTTTCTAAGATGTCAAACTGCCTACACGTACACAGTGTCAGTTTGCTTGTATTTTTTTAATGAAAGATCTCACCACAAACGCCTTAAAAACGTTTACAGGTAGATGGAGCGATCTTCTGGTCAGACTTCGGAGGCGTGCACACCACTCACCACTTCCGAGTATATTACTCACTAATGTCCAGTCTCTAGATAACAAGATAGACAAAATAAGGGCAAGGGTTGCTTTCCAGAGAGACATCAGGGATTGTAACATATTCTGTTTCACGGAAATGTGGCTCTCTCTATATATTCTGTCGGAGTCGTTACAGCCACTTGGATTCTTTGTGCGTTGCGCCGACAGGAATAAACTTCTCTCTGGGAAGAAGAAGGCCGGGGGAGTATGTTTCATGATTAACGACTCATGGGGTAATTGTAAAAACATACAGGAAGTCAAGTCCTTTTGTTCACCTGACCTAGATTACCTCACAATCAAATGCCGACTGTATTATCTCCCAAGGGAATTCTCCTCGGTTATTGTCACAGACATGTTTATCCCCCCTCAAGCCGATACCACGACGGCCCTCAAGGAACTTCACTGGATTTTATGCAAACTGGAAACCATATATCCTGAGGCTGCATTTATTGTAGCTGGGAATTTTAACAAAGCAAATTTGAGAACAAGGCTACCTAAATTCTATCAGCACATTGACTGTAGCACCCGCCCTGGAAAAACACTGGATCACCGCTACTCCAACTTCCGAGATGCATACAAGGGCATCCCCCACCCTCCTTTTGGCAAATCTGACCACGACTCCATTTTGCTCCTCCCTTCCTATAGGCAGAAACTCAAATAGGATGTACCCGTGCTAAGGACTATTCAACACTGGTCTGACCAATCTGAATCCACGCTTCAAGATTGTTTTGTTCACGCGGACTGGGACATGTTCCGGGTAGCCTCAGAGAATAATATTGACGTATATGCTGATTCAGTAAGTGAGTTTACAAGGAAGTGCATAAGAGATGTTGTACCTACTGTGACTATTTAAACCTACCCTAACCAGAAACCGTAGATAGATAGCGGAATTCGCGCTAAACTGAAAACGCGAACCACCGCATTTAATCACAACAGTCACAAAGGTGACTGGGAATATGGCCTAATACAAACAGTGTAGTTATTCCCTCCGCAAGGGAATCAAACAAGAGAAATGAGAGACAAAGAGAGACAAAGTGGAGTCGCATTTCAACGGCTTAGACACGAGACGTATGTGGCAGGGTCTACAGACAATCATGGACTACAAAAGGAAAACCAGACACTTTACGGACACCTTCTTTGCCTGCTTTGAGGATAATACAGTGCCACCGACGAGGCCCGCTACCAAGGACTGTGGGCTTCCCATCTCCGTGGCCGACGTGAGTAAGACATTCAAACGTGTTAACCCTCACAAGGCTGCCGGCCCAGACGGCATCCCTAGCCGCATCCTCAGAGCATGCACAGACCAGCTGGCTGGTGTGTTTACGGACATATTCAAACTCTCCCTATCCCAGTCTGCTGTCCCCACATGCTTCAAGATGGCCACCATTGTTCCCCTACCCAAGTAGGCTAAGGTATCTGAACTAAATGACTATCGCCCCGTAGCACTCACTTCCGTCATCATGAAGTGCTTTGAGAGGCTAGTCAAGGATCATATCACCTCCACCTTACCTGTCACCCTAGACCCACTTCAATTTGCTTACCGTCCCAATAGGGCCACAGATGATGCAATCGCCATCACACGGCACACTGCCCTATCCCATCTGGACAAGAGGAATGCCAATGCAAGAATGTTGTTCATTGACTATAGCTCAGCATTTAACACCATAGTACCGCCCAAGCTCATCATTAAGCTTGAGGCCCTGGGTCTCAACCCCACGCTGTGCAATTGGGTCCTGGACTTCCTGACGGGCCACCCCTGGTGGTGAAGGTGGGAAACAACATCTCCACTTCGCTGATCATCAACACTGGGACTCCACAAGGGTGCGTGATCAGCCCCCTCCTGTACTCCCTGTTCACCCATGACTGCGTGGTCATGCACGCCTCCAACTCAATCATCAAGTTTGCAGACGATACAACAGTAGTAGGCTTGATTACCATCAATGACGAGACAGCCTACAGGGAGGAGGGGAGGGCACTCGGAGTGTGGTGTCAGGAAAACAACCTCTCACTCAACGTCAACAAAACAAAGGAGATGATCGTGGATTTCATTTAACAGCAGAGGGAGCACCCCACTATCCACATCGACAAGACAGCAGTGGAGAAGGTGGAAAGTTTTAAGTTCCTCGGCGTCCACCCACACAGACAGTGTGGTGAAGAAGGCGCAACAGTGCCTCTTCAACCTCAGGAGGCTGAAGAAATTTGGCTTGTCACCTAAAACCCTCACAAACTTTTACAGATGCAAAATTGAGAGCATCCTGTTGGTCTGTATCACCGCCTGGTACTGCACCACCCACAACCGCAAGGCTCTCCAGAGGGTGGTGCGGTCTGCACAGTGCATCACCGGGGGCAAACTACCTGCCCTCCAGGACACCTACATCACCCGATGTCACAGGAAGGCCAAAAAGATCATCAAAGACAACAACCACCCGAGCCACTGCTTGTTCACCCCGCTACCATCCAGAAGGCGAGGTCAATACAGGTGCATCAAAGCTTGGACCGAGAGACTGAAAAACAGCTTCTATCTCATGGCCATCAGACTGTTAAACAGCCATCATTAACACAGAGAGGCTGCTGCCTACATACAGACTTGAAATCATTGGCCACTTTAATAAATGGATCACTAGTCACTTAAATAATGCCAATTTAACAATGTTTACATATCTTGCATTTGTCATCTCATATGTATATACTATATTTTATACCATCTATTGCATCTTGCCTATGCCGCTCTGTCATTGCTCCTCCATATATTTATATGTATATATTCTTATTCCATTCCTTTACTTAGATTTGTGTGTATTAGGCAGTTGTTGTGGAATTGTTAGATTACATGTTAGATATTTCTGCACTGTCGGAACTAGAAGCACAAGCATTTCGCTACACTCACAATAACATCTGCTAACCATGTGTATGTGACCAATAAAATTTGATTTGATTTCCATGACATCTAAGTGTACATCATGCTTTCACGTCGTGTACATGCGACACTTACGTGTCACGTGTAAGTTTAAGTGTCTGTTTGGTTTATTATTAAGTATCTCACCCTGAACGCCTTACAAACATCTACATAATGTCTACATGTATATGCTTTTGCACTATTTTGTTTTATTGCCAATCTCTGCCTTCCGACTTCAGTGCGTTCAAGATAACTGGGAACTCGGGGAAAAAAGAGCTCAGACTGGGAAAAATAGTTTTGAACTATCATCCAACTCGGCATTCCAATTCAGAAACTTTGGCATCTTTCACTGACTTTCTGACCTGAAAATCATTGATGTCATGATTTGATTACGTTTTTCCCCAAGAGTTTCAAGTTTACCACAAATTTACCAGTAACAGACACAATCACTTTCACCATGCAATCCTTAAGCTATACGTTGTGGAGATGTCTTATGGTTAAATGCAGGGCTTGAATTGAGGTGGTATGTGAGGATATAGGCCTAATGCTTGCTATAGAGACGGGCAAAAAGCATATACTACCCATATTGCAGTCCTACAATCTAAGCTAGATGCCCTCAATCTCACACAAACCATCAAGGAACCCACCAGGTACAACCCTAAATCCGTAAACATGGGCACCCTAATAGACATTATCCTGACCAACTTGCCCTCCAAATACACCTCTGCTGTCTTCAATCAGGATCTCAGCGATCACTGCCTCATTGCCTGTATCCGCTACGGGTCCGCGGTCAAACGACCACCCCTCATCACTGTCAAACGCTCCCTAAAACACTTCTGCGAGCAGGCCTTTCTATTTGACCTGGCCCGGGTATCCTGGAAGGATATTGACCTCATCCCGTCAGTTGATGGGATTCTTTAAAAGTAACTTCCTCACCATCTTAGACAAGCATGCTCCGTTCAAAAAATGCAGAACTAAGAACAGATATAGCCCTTGGTTCACTCTAGACCTGACTGCCCTCGACCAGCACAAAAACATCCTGTGGCGAACTGCAATAGCATCGAATAGTCCCCGCGATATGCAACTGTTCAGGGAAGTCAGGAACCAATACACGCAGTCAGTCAGGAAAGCAAAGACCAGCTTTTTCAAGCAGAAATTAGCATCCTGTAGCTCTAACTCCAAAAAGTTCTGGGACACTGTAAAGTCCATGGAGAACAAGAGCACCTCCTCCCAGCTGCCCACTGCACTGAGGCTAGGTAACATGGTCACCACCGATAAATCCGTGATAAATGAAGACTTCAACAAGCATTTCTCAACGGCTGGCCATGCCTTCCTCCTGGCTACTCCAACCCTGGCCAACAGCTCCGCCCCCGCTGCTACTCGCCCAAGCCTCCCCAGCTTCTCCTTTACCCATACCCAGATAGCAGATGTTCTGAAAGAGCTGCAAAACCTGGACCCATACAAATCAGCTGGGCTTGACAATCTGGACCTTCTATTTCTGAAACTGTCCGCCGCCATTGTCGCACCCCCTATTTCCAGCCTGTTCAACCTCTCCTTCGTATCATCTGAGATCCCCAAGGATTGGAAAGCTGCCGCGGTCATCCCCCTCTTCAAAGGGGGAGACACCCTGGACCCAAACTGTTACAGACCTATATCCATCCTGCCCTGCCTATCTAAGGTCTTCGAAAGCCAAGTCAACAAACAGATCACTGACCATCTCGAATCCCACCGTACCTTCTCCGCTGTGCAATCCGGTTTCTGAGCCGGTCACGGGTGCACCTCAGCCACGCTCAAGGTATTAAACGATATCATAACCGCCATCGATAAAAGACAGTACTGTGCAGCCGCCTTCATCGACCTGGCCAAGGCTTTCGACTCTGTCAATCACCATATTCTTATCGGCAGACTCAGTATCCTCGGTTTTTCTAATGACTGCCTTGCCTGGTTCACCAACTACTTTGCAGACAGAGTTCAGTGTGTCAAATCGGAGGGCATGTTGTCCGGTCCTCTGGCAGTCTCTATGGGGGTACCACAGGGTTCAATTCTCGGGCCGACTCTTTTCTCTGTATATATCAATGATGTTGCTCTTGCTGCGGGCAATTCCCTGATCCACCTCTACGCAGACGACACCATTCTGTATACTTCTGGCCCTTCCTTGGACACTGTGCTATCTACCCTCCAAACGAGCTTCAATGCCATACAACACTCCTTCCGTGGCCTCCAACTGCTCTTAAACGCTATTAAAACCAAATGCATGCTTTTCAACCGGTCGCTGCCTGCACCCGCACGCCAGACTAGCATCACCACCCTGGATGGTTCCGACCTAGAATATGTGGACATCTATAAGTACCTAGGTGTCTGGCTAGACTGCAAACTCTCCTTCCAGACTCATATCAAACATCTCCAATCCAAAATCAAATCGAGAGTCGTCTCTCTATTTCGCAACAAAGCCTCCTTCACTCACACCACCAAACTTGCCCTAGTAAAACTGACTATCCTACCGATCCTCGACTTCGGCGATGTCATCTACAAAATAGCTTCCAATACTCTACTCAGCAAACTGGATGCAGTTTATCACAGTGCCATCCGTTTTGTTACTAAAGCACCTTATACCACCCACCACTGCAACCTGTATGCTCTAGTCGGCTGGCCCTCGCTGGATGTTCGTCGTCAGACCCACTGGCTCCAGGTCATACAAGGCTATGCTAGGTAAAGCGCCACCTTATCTCAGTTCACTGGTCACGATGGCAACACCCACCCGTAGTACGTGCTCCAGTAGGTGTATCTCACTGATCATCCCTAAAGCCAAAACCTAATTTGGCCGCCTTTCCTTCCAGTTCTCTTCCAGTGGTTTATACGTTATCGCTATTTTTGGCTTGAATCAATGCTGTTGTGATGTTTGCTATTGTGGTAAGCTAATATAACGCTATATTGTGTTTTCGCTGTAAAACACTTAGAAAATCTGAAATTTTGGCTGGATTCACAAGATCTGTGTCTTTCATTTGCTGTACGCTGTGTATTTTTAAGAAATGTTTTATGATGAGTAATTAGGTAATACACGATGGTCTCTGTAGTTATTCTAGTTGCTTTGGTGAGAGTTGTGATGGTGGCTGCAATGGTAAACTATGATTTATACCTGAAATATGCACATTTTTCTAACAAAACATATGCTATACAATAAATATGTTATCAGACTGTCATCTGAGGAAGTTGTTTCTTGGTTAGTGGCTATTTATATCTTTATTTGGTCGAAATTGTGACAGCTACCTATGCAGGAAAAAAATGGTGGACAAAAAAAGTTGTGTCTTTTGCTATCGTGGTTAGCTAATAGATTTACATATTGTGTCTCCCCTGTAAAACATTCTAAAAATCAGAAATGATGGCTGGATTCACAAGATGTGTATCTTTCATCTGGTGTCTTGGACTTGAGATTTAATGATATTTAGATGCTAGTATTTACTTGTGACGCTATGCTAGGCTATGCTAGTCAGCTTTTTTTACTGACGGGGGTGCTCCCGGATCCGGGTTTGGGAGGAACTAGAAGTTAAATGCTCCGCAATTTAGAATATTAGTGAATCGCTATGTCTACAGCAAAAGACCAAAAAGATAGAAGCGGTGTGGGTCAAAGATAGATCAAACAGCTTATATACATTTATTCAGGAGAATCGCATTGAATCAGGCTATTCGTTTCAGTGCATTTGCGTTAGCCTAAACGGAACCGAAAACACCCCAGCCTGTTTTCATCACAGATCATGATAAAGCCTGAACATTTCAGCTATATCTGTCATTGATTTAGCCCACTTTCACCTACAGATTTGATACACATGAAGGCCTATATTTAATCTGGATTTGACAAACAATAGCCTGACTAGAATCCTTTAACTAAATGTAGTCCTAATAATAAGCTTAGATTGTTTTCCTATTCAATTGCATAGGCTAACCATTGCTAGCTTGAGCTTTTTATGAATAAACAGGCATTGGGATAAAAAAATAAGTTTTGATGACAATAACAGTAGCTGTAGATGATGTAATGAAAAGTTGGAGTGTGGTTGGTAATGGAGGACATCAGGTGGATCCATGTCTGGGTGTTGGGCAGAACCGCTAGGTCCTGGAGAACAGGAGCAGAGAAAAGGTTACAGGGTAGGAGACAGAGACGTAAACAAGCAAACACACAGGTTACAGGTTGATCAGGTATGTAAAAATACAGTTATTGAACGATTTAATTTAAATGTTTGATTAGACATGCAATAATGTTAATGGCAGACAGAAAAGAAAGGATACCTGTCTGTCATTTTTATGTCAGTGGGGTTGCTGAGGTTAGGGATGGTCCCTAGAAAAGATGAGAGAGGTGAGTTGTGAGAGAAACTCAGGGGTGGTGTCATGGCCACACCTTAACAGTACCTACCTGGCAGCGGAGCTAACGTGTCCCAGTGGTTAGCCTTGAGATTGACTATTTGGAGAAACCCCTGGGCCAGTGTTGGTACTGCTGACAGCATGGCAATGCCGCCCACTGAGAGGTAGCAAATAGTAATCATCTGATATTTTTATATTCACCTTAATTGATGGTGACCCCAGCTTGGAGCGAAAGAGCAGCAAGTTTTCCCAGGTATCACCTTCCTTTCATCCTTCTTCCAAACTAAGTCATTCGCCCAGATGTCGAAGCACTTGGTCCGCTTCTTGATTCTCCTCCGGTAGCTCTCCTTCTGTTTCTCCTGCACCTTGTCAATGTTCAGTCTCACCTTGATTGATAATAGAAATAAATGCAATTATATTTAATATTATTACAGATACATCTCTTACATGTCTCTTGGAGGGACAGAAAATAAATTAACACCCGACAATAATTTTTACCTGGTCAAAAACCTCCAGATCCTTCTCAGCCCGTGCCTGAAGGTGGTCCTCGAAGGTGTTCTGACCTGGTTCGACAACTTCCACCACATCAGGTGGAGTTTCAGGGATCTCAAAGTACGTTATCCAAAAATAACAATAGACAAACAACAACACTAAGTCAATCACAAATTTTAAATACTACAGTATATGCAATAATTGTATATATAATTGCATTGTTTACCTCAGTCAACAGCTGCAGCTCCCATCCATACAGCAGTCGATAGGGTGAGTACTCTGGAGGCCTAGACGCTGCTGTTGTGTGCAAAGAGAATGACCTTCAGCTTGTCCTTCCACCATTCCTGGTAACCGTCAAGGGACTTGCCCATGGCAGTCTTGAGGGTCTGGTTGGTCCGTTCATCTAAAACTGGAGGAGGTGTCACGCCCTGACCTTAGAGATCCTTATTTATTCTCTATGTTTGGTTGGGTCAGGGTGTGACTCGGGTGGGGAAATCGATGCTTTCTATTTCTTTGTTGTTTTGCCGATTGTGGTTCCCAATCAGAGGCAGCTGTCTATCGTTGTCTCTGATTGGGGATCATATATAAGTTGTGATTTTCTGTTTGGGTTTTGTGGGGTGTTTATTCTGTTTAGTGTCTGTGCCTGCCGGAACTGTTCGCTTTCGTTTTTGGATTTGTTATTTTTGTTTGAGTGTTTTTGTAAATAAATATCATGAACACTTTCCACGCTGCGCTTTGGTCCACTCTTCCTTCCACCGACGACGAGCGTTACAGGAGGGGGTAGGAAAGTGCAATCTATTGACAATGGAAGATGTTGAAATGTCTGATTATGTACCATGGAAAATGTATTAATTTAATAAATATTAAAACAAACTATTGGTGACAGAATATAACTTATAATATCCGTACCTTGTTCCAGAGTTCATGACCTCGGTCACTCAAGATGACCTCAGGAGAATCGTCTTGTCCTTGATGGGCATCATACAAAAGGAAAATCAATTGTTGGTTCCAAGCACACTTTTTAAATGGGTTACAGAAGGGAATTTAGAGTTAAGCATGTTCTCTTCCTTTACTGACCTTAAAATCTCTTTGGGATCGGTGTCCCGCTAGCGTGCCACTACAACAACATCCGGTGAAATTGTAGAGCGCGAAATTCAAAATACAAAAATCGTAATATTAAACATTCATGAAAATACAAGCATCTTACATCATTTAAAAGCTTAACTTCTTGTTAATCCAACCGCGTTGTCAGATTTCAAAAAGGCTTTACGGCGAAAGCATAACGTGCGATTATCTGAGGACAGCACCCCACATCAAAATACTTTTCCAAACCGGTATAGGCATTACAAAAGCACAAATAGCGATAAAATAAATCACTTACCTTTGAAGATCGTCCTCTGTTTGCAATCCCAAGGGTCCCAGCTACACAATGATTGGTCATTTTGTTCGATAAAGTCTCTCTTTATATCCAAAAAAGTCAGTTTAGTTGGCGCCATTGATTTCAGTAATCCACTCGTTCAACGTGCATTCAAACTAATCCAAAAAGTTACCGGTAAAGTTCGTCCAAACAAGTCAAATGATGTTTCTAATTAATCTTCAGGTACTCTAATATCTAAATAAATTATCATATTTAAGACGGAGAATAGTATGTTCAGTAGGGAAGATAAATGATGAAGTGCGCGCACCTCATTCACACACGCAACAAGACTACTTTTCTAATGAGGGACACCTTGGATAAACTACTTGTTTGTTTTTCAAGAAACAAGCCTGAAACCCTGTCTAAAGACTGTTGACATCTAGTGGAAGCCATGGGAACTGGAATCTGGGTCCTATTTATTTGTTTTTCTTATAGGCTAGCATTGAAATGGCCTGTGACCTCAAAAAAACATTTTCCGGATGGATTTTCCTCTGGGTTTTGCCTGCCATATCAGTTCTGTTATACTCAGACATTATTTTAACAGTTTTTAGAAACTTCGGAGTGTTTTTCATCCAATGCTACCAATTATATGCATATCCTAGCTTCTGGGCCTGAGTAACAGGCTGTTTACTTTGGGCACGTTAGTCATCCGAACTTCCGAACACTGCCCCCTAGCCTTAAGAGGTGAGTATTGCCTCCACTCACTTGGTAAAGTAATCGGTCCTCGTCAGACACCAGCTGTTGCCATTCCTGGATTTCATGAAGGGTCCGATGAGGTCCACCCCTAACATTTAAAGTGTTAGAGAGGATTACTTCATTCTTACCCAAATCTGTGTCAGTCAGTATGCTGATTTTCATATTTGTAAGGATAATGACACACATTCTATAATATTGAACTCTTCTGTGGTCAAATAAAGCAACCATTACAAAACAACTTATCAGGGCAAAACTCCTGCGTCACAGTCTTCACCCTCTTAAACTTCTGTCAGGCTGGACAGGTACTGACCTTTAAGCACAAGGTGACAAATTGAAATGCTGTGTTCTCTCTCATTAAAACCATAATAATTTCAGATTTAATAGAATGTGATTGATAAACAAAAGGTTATTTCACTTGCTCAGCTGTCCCCATCCTTGACAATCCCACACCAAAAGAAGCGTAGGTTGATTTTGGCAATCATGAGCTTCACTTTGAAATGGCCAACATGCATCTCGGTCAGCATGGCCTATAACTAAATGTATAGCTAGCAACTTGTAGATGACCAACTAGCTAGATGTAAAATGGTTGTTCATAGCTAAATCCTTCCAGTTATGTAATAGAAGTTAACTGCTTAGCGTTACCCTGAATAGTGCATTTCTGCCCCCTACGAATGTTGCACCTCTTGTCGAGATCAGTGCTGCCATAGTACTTCGCCTGGTTGGAAAGATTAAATAAAATCTCCTCGAGGGATGCCATTGAAGTGAAAACTACACATAAACAGAAAGCTACAATAACAGTTAGCTAGCTAACATTAGCTAAATAAAACTGTCTGGCTAGCTACCTAGCTGACTAGGCAGGCTGATGTAAGTAAATAAGTAACGTTACAGTAGCACTAGCAATTTCAATCTAAAAAAAGCTTAAACTATTTATTCCTATTTAACAATATTTTGTTATATAAAAACAAAGACATTGTAAAGACCCTGGGTTTATAAGCGCGGAAATCGACTCTGCCGCTTGAGCATGCTTTTGCGGCACAGTCGATAGCGAGCCGGACCTCGAGCTAGAAGGTCGAGGGTTCGAGACCTGCTCCCTGCTGTTTCATTACAATATGGTAAAGAAAGAGTATACTCTTTCCAGTGTTCTGAAGCATTAGGTACCGTCAAAAACACGCTTCTTCTTCTTCTTCCTGAGAAGGAAGAGCATTTTTGGACAGTGTCCTTTGCAATCCCTCAGCAGTGAAGTCCGGAAACCCAGAAACCTTTCAGAATCTGGCTGTGTTTTCCTGTCTTTTGTTTTAACGAGCAAAGTGCAAAGAAATGTTAATTCAGGTTGAATGTGAATTTTTGCTTGAATTTGGTTAAAAGGACAGTGAATCTGTTCATAATTTGAAAACTCACTATGAAGCTCCTGTGTGTACACACATAGTTTAATCTCTGTGAGATTATTCTGAATTGAAGACGTGTGTTACCATGTTGTTTTAGCCTATTGATGATAGTCATATACTCTGTGTAATTCTGTAATGTATCTGTCACACCCTGATATGTTTCACCTGTCTTTGTGATTGTCTCCACCCCCCTCCAGGTGTTGCCCATCTTCCCCATTATCCCCTGTGTATTTATACCTGTGTTCTCTGTTTGTCTGTTGCCAGCTCGTTTTGTTTGTGAAACCTACCAGCATTTGTTCACCTGTTTCTTGCTCCTGTTTTCTAGTCCTTCCCGGTTTTGACCTTTCTGCCTGCCCTGACCCTGAGACTGCCTAAAGTCCTGTACCTTACCCCACCTTACTGGATTATTGACCCCTACCTGCTCTGAGACTGCCTGCCATTCTGAACCCCTTGCACCCTCTCTGGATTATTGACCCCTGCCTGTCTTTGACCTGTTGTTTGCCTGCCCCTGTTTAAGGAATACACTTTTGTTTCTTCTACACTGTCTGCATCTGGGTCATACCTTAAATGTGATAGTACAAACTGGCTATGACTGACCCAGCAGACTCGGACCAGCTCCGCAACAACGCTCTATTGGCTGGGTCACCCACAATACCACCCCCATCAACCCATGTGTGTCAGGGAACCACAGCGAGACGATCCAGTTCCTGCTCATTAAGTCTTCTCAGGTTCCCGTGGTATTGGGATTCTCCTGGCTCCAGCGGCACAATCCCCTCATTGACTGCTCTGCCGGTGCCATCATGGGCTGGAGCCCCTTCTGTAACGCCCATTGCCTGAAATCAGCGCAGCCTGGCTCGGGACGTTTTCTTGGGAGCTCGGAAGCTGCCCCGGACCTCGCCACCATTTCCACAAAGTACCAGGACCTTCGGGATGTGTTCAGTAAGGCCCGGGTCACTTCGCTGCTGCCGCACCGACCATATGACTGCGGGATTGATCTTCTCCCAGGCACCACTCTGCCCAGGGGACGACTGTACTCTCTGTCGGGTCCGGAGACCAAGGCTATGGAGACCTAGATTGAGGACTACCTAGCTGCTGGGTTCTTCCATCCTTCTGCCTCCCCTGCCTGGCGCAGGGTTCTTTGTGGGGAAGAAGGACAAAACCTGTGCGCCCATGCATCAACTACCGAGGTCTCAACGACATCATTGGTGAAGAACCGCTGCCCGCTGCCGCTCATCTCCTTGGCCTTCGAGCTGCTCCAGAGGGCCACCATGTTCTTCAAGCTGGACCTACGGAATGCCTACCACCTGGTGCGGATACGGGAAGTGGACGAGTGGAAAACTGCCTTCCACACGGCCAGCGGTCACTACGAGTATCTGGTCATGCCTTTTGGCCCCACCAATGCCCCTGCTGTGTTCCAGGCTCTGGTGAATGATGTTCTCCGTGACATGTTGAACCGGTTCGTTTTTATCTACCTCGATGACATCCTCGTCTTTTCCCGCTCCACCCAAGAACACGTGCTCCATGTCCGACAAGTTCTCCAGCGTCTCCTGGAGAACCAGCTTTTTTTTTAAAGCAGAAGTGTGAATTCCATCGCTCCACCATCCCCTTTCTGGGTTGCGTCATCGCTGCAGGAAACATACAGATGGATCGCGGGAAGGTGAGAGCGGTGGTGGATTGGCCCCAGCCTATGTCCAGAGTACAGCTGCAGCGTTTCCTAGGATTTGCCTACTTTTATTGCCGCTTTATATGGGGCAACAGCACCCTAGCTTTCCCCCATGTCTGCACTCACCTCTCCCAAGGTTCCGTTCACATGGTCCCCAGCTGCTGACCGGGCGTTCCGGGATCTCAAACACCACTTCACCACAGCTCCCATCTTGGTTCACCCTGACCCCTACATGGAGCCCAAAAGGGTTCTTACTGGAAACAAAAAGGATTCTCCTTTGGTGACAGCCAAAGAGCTCTGTTGGAACCCCTTTTTCGAAGAGTCTACTCAACAAGTTCAACCTGTTCAGTTTACACCATTTCATTCTGTACTCAAACATATGCCTGATATTCAAGATAACACACAACATAGCACAAATCTCTGCCGACCTCAGCTCAGACTTAAATAGCAGTTCCAAGAACCTCAACCAAGAGTGACGGTAGTATCCTCAAACAGACAAAAACGAGACACAAGAGGGCACCCCGCACTCATTTTAGATCCCGAGGGGTCTTTTATTTTCATACTGTACACTCTCACTCTCAGCACTATCTCCGTTGCCATCTTCCATTTATGGCATGTCAACAATGACACAGACGGTCACATCACACGTCTTTTCTTGGAACTCCATCCACCCACCCACCCACCCACCCACCCACCCACCCACCCACACACACACACGTAGCATCTTGTTTACATTTCTCACATTTTAGGCATCCAGCTGAGGCCTTGAATGGATTATGTTGCACTAGGGTATGTATGTACAGTAATTTTCAGTGTGGAGACAAATGAGTTGTGGAGGGAGAGTAGTGGGGGTGGTGAGTTGAACAGCTGCAGTGATGCTGATCGGTTGCTCTGGCTCATTACTTCTTCTTGACTAAAATAAATTTGTTTGACATTACCATAGTTCAGCAGCTGAAAAGCCTTCATTAACATACTCCCAGAGATAGCAAGACATTCAGTATTCACTGAGTAAAGTAACCTACCCATCCTCATTTACAATTTAATGAATCAATTAAATGAATTAAACAATAGCACATTCAATGACGTTATTATTTTAGACTATAAGCTACTCCTGTGTCTACCTTGAACAATATCGTAATCATTGAATAAAGTAGCTTACCCATCCACATTTACAATTTCATTCACCAATTAGATAAATAATACTAGCACATACAGTTACAGTTACAGTTACATTATTGTAGAATAGTCTACTCCTGTATCCACACTATATTAGGATACCGTTAGGATTTCATTGGTCTTGTCAGTCATGATTTTAAGTCTTCAATCGAAATTGTATGTTGTACCTCGTTTCCCTTCTTCAGTGAAAAGTAGTTATGGATCCCCCATTCAATTCAGTTTGAGTGTGAATGTGTAGGCCTAGTGGCAGTGGAAAAATAAACTCATAGCTCCAGCACACAATGGCATATAGGAGTAGTGTATTACAATTTAAAATATGTATATATCCTATAATACAATGGCATGTAGGGATAGTCTATTACAATGTAAAATAGGAATATATCCTAAAGCGCCACGTGTGTATATTTTAATTTACAATTGAATTAATCCATGAAATACTACTAGCACATCAAATTACTTTATCATTGGGATATCCCAAGCATCCCGAATAGCATGGACCCTCTGGGAAAGCCTATGAACTTGTCTATTCGACTGAAAGCCACGGACACAACTCTTATTGGTTGTCTGATGTAGGCTACTGGGAACAACACAGTCTGTGATTGGCTAAGAACCTTTAGATCTGTATACAGCAAGATAATATTACATACCATCCCATGAGTTGTTGAGGGAAAGACAGATTACCTATAGATTGGACATCATCTTTTCTAGGCCATGAGTGATATCTGGAAATACACAAGCCGTAGGCTACACTATAGCTCAAGGTGGTTACATCGGGAATGTTGGCTTGCATGGGAAAAGCGGTAAGTTTCTAACATTTATGGTTGAGATTTATTTAATATAAATATAATCTATGCACTTTATGAGGTGTCACACAGACATTAGTAAGGCGTTGGTATCGTCATGTCAGTCAGATGTTCAATGGTAGGCGACAGCCACACGGTGGTACTGTTGCCTAGGCTGAATTTAGGCCTTTATCACCCCCCATACTCAACATTCAAGTGTTCTAATGTCCTTTTCGCATGAACAGGTGAATAAAGCGCCTGTATTCTTAATTTCACATGTTGTGAGCACATGTTAAGTATTTTTTGCATTTACAAGTGTAGAAAACACGTGACTTCTATAAAGTTCCTTTTCAAATTACAAATTTCCCTGTTTAAATCTTAGTGGACTTTTACAGTGCATTCAGAAAGTATTCAGACCCCTTGATTATTTTCACATTTTGTTACCATACAACTTTATTCTAAAATGAATTAAATCGTTTTTTACCCTCATCAATCTACACACAATACCCCATAATGACAAAGCAAAATGTTTTTTTTGCAAATGTATTAAAAAGATATTGGCACACTTGCACTTTCTTCAAATAATGCACAATTTGTTACAGAAAACTGTTGAAATTAAAACATATTTTGGTATCCACATATGTATGTCTTTGGTGTGCAGTTGAACAAAACAAAAAATGGTTGATAATTCCACAAAGAAATCCTAAAATGGACTGGACAATATTATTGGCACCTTCTAGAAGTAGTTAAAAATAATTAGATTTCAAATAATTAGATTTTTCTTTGTCGGTACAGTGGACTGCTTGGTAAGGGCAGTTGATGTTATCTTAGTGGTAGCTACTGTAGTTCTTGCAGCCACTTCCACTGTTGTTATCTTTCTAGTTATCACAGGCTCTTCCTGTTTAGGTATTGGCGTAGGACCAATTCTAATGACTGTGCTGCTACTCCCTTCAGTCAATCTTGTTCTCGTTATTTCAACAATATGTTCTTCACCTTCCACTGGTTCAATCTTGTTCATGATGAGCACCCACTCGTCTTTTTCTTTGATTAACGTCAGGTCACATCCTTTCGGGTCCCAAACGACTTCTCCCTTTGTTTGGTGATGTGTCCATCCACAGAGTGTAATCTCTGGTAAGGGTTTGATCCTTATGATTGAGATAGACTTCAGTTCTCCTGCTTCTGTTATGAGTTGAGGTGGAACAGAGATTCTAACCCTGTCCTTCTTTTTAGATTGTTCGGCTGGTTCCTCTCCTCTTCCTGTTTCCCGAATACACCTTGATTGTGCGTGAGTCTGTTGTTTCTATACTAGCGTTCACTGTTACTTCTGTTATGTCAATGTCATTATTCTTTTGTTGTTCTAACTTCAATTGTCTGTTAAGGAGACCATTCAAGAGCTGAAATGTCAATTGTGGGGAAATCCCCATTTTCTTCAGCTTGCGGGACTTTTCCTCCTCTTTGTGGGGTCTCTCCTTCTGTTCATTGTGAGGCCTCACCTCCTCTTTCTTCCCCTGAGGCTCCCTCCTCAGGCTAGACTGGGATTCCATCCTGAAGGGTGTCAATTTTAGGGAAGAGATGTTCCCATTCTGTAGGTGGTACTTCGGGGTCCCACTGTGGAGGGCTTCCGTCAAGGAGGTCTGCCACAATAGGTATGTCATCAAGAGTAGCAGGCATGTTACTCCCTCCCATCCCTGGACTCTCTGGCCCCACAGGAGAGAATACTGGTTGTTCGCAGGTTCTCTCTCCATGGGGCATTCAACAATCTCAGCTCTGTAGATTTTGCTGCGAAGAGACAGAATCACTTGATAATTTATTCTGATGTTGCTCCTATGTAGCTTGTTTCTGGTCACAGGTTCAGAAATGGTAAAAAAAAAATCACAACATTCACTTAAAATTAAGCAAAAGTCAATCAATCAAAAATATAATAATACTCGTTGAAAAGGTTTTCATCTTTACCTCACAATCTGTGGATAACATGCAATTAGAAAAGTTCAAAATGTATGTAAAACATCACAGCACATTTAAAAAATATATGGCACATGGAAACCAAACGAGGGTGGTCTATGGTGATAGGTGGGATGGGCTGAGAGTGGTTGTGGGGTGGGATTAAATACTTTATGTTCGGTAATGTATTATTGTTATGTGATTGCTGTATATAAAAGTACCATGTATGTCAAATTTGTATTGAAAAAGTATGTATATGTAGCTGAAAAGCTGTAAAAAAATAAAATAAAAATTGTTCCTCCGAATTGGGGTATTAGTGGATGGGTTGATAAAAAAATATTTTTAAAAAGTAGAATACACCAGGTGCAATTTCGAAATTGGGTTGTGAATTTGTCTCGTTACATTACCTTCAGGAAGTATTCACACTCCTTGTTTTTTCCTAATTTTGTTGTCTTACATCCTGAATTTAAAATGGATTAAATTTAGCGTTTTTGTAAATGGCCTAAATAACAATACCACATAATGTCAAAGTGGAATTGTTTTTTCAAAACTTTTACAAATAAATTAAAACTGAAAAGCTGAAATGTCTTGAGTCAATAAGTATTCAACCCTTTGTTATGGCAAGCTTAAATAAGTTAATGGGTAAAAATATACTTAACAAGAACCCTAATAAGTTGCATGGACTCACTCTGTGCAATAATAGTGTTTAACATGATTTTTTAATTACTATCTCATCTCTGTACCCCAGACATGCAATTATCTGTAAAGTCCCTCAGTCGAGCAGTGAATTTCAAACGCAGATTCAACCACAAAGACCAGGGAGGTTTTCCAATGCCTCACAAAGAGGGTTACCTACTGGTAGATAAAAAATAAATAAAAAGCAGACATTGAATACCCCTTTGAGTATGGTGAAGTTATTAATTACACTTGAATGTTGTATCAATACACTCAGTCACTACAAAGATAACGGCATCCTTCCTAACTCAGCTGCCGAAGAGGAAGGTAACCACTCAGGGATTTCACCAAGAGGCCAATAGTGACCATAAAACAGTTACAGAGTTTAATGGCTGTGATAGGAGAAAACAGGATGGATCAACAACATTGTGGTTACTCCACAATACTAACCTTAATTGACAGAGTGAACAGGAAGGCTGTACAGAATAGAAATATTCCAAAACATGTATCCTGCAAAGAATTTTTCAAAGCAATTAACTTTTGTCCTGAACATGTTTGAGGCAAATCCAACATAACCCATTACTGAGTACCACTCTCCACATTTTCAAGCATAGTGCTGACTGCATCATGTTATTGGTATGCTTGTAATCGATAAGGACTGGGGAGTTTTTCAGGATAAAAAAGAAAAGGAATGGAGCTAAACACAGGCAAAATCCTAGAGGAAAACCTGGTTCAGTCTGCTTTCCACTAGACACTGGGAGATGAATTGCCCTTTCGGCAGAACAATAACCTAAAACACAAGGCCAAATCTAAACTGGAGTTGCTTACCAATGCAACAGTATAACTTTATGGCGTCCCCTCGCCCCGACCCGGGCGCGAACCAGGGACCATCTGCACACATCAACAACAGTCACCCACGAAGCATCGTTACCCATCGCTCCACAAAAGCCACGGCTCTTGCAGAGCAAGGGGAACCACTACATCAAGGTTTCAGAGCAAGTGATGTCACCGACTGAAAGGCTGCTAGCGCGCACCACCGCTAACTAGCTAGCCATTTCACATCGGTTACATTCACCCCCCTTTCCCGCAGCAACCAGTGATCCGGGTCAACAGCATCAATGTAACAGTATAACTTTAGTCCGTCCCCTCACCCCGACCCGGGCGCGAACCAGGGACCATCTGCACACATCAACAACAGTCACCCACGAAGCGTCGTTACCCATCGCTCCACAAAGGCCGCGGCCCTTGCAGAGCAAGGGGAACCACTTCTTCAAGGTTTCAGAGCAAGTGACGTCACCGACTGAAAGGCTGCTGGCGCGCACCACCGCTAACTAGCTAGCCATTTCACATCGGTTACACCAAGAAGACAGTGAATGTTGCTAAGTGGCCGAGTTACTGTTTTGACTTAAATATACAGTCATATCTATGGCAAGACCTGCAAATGGTTGTCTAGCAATGATCAACAGACAATTTGACATAGTTGAATCCTTTTGAAAATAATAATGTGCAAATGTTGCACGATCCAGATGTGGAAAGTGATTAGAGACTAACATCTGTAATCGCTGCCAAAGGTGCTTCTACAAAGTATTGACTCAGGGGTGTGAATACTTACGTATATTAGACATTTCTGTATTTAATTTTCAATAAATGTGAAAACATTTCTAAAAACATGTTTTCACTTTGTCATTTTGGGGTATTGTGTGTAGATGGGTGAGAAAATATATATAATTAATTAATTTTGAATTCAGGCTGTAATACAACAAAATGTGGAATAAGTCAAGGGGTATGAATACTTTATGAAGGCACTGTATGTCAGTCACTGGCAGTCACTCAATAAGCAATGTCACTTAATACATTTTTAGATTGGTATTTAGTCTAGCCTGCTATCTAAGCGTGTACTAATTGTGGCCGAATACCAACCGGGCACGCAGAGCATGTGTCAAGGGGCTTTGGCCTCCAGGGGGCCCCCATTGATTTTGTTAGTCACTCTCACTCAGATATCATATTAAAATGGCATTACAAAATGTGCAGAATTCCAGGAAATTAGCTTTAAATTGGCAAAAATGTTTCTCCACCCCATGTCAAAATGGGTGGAATGAAAAAGAAATTAGCTGTAAAACAAATTAACTGTAAAACTGCACAGCTGTACTCTACTTTCTATCTACAGCCCAAAATATTTTTGGTGTTTCAAATACAGTGTATTGCATTGTGGCAAATGGAATGGGTGGAGTGGAAAGTGCTGCTGGGTATTTAGACCACAGTCCCCTATGAAATAACACCATATATCGATTCTACAGACCATACGGAGTATTCCCAACCCCTCTTTAACTTCGGCACATAGAACCGTTTTTTCTCTATAAGTCAATATGTAATTAATTTAGTGTACTGCAATGCAGTGAATTAAACCAGTTGGTCAGCACAAGAGACCATTTAAAGTTTTGCAGACTCTTGAGTAATTCCAATTACATATATTAGTATTTTATTGAAAATGTATTTCTTTCTGTTAAGCCTACACCATAGCTTACAAATCAAATCAAATGTATTTATATAGCTCTTCTTACATCAGCTGATATCTCAAAGTGCTGTACAGAAACCCAGCCTAAAACCCCAAACAGCAAGCAATGCAGGTGTAGAAGCACGGTGGCTAGGAAAAACTCCCTAGAAAGGCCAAAACCAAGGAAGAAACCTAGAGAGGAACCAGGCTATGAGGGGTGGCCAGTCCTCTTCTGGCTATGCCGGGTGGAGATTCTAACAGAACATGGCCAAGATGTTCAAATGTTCATAAATGACCAGCATGGTCAAATAATAATAATCACATTAGTTGTCGAGGGTGCAACAGGTCAGCACCTCAGGAGTAAATGTCAGTTGGCTTTTCATAGCCGATCATTGAGAGTATCTCTACCGCTCCTGCTGTCTCTAGAGAGTTGAAAACAGCAGGTCTGAGACAGGTAGCATGTCCGGTGAACAGGTCAGGGTTCCATAGCCGCAGGCAGAACAGTTGAAACTGGAGCAGCAGCATGGCCAGGTGGACTGGGGACAGCAAGGAGTCATCATGCCAGGTAGTCTTGAGGCATGGTCCTAGGGCTCAGGTCCCCCGAGAGAGAGGAAGAAAGAAAGAGAGAATTAGAGAGAGCATACTTAAATTCACACAGGACACAGAAATACTCCAGATATAACAGACTGACCCTAGCCGCCCGACACAAACTACTGCAGCATAAATACTGGAGGCTGAGACAGGAGGGGTCAGGAGACACTGTGGCCCCATCCGATGATACCCCTGGAAAGGGCCAAACAGGCAGGATATAACCACACCCACTTTGCCAAAGCACAGCACCCACACCACTAGAGGGATACCTTCAAACACCAACTTACCATCCTGAGACAAGGCCGAGCATAGCCCACAGAGATCTCCGCCACGGCACAACCCAAGGGGGGCGCCAACCCAGACAGGAAGACCACGTCAGTGACTCAACCCACTCAAGTGACGCACCCCTCCTAGGGACGGCATGGAAGAGCACCAGTAAGCCAGTGACTCGGCCGCTGTAATAGGGTTAGAGGCAGAGAATCCCAGTGGAGAGAGGGGAACCGGCTAGGCAGAGACCGCAAGGGCGGTTCATTGCTCCAGTGCCTTTCTATTCACCTTCACACTCCCGGGCCAGACTACACTCAATCATAGGACCTACTGAAGAGATGAGTCTTCAATAAAGACTTAAAGGTTGAGACCGAGTCTGCGTCTCTCACATGGGTAGGCAGAACATTCCATAAAAATGGAGCTCTATAGGAGAAAGCCCTGCCTCCAGCTGTTTGCTTAGAAATTCTAGGGACAATTAGGAGGCCTGCGTCTTGTGACCGTAGCGTACGTGTAGGTATGTACAGCAGGACCAAATTGGAAAGATTGGTAGGAGCAAGCATCTGTAATGCTTTGTAGGTTAGCAGTAAAACCTTGAAATCAGCACTTGCCTTAACAGGAAGCCAGTGTAGGGAGGCTAGCACTGGAGTAATACGATAAAATGTTTTGGTTCCAGTCAGGATTCTAGCAGCCATATTTAGCACTAACTGAAGTTCATTTAGTGCTTTATCCGGGTAGCCGGAAAGTAGAGCATTGCAGTAGTCTAACCTAGAAGTAACAAAAGCATGGATTCATTTTTCTGCATCAACTTTGGACAGAAATACTGCTATACAATAAAAGTAAAATCATGTAAAATTATCTATTCACTTTTTTTAAGGTGGTTTCAATGCTGTGAAAAACAGTTGTACTGCAGTAGACCTAAAAGAAAAAAATATTCCTGAAGTTGTATTTGCAGGGGACTCCTATTTTGAAAAAAGGAAAATAATCCATGCCTGTGCTGCCAGCATAATACCCTGCTGCAAGGAGAACTGTAGCTAGAATTGCAAAATTCCAATTAATTTTCAATAAATGCCTTGTTTTTCCAGACATCCTGGTTGGTGGATTATTGCAACCAGGAGCCAGGAGGGAATAAGCAGGAAATCCAGAAACCTCCAACCAGGATTTCTGTAAAACCAAGGAATTTATTGAAAGTTCCCAGAATTTTGCAATAACTGTAACACCCTGCGCCCCCCCCCCCCCCCCCCCCCCCCCTTTTATTCTTGTGGAACCTCAAGGCTGATGTAGTAGCCTATTGTAGGCCCCCTATGTAGAACTACTACTCAGAAGAAGAAAAAAACACATATACCAAGCCATGCACTACACCACATGCCCGGAGAGAGTAGAGGAGCAACACTAGAGGATTGGAAAAGCCATGTTTATTTAGTTATCAAGGCAATAATCACATTTATTCCCCTGTTGGTCAGAGATCACCTTCACTTACAAACACACCCCGTATCATTTGACTTTTCCATCAATACATAAAAACCTCTGGGGGGCATGATCCTGCAAATTATTAATAGATTTAAAATAACAAAGTAGATTTTTATAGACTGCAAACAAAATAAAATAATACCATTTTGACATACACATTTTAATGCATATCAGGATGTGTTCAGACACTCAATTCTGATATTTTCTTCACTAATTGGTCTTTTGACCAATGAGATCAGCTCTGAAAAAGATCTGATGTAAATATAAGAATTGGGCTGCCTGTGTGAAAACAGCTGTAGTGGTCATTCAGCTAAACCCACATCCAAAGTCTATTTGCCAGACGTAAGGTTTCATTCTCCCTAGAAATTATAGATCAGTATACTACAGACAGAGAAAAGAAAGGTACTGCACATACTACAACCACATCCTCAACATATACACTTGCACACGCTTGCAAGCACTCACTCACCTCCCACTAACACACATTGCACGCACGCACGCAAGCACACACATTCAAACAAAGCTTAACGCCTACTTCATTGATACAGTAAACAAAACATTATTTGACTGAACAAAAAAATTAATATGAACATCTTTTACACTGGCATAGACCAGTGCAATCTGACCCTGATGAGTCCGGATGCATCCGGGCCAGTCAATTCCAGTTATGTGTTAAACCTCATCTGTGTAAATCCATCAGGCTCACACAGATAAAACAATCTATTCTGCTTAACTTCTTTGCCTGTCTGCCTATCGTGTGAAAAAAAAAAAAAAAAAATGCTGTTTGTTCCTGTTTGGTTGGGAGAGTAGTGGTCGCTGGTCACAGGTTAAAACGCCTGGAGGTAATCAATAGGCGGCGCTAGCGGGTTCCCTCGTGGAGCTGAAGAGGACATCTGCCTTGGTGCTGATGAAGTATGTCACCAGTAGGGATGTGAACAACACAGCCACTCCCACGCCTAAGGTCAGCATCTATGAGAGACAAATTAAGAGGAAGAAAGAGGTGAATACTGTAGGAGAAAAAACATGATTGTACTTGTCAATGAATTTGACACTATTTCCCTACCTAAACATGATAACTGGTTCAAACAGAAATCACTTGAACCGAAGCAACACAGCTGTAATTGATTAAACAGACGTGGATCATGGAAGGTAAGAAGACTGCAGTTTTACCTCCAAGTCCCGGCTCGCTACTAGGAAAATTCGAGCTTTGATGAACTTCCACCGTGATTCTGTCCACGTGGAATAGTCTTTAGAAGCATACTCTCCCAGCTCGAAGGCAGGGGACACTGCTTTGGTCAGGCGTACCGATGCACGTACGCAGAAAGAATCCCTCTGGGTGCTGTTGGGTGGGACAATGCCCTGAACCCAGAGATAGGAGTACATCTGCGAGAGAAACAGTGAATGAGTGTGGTGGGATTCCAGCACCATAGTGTACAAATAAACAATATATTTTTTTTCCCCCCCGGATGTAAACAGTGATACGTTATACATCTGCACACAGACAGATCCAGCGGCACACCTACCTGTCTGCTCTCGTTCGGCAGCTCATCTGGCTTCTGGCACTGACTCTGGGTGAGGTTGGTGGCTGCTCCAGTTAAATTGGCCAGGAGGTACTGGACCAGACGAGTTGGAGTGGAAGACATGACAACACCAACATAGTACTCTGGTGGGCTGGGCTCTAGGAGACAGAAAAATACAAAGCAATGAAGACCCAAGTACCCCAATACCTTCTTTATGGATGCAAGTGTGTCTGACTAGTAAACATGTACACATGCTCCATAGCTGCATGTGTGTTTATGACATTGGTAGAAGCAGACTGCGTCTGTAGGGTTAAAGGGTGTTTTCTAGTGTGAACTAAAACTCACTGAGAATGTTCTTTAGTTCTGGGGCCATCACTGCCTGAAACCAACTGTTGTTGGAACTAACCAGAAACCCATACAGCATCTGGGTGACCTGAGAGAGAGATTGAGTGTTTGGTCAAATAATTCTGCTTACTGTCCCAAAAACTTGAAATTTGAAAATATTTTAGATGCTGAGAATAAACAAGTGACTTATGTTAACAGAAATATTGACAGTCATGGAAAATAACAGACTATAACAGTATGACATGTACAACAGCTGAACAGGTAATCATTCATCGAGTCTCACTATTTTGGGGTCTGCCTTGATGGTGTTGACTTGGGAATCGTCTCCCCCGGCCTGCTTGTAGAGAGCACGTGCAACCACCGTAGCCACGTCAGTAAGGGACTGAAAGAGTAGAGGGAGGGAGGGAGAATACATTATTGTAACAATGGATCACGATGTAAAGGCAACTGTACCTACTGCAATGGATGGATCAGTGGGATTGCTCTGGTAAGAATACCTTTGCAGTTTCAGTCACAAACTCCAGCTGTTCCTCTGGACTCAAGTCAGATGGATAGGTCAGGTTCAGGTTAGCAGCATTGTCGTAAAAACTCTCATAGTACCTGTGCATGGGCAAACAGGACAGAACCCTCCTCACTACTAATGAAGAAATCAGACAAGATGAATATTGCCGTAATCAAAATGAACAGCAACGACAGACCATAGTCAAACACTGACTCACCTGTTGTTGAAAGCGGATTCGTGGTCTGCAAGCACAATCCCAGGGATTGGCTGAGCTCGCAGGAAACGCTGGAGGGAGGAGGGTGGGAGTGGCTGAGAGACATTAGGCTCAACCAATAAGAAGCTGAGCCCAGCCGTGGAGGACTGTAAATTTTTCACAAAATTCTTAACCTGAAACAGAGTAAGAGGTTGGGAAAAGTGGGTTGAGAGAAAGGATTTTAAAAAAGAGTATAGAAAAAAGACAGGTGGCCCAGGTAAGAGGCACAAAGAAAGAAAAAGAAAACGCTCCCTCACCTCGTCATTGACAGTGTCGTTACTCCTGGACACAGGGTCTGAGTGGAGAAAGAGGTTGGTGCCACTGTGCACGGCCACCTTACAAATAACATAAAAGATCCATCACTCAGTATTGGTTGATTGTATACCCATGTGTTTTACAAAAATATGCCTGCGTGTGTTTGAGTATTCAATGAGACTGTATACGCATGTCCTTACCTGACCAATCTCTAGTATTGAGTGAACATTGTCCAGGTCTATCACAAACTTGCCGTTCTCCATGTCGTAAACCATCCGAGAGCTGCCAATGTAGTCAAAGGTTTCCTGAAAGAGAGGAATAAGCGATCAACATCCTCGCTCATATAGTAAAACACTAAACAATACTGCTATATGATAGTGACCACATGGGACTCGTGCACCATAATTGACACATACTAGACTGACTTGCTTAGGGAGACAGAAGGAACTCACCCCTTGGAAGAAGGCAAAGAGGATATTCCGTGTGGGAGGGGCCTTGTGAGTGGCTTCACGCAGTGCCTGGGCAGCAGCAAGCAGAGTGACAAACCCGGAGATACTTCCCTCTGCTCCAGTTGAAACCTCCCAGAAAAATGCCCTGCTGTCCAGCTACAAAAACGGAGAGTGCAAGGTGTCCAGTCAATTGCTCATGAACTTCAAACAAGAAAGAAAACTATGTAAGGATTGTATAGGAAGGAAAATGGTACTGACCAAATTACCAAAGCAGTTTTTAAACTCCTTAAATCAAGATGTGTATACCACACACAGGAATGTGGCTCGTCTTGTATACCGTTTTGCATAAATTCCAAAAGGCTTATGCTGCGTTCATAACCAAGTGGGAAGGTGGTATTTACCACAGACGACTGGGAAGAATCTACTTGAACACACCTCCAACTCATAATTACTAGTGGGAAACTCGTCTATCATCCCTGAGCTCCGACTTCTCCCACATGCTGACCTCTGACGTTACCTACTAAGGAAATGGCCACGATAACAGAATTTTCTGCAGTTAAATGTAACAAAACAATATTTCTAAAAAGCAATCTATTAACATGGGGTTTGAACACCATTTTTTTACAAGCAAAATAGCTGTACTTTTAGTTTATTGTTTATGTAGCTTGTTGACCATTAGCCAATTGGTTTTCTCAACAAGCTCAAAGCATCCAACTGGTATTTACAACTGGTAATTACCACCTTTCCACTTGGTTATGAACACAGCATTAACACATCTGTGAACATGTGACAAGATGTGTAAGAGGGAGGCAGGTCTTTGTGTCACTTACCCTGGCTGCTGCTATAACAACGCTCTCGTTCTCCTTGTGGCCCAAGACGGTGTCGTTATAGGGCCGAATGGAACCCCAAACATTATAATCACCCAGAGGGTCACACACCATCTCTGTGAAAGAGGTAGATATGTGAGTGAGATATACACTGAGTGTACAATACATTAGGAACACCTTCCTAATATTAAGTTATACCCGTTTGCCCTCAGAAGAGCCTCAATTCTTCAGGGCATGGATTACAAGGTGTCGAAAGCGTTCCACAGGGATGCTGGCTCCTGTTGACTCCAATGTTTCCCACAGTTGTGTCAAGTTGATCGGATGTCCTTTGGGTGGTGGACCATTCTTGATACACACGGGAAACTGTGAAAAACCCAGCAGTGTTGCAGTTCTTGACACACCCTGTTCAAAAGCACTTAAATCTTTTGTCTTGCCCATTCACCCTCCATGTCTCACAATCCATGTCTCAAGGCTTAAAAATCCTTCGTTAACATGTCTCCTCCCCTTCATCGACACTGATTGGAGTGGATTTAACTGGTATTTAAAGGGATCAAAGCTTTCACCTGGTGAATCATCACTCAGTGTACATGATGGAATGTGTATACTAACTATTCACATATACACAATAATTAGAGCCATGGTTTTTATACTTTATTTTTTGCACTTTGCTTTTACCATTATTTCCAGCATTATCTACTAGGTTTGCTGCAGGTAGAAAGTCGGCTGACAAACCTAGCCACAATCCCAAATAGGCTTTGTGCGATTAAGATCTGCAGATATACGCCTCCCACATTTACACACATTAATTAAATTGACACAAGCCGTCTCCAATCAATCAATGTCTGGTTGTACGTGTGTGTTTGGTGGTGGGGGCAGGGGGGGGGGGGGGGGGGGGGGGAAATCGCCTGAGGCAGGCGAGGTGTAGCTCAGCGAATCTTAAATTGCACAAAGCCTATTATTTGGCAAGGAATATTATTTGTAGAGCAGTGATTCTTCACCTCACAATTCAAGATGCGCAGAGTACGCCTTCCATGGCTTAAGACGTCTGCATGCTTCCCAGCCGATACAGTTCGGAAGAGTTTGTGTATATGTTGTGACGATTTTGTTCGCTTTGGACTTTGGCAAGGCTTTTGTCGGCAGTTTGCCTCAACAACAAAGAAATGTGTGCCCAATCAGAAATCGGTATCCAAAGTCTACGCCCCTTTGTCTGATTGATAAAGAGTAGGGATTCTTCAGTAAAGTCTGTTGTCATTCAACAAGAGACGACTCATTTAAGCATTTTTTCAATGAGAAATTCTGCACCAAACATCTTACATGCTGACCACACCGCTCACACACGATTTACACACGTTTTTTTGCTGAGTTTATAACAATGCTTCAACTTGGTGATGCCTTATGGTAGAAACAAGCTCTAAAATGCCTGCGAAAGACATGACTCCGATGCATATGGGGATATATTGATTCCTCTCAATGACAATCTGAAGCTAAACTGCGCCTAGAATATTTAAGGAGATAAAAAAAGGACTATTCTGTCCCTATTAATTGAGCTTTTCTCTTTCTGAAAAGAGATGTTTGTTTAAACCCAGGCAGCTTTTAGGGAAGCACTTCTGTTGTTGGGTTATACAACAAACGAGTAGCCAGCAGTTAAAGCTTACAGTTTTCTGTGTCAGTAGAGCCTCTGTCTGGGTGCAAAGGTAACTTTTGAAAGTGCCGTGCTTCATAAGGATATCTAAGATGTAATTATTTTTGTCTCGCCTAGGGTGGCAGAACGTCCAGGGCATTGGTGATTTTATCAATGTAATCAGATAGAAAATATTAGGCTGTTATTGACATTGAACAGATTATATAGCCTACTAACCAGATGTGTTAAAAATTGTGTTTAATTTGTAGCATAGGCCTATGAGGGGGGAGTGTCAGATTCTGTCTCGGCTAGGGCAGCAGAAAATACAGGACCGGCCCTGCCCCGCCCCCACCAAACACAGAAGCACAACCAGACATTCCTTGATTGATTGAGACAATTAAAGAATGTTTCCTAGGATTTTCTACCTGCAGCAAACCTAGTGGATAAAACTGGAAATACTGGTAAAAGCAAAGTGCCTAAAAAGCATGGCCCTAACAATAATGTATCTCTGCTAACGACAGTGGCTGTTTGTGTACCTGGGTTGATGCTAAAGTTGATGTCGTTGCGTCTCATGCAGGTTGGAGTATTGGTGACTGCGTGCATGTGGGAGAAGAGCTGCATGGCACACAAAGGGTACTGCGGGACACTGCCGTTCACTGCGCGATTATGGTCCAAGTAGCACTGCAAGTAGAGTGGATACATGTATCAGAATGAAGGGTACAATTTCAATACACAGAAATACTGTAGGATGTTCTTCGGATAAAGACAGTTAATGGTCATTAAGTGACATGATATTAATCCTGACTGGGTTGTGACAGCTTGAAGTGATCCCTCACCTGTTTGATGAACTCTGTTTCGTTGTCTTCTTTCAGGGAGAAGACAGGGAAGTCAAATTCCTCATAGGATAGACCGTTCCCCAGAGGGTTCCATACAGTAGTGTTACAGTGTGCCAAATTAGGACCATAGTTGTCAGAGTATACACCTGAGGAAAAAGTAAACCAAGTAAAACAAATGACGTTTAAAAAGCACCCCAGTTAGAAAAGATCACATACAGTACCAGTCAAAAGTTGACATCTACTCATTCAACAGTTTGTCTTTATTTTGACTATTTTCTGCATTGCACACTAACAGTGAAGACATCAAAACGATGAAATAACACATATGAAATCATGTAATCCCCCCCTAAAAAGTGTTAAATCCAAATATATTTTTGATTCTTCAAAGTAGCCACCCTTTGCCTTGATGACAGCTTTGCACACTCTTGGCATTCTCTCAACCAGATTCACCTGGAATGCTTTTCCAACAGTCTTGAAGGAGTTCCCACATATGCTGAGCACTTGTTTTTGGTGCTTTTCCTTCACTATGCGGTCCAACTCATCCCAAACCATCTCAAATTGGGTTGAGGTCGGCTGAGTGTGGAGGCCAGGTCATCTGATGCAGCACTCCATCAATCTCCTTCTTGGTCAAATAGCCCATACACAGCCTGGAGGTGTGTTGGGTCATTGTCCTGTTGAAAAACAAATGATAGTGGGACTATGCACAAACCAGATGGGAAATCGCTGAAGAATGATGTGGTAGCCATGCTGGTTAGGTGTGCCTTGAATTCTAAATAAATCACTGACAGTGTCACCAGCATAGCACCCCCACACAATCACACCTCCTTCTCCATGCTTCACGGTGGGAATTACACATGCGGAGATAATCCGTTCACCTACTCTGCATCTCACAAAGACATGGAAGTTGGAACCAAAAATCTCAAATTTGGACTCGTCAGACCAAAGGACAGATTTCCACCAGTCTAATGTCCATTGCTCACGTTTCTTGGCCCAAGCAAGTCTCTTCTTCTTATTGGTGTCCTTTAGTAGTGGTTTCTTTGCAGCAATTCGACCATTAAGGCCTGATTCACGCAGTCTCCTCTGAACCATTTATTTGGGCTGCAATTTCTGAGGCTGGTAACTCTAATGAACGCATCCTTTGCAGCAGAGGTAACTCAGTCTTCCTTTCCTGTGGCAGTCCTCATGAGAGACAGTTTCATCATAGCGCTTGATGGTTTTTGCGACTGCAATTGAAGAAATGTTCAAAGCTCTTCAAATTTTTCGGATTGACTGACCTTCACGTCTTAAAGTAATGGACTGTCGTTTCTCTTTGCATATTTGAGCTGCTCTTGCCATGATATGGACTTGGTCTTTTACCAAATAGGGTTATCTTCTGTATACCACCCCTACCTTGTCACAACACAATTGATTAGCTCAAACGCATTACGGAAAGAAATTCCACAAATGAAATTTTAACAAGGCACACCTGTTAAATGAAATGCATTCCAGGTGACCACCTCATGAAGCTGGTTGAGAGAATGCCAAGAGTGTGCAAAGCTGTCAAGGCAAAGGGTGGCTACTTTGAAGAAACTCAAATATAACATGTATTTTGTTTAACACTTTTTTGGTTACTACATCATTCCATGTGTTATTTCATAGTTTTGATGTCTTCACTATTATTCTACAATGTCGAAAATAGTAAAAAAAAGAGAAAAAAGAAAAACCCTTGAATGAGTAGGTGTGTCCAAACTTTTGACTGGTACTCTAGTCCTTTTGACGGACTGGAGTCCTAACGTCTGATCCACCTACCTGTGTTCTCATTGGGACATGTCGTGTGTGGCGAGAACTCTGGTGGGCTAGTATTTGGGACCACCACTGCAACCCCAGCTACCCTATTGGATTCATTCTTCATCTTCATCATGATGGACCTGTAGAGAGAAGACAATCCTTGAGCGTGACAGGGCTACTAGGACATGGATCATATCATTGTGCGGCTGTGATGAACAATATTCACTGTGAGTGAGTGTGTTAAATGTTTTTGGCTGTGTGTGTAGCCTACCTGGTGAAGAGGGATGATTCCAACAGAACCATATAAGGAGGATTGGGTCCTTTGCTCAAAGGCCATTCGAGATCTGCCTCAGACTCCAAGACATGGATCACACCTGTATCACCTGATATCGAGGCTGACACACAGGATAGAGAAAACGCTTGTCTTAGTATGCAAATCTTCGATCTGTATTCCAGCATTACGAAAAGTAATGCTTGGTTAGAAACCACAGTCAGTGTTTCCCCTGTATTAATTTAGCAGCGGCATACCGCTGCTGCTAAATTGTTGCCGCCACCCACATAAAAATAAAAATAAACATTTTCAGGAGGGAAAAATGCATTCAGTGTAAACTTAAAACCTGTCAGAAAGTTTGTAGAAAAGATAATTGACTTATATATATTTTTATAATCTCAACTTTTAAGAACTAGAAATCACCAAAATAAAAGCTAAAACAATGAAACCAATAAAATAGACTATGAATTTAGGAGTACTATTGGCATGGACGGATTACCGCGACCGGGCACGCAGGCCACATGCCCAAATTGGGGTCCTTGTTGATTTTGTTGTTTGAGCATAAAAACACAAAATTAGCCATGGCAAAATGTGTAGAATTGCAGAAAAAAAGTTATTGAAAAACTGCAACATTCTCTCTCAGCTCCATGCAGTCTTCAACCAGGATCTCAGCGATCACTGCCTCATTGCCTGCATCCGTGGTCAAACGACCACCCCTAATTACAGTCAAAAACGCCCTAAAACACTTCAGCGAGCAGGCCTTTCTAATCAACCTGGCCTGGGTATTCTGGAAAGATATTGACCTCATTCCGTCAGTAGAGGATGCCTGGTTATTCTTTAAAACCTCTTGGCGCACAGATCCCTTTAGCGGGATAATTTTTGTCAACATCCGCTGAATTGCCAAATTCAAATTAAATTACTAAAAATATTAAATTTTCATGAAATCAAAAGTGCAATATACCAAAACACAGCTTGCTTGCTGTTAATCCACCTGGCGTTTCAGATTTTGAAAATAAGCTTTACAGCGAAAGCAAACCAAGCGTTTGTGTGAGGACATCGATCAGTAGACAAAACATTACAAACAGCTAGCAGCAAAGTAGCTTGGTCACGAAAGTCAGAAAAGCAATAAAATGAATTGCTTACCTTTGATGATCTGCACTCACGAGACTCCCAGTTACACAATAAATGTTCGTTTTGTTCAATAAAGATAATTTTTATATCCAAAAACCTCCATTTGGTTGGCGCGTTTTGTTGAGTAATCCACAGGCTCGTGCAGGTCATGACGGGCAGACAAAAATTCCAAATAGTATCCCTAAAGTTTGTAGAAACATGTCAAACGTTTTCTTATAATCAATCCTTGGGTTGTTTTTAACCTAAATAATCGATAATATTTCAACCGAACGGTAAACTATTCAATACAAGCGAGAAAGAAAATGTCTAGCTACCACTGTCGCGCGCATGAACTAATCGAAGGACATCTGGCAGTCCACTGACGCGATGTGATAAATCTCTCATTTTTCAGAATAAAGGCTTGAAACTATGTCTAAAGACTGTTCACACCCAGTGGAAGCCATAGGAAAGGGTATCTGGTTGATATCCCTTCAAATGGAGGAAAGGCAGGCAATGGAACAGGGATTTTTCAAAATAAGAGGCACTTCCTGGTTGGATTTCCTCTTGTTTTTGCCTGCAAAATCAGTTCTGTTATACTCACAGACAATATTTTGACAGTTTTGGAAACTTTAGAGTGTTTTCTATCCTAATCTGCCAATTATATGCATATTCTAGCATCTGGGCCTGAGAAATAGGCAGTTTACTTTGGGAACATTATTTTTCCAAACATAAAAATACTGCCCCCTAGCTTCAAGAGGTTTTAAAAGTGCTTTCCTCACCATCTTAAATAAGCATGCCCCATTCAAAAAAAACTGAACCAGGAACAGATGTAGCCCTTGGTTCACTCCAGACCTAACTGCCCTTGACCAGTGTAACAGGGTTATATTGGTGATTCCCCTTGCCACTTTATTGTTAAGCCAATGGGTTTTTGGTTTTGTCTTGCCTTCACCTACTCAACATGGCATCTTATTGGCTGGTTTGCGTAGCTTGCTTACGGGGGAGGATGTTTCAGTTAGAATCATCCCAGTGAACAAGCACCAAACCAGCGGTAAGTTGTTGGTTGCAAAGCACTGTACGTCAAAAGTGATTTTTATACTCCCAAGTGATGATTTAAATGTGCAATTTATATCAATTTGTTTGTAAATGTTATTCGAAACATCACACATAAGATGCAGCGTTTTTTGGTGAATATTTGTTGTAGAGAATTCCCTCTAATACTAGCTAGCAACTTACTGTGTCTGGTGGGGGGGGGTTATATATTTTGTACAGTGCGTGAGTGCAGAGTTGGATGGTGAGCCATGCATTGCATGACGTGCAATTTTGTGCTGTTTCTATCAGGTACATTTTTCAAATTATTATATTGTAATTGTTGTATTATTTTGGTAACTACATTGCCCAGTGAACAAGCCCCAAACCAGCGTGCGTGAGTGCAGAGTTGGATGGTGAGCCGTGCATTGCATGACGTGCAATTTTGTGCTGTTTCTATCAGAATAAAGCTCCATGACTGGTGCTACAAGTTGGAATTTGTGTCGATGATTGATTGTACACAATGCAAGAAGAGTACTGTTACACCAGCACAAAAACATCCTGTGGCATACTGCATTCGCATCGAATAGCCCCCACGATATGCAACCTTTCAGGGAAGTTAGGAACCAATACACACAGGCAGTTAGGAAAGCAAAAGCTAGCTTTTCAAACAGAAATTTGCATCCTGTAGCACAAACTCCAAAAAGTTTGGTTACACTGTAAAGTCCATGGAGAATAAGAGCACCTCCTTCCAGCTGCCCACTGCACTGAGGATAGGAAACACTGTCACCACCGATAAATCCACGATAATCGAGAATTTCAATAAGCATTTTTCAACGGCTGGGCATGCTTTCCACCTGGCTACCCCTACCCCAGTCAACAGCTCTGCATCCCCACAGCAACTTGCCCAAGCCTCCCCCATTTCTCCTTCACCCAAATCCAGATAGCTGATGTTCGGAAAGAGCTTCAAAATCTGGACCCCTACAAATCAGCTGGGCAAGACAATCTGGACCCTCTCTTTCTAAAATTATCAGCCACAATTGTTGCAACCCCTATTACTAGCCTGTTCAACCTCTCTCTAAAGGTCTTCGAAAGCCAAGTTAACAAACAGATCACCGACAATTTCGAATCCCGCCGTACCTTCGCCGCTATGCAATCTGGTTTCCGAGCTGTTCATGGGTGCACCTCAGCCATGCTCAATGTCCTAAACGATATCATAACCGCCATCGACAAAAGACAATACTGTGCAGCCGTATCCATTGACCTGACCAAGGCTTTTGACTCTGTCAATCACCACATTCTTATCGGGAGACTCAATAGCCTTGGTTTCTCAAATGACTGCCTCGCCTGGTTCACCAAATACTTCTCAGACAGAGTTCAGTGTGTCAAATCGGAGGGCCTGTTGTCCGGAACTCTGGCAGTCTCTATGGGGGTGCCACAGGGTTCAATTCTCGGGCCGACTCTTTTCTCTGTATACATCAATGATGTCGCTCTTGCAGCTGGTGATTCTCTGATCCACCTCTACACAGACGACACCATTCTGTATACGTCTGGCCCTTCTTTGGACACGTTTTCTCCAGACGAGTTTCAATGCCATACAACTCTCCTTCCGTGGCTTCCCAACTGCTCTTAAATGCAAGTAAAACTAAATGCATGCTCTTCAACCGATCGCTGCCCTCACCTGCACGCCTGCCTAGCATCACTACTCTGGACGGCTCTGACTTAGAATATGTGGACAACTACAAATACCTAGGTGTCTGGTGAGACTGTAAACTTTCCTTCCAGACTCATATTAAGCATCTCCAATCCAAAATTAAATCTAGAATCGGCTTCCTATTTTGCAAGAAAGCCTCCTTCACTCATGCTGCCAAACATACCCACGTAAAACTGACTATCCTACCAATCCTTGACTTCGGAGATGTCATTTACAAAATAGCCTCCAACACTCTACTCAGCAAATTGGATGCAGTCTATCACAGTGCCATCTGTTGTCACCAAAGCCCCATATACTACCCACCACTGCGACCTGTATGATCTCGTTGGCTGGCCCTCGCTTCATATTCGTCGCCAAACCCACTGGCTCCAGGTCATCTATAAGTCTTTGCTAGGTAAATCCCTGCCTTATCTCAGCTCACTGGTCACCATAGCACGCCCTCCAGCAGGTATATTTCACTGGTCACCCCCAAAGCCAATTCCTCCTTTGGCCACCTTTCCTTCCAGTTCTTTGCTGCCAATGAGTGGAACGAATTGCAAAAATCACTGACGCTGGAGACTCATATCTCCCTCACTAACTTTAGGCATCAGCTATCAGAGCAGCTTACAGATCAATGCACCTGTACATAACTGTTATGGGATTTTTATGAATAATGACTAAATTATGTATACATTTAAACTTATAACTAAACAGAATACAACTATGTTACTGTGTGGATGTATGAATCTTATTATAATCATAATACTGAATATAATGTGTGTAGTTTTAGTCAAGAATTAGAACAAGGACTTTCTGTTCCTTGTTAGAAACTAATGGAGCTATCGTCAGACTGGCTGGAATGCTGTGTTGCTTACAGGACATTCTGTCTCTACCCAGGGAGGGGAGAGACCTTGGGCTAGTAGTAGATTGTTTAACAGGTGGCAGACAATGTGGGAAGGCTTGTGAACTATATTGTCATTGTATCCGAGAGGAGGAAGGACATTTTAAAAACCTATGACGTCATTTTTTATTATATAACCTGATGTAAATTGTACTATGATCAGAGCTCTCGAAAATAAACGCCACCGATTAATTATGAGACTGGTCTCTGTTCATTTTATGCAAATAAGTATCTTACAAATTCTTAGAAACAGACAGTGTTTTAATTGAACATATAGGAAATACATTCCTCTAACAATAGCCCATCTTTAAAATTGCCCATCCAACTACCTCATCACCATATTGTTATAGTTTTTTACATTTTTGCTCCTTTGCACCCCAGTATCTCTACTTGCACATTCATCTGCTGCACATCTATCACTCCAGTGTAAATTTGCTAAATTGTAATTATTTCGCCACTACGGCCTATTTATTGCATTACCTCGCTAATTTTACTTCAATTTTCACACGCTGTATATAGATTTTTCCTATTGTGTTATTGACTGTACATTTGTTTATTCCATGTGTAACTCTGTTGTTGTTTGTGTTGCACTGCTTTGCTTTATCTTGGCCAGGTCAGTTGTAAATGAGAACTTGTTCTCAACTGGCTTACCTGGTTAAATAAAACGTGAAATAAAAAATAAATAAAAACAAGAGAAAAAAATGGAATTACAGGAAAGTAGCCCCTTTTAGATACAGAAAAAGGCTTGCTTAGGTCTACAGGGTGCAAATCTGTCATCAAGGCAAAGGGTGGCTACTTTGACAAATCTCACATATAAAATATATTTTGATTTGTTTAACACGTTTTTGGTTACTACATGATTCCATGTGTGTTATTTCATAGTTTTGATGTCTTCACTATTATTCTACAATGTAGAATAGTTAAAAAAAATAAAAAATCTGGAATGAGTAGGAGTGTACAAAGTTGACTGATACAGTATATAAACTTAGCAGAATTGGTCAGGAGCCCGTAAAACAGCTGCTATGCAATGCAGCGCCATCTTACACGCACACACACAGTCTCACATGTTGAGCTCTCTAGCATCTTGAAAGTGTGCCACGGTAGGAGTATTAGGCCTATTTAATGTTTTTTTTATTTATTTTTATGCTATCGTAAAAGAATCAACCGTAAAAAAAAATTGGACCAATATGTACTTGTGTTCATTTCTGAGAGGGGGGGGGGGCTAGAGATAGATGGTTTAAGCATCCATTAGATTTGAATTCATTTTGGAGTAGAATGTCCTTTTAAAAAGTCACTGGAAATGACACCCACATTCCTTCTACAAAGAAATCCAGTGTGTGTCATGCTATGTCACTCACACTGGCAGCCAATCTGATGTGTAGCATTGAGCAGTCGAACGCATGGTACAGTGTTATTCAGCTCCACATAAATCTTCTGCTCAACAGAGTTACAGCTCACATCTGAAAGACAAAAGAAAAATACAATTGAAGTGGCCAGTTTCTGTAGTCATGTATTCCCATTCCCAAAACACCTAACCATATTGCTAAACATCCAATGTGCTTTCATCCAGTCATCCTGAAGCCTATAATGCCTGTATAGCCACCCACTCACTGTTTGACTTAAGATCACGAGTTACAGTAGCTATCAGTTTTACAATCGTGTTAACTAGCCAGCTGGCTAACCTAGCTAAGTGCATCTCATACGGGACTTCAACAAACTAGCTACATAACGTTAATTGTGTTTGTCGAAGAGTGTAATGGGGTAAAAATATGACCTCACTGTCAGCATTATCGTTGTAACTGGCTAGAATTTAGATGTAGCCTTGGGCTCTAAGCTAGCTACTATACCATTTACAGTAACGTTAGCTGCGAGTTACAATGGAAATAGCCAATGCAATCGCCCAACAAAGAGGATAACTTGCTAAGCCAAACTAAAACGGTAATTATAGGTAACTGAACGTATGTAGCTAGTATTATAAACAAAGGGTAAACTTACTTTTGTAAACCCAACAAACGAAGAATATTATAGCCCATTTCGACGATTCCAAACCCATCTTCCTGGTTTCAGAAACAACGCTGTGAAACCATAGATATTAAAACCAAGAGGTAGGACTACGTGGATGACGTCAGCGCTATGGGAACACTCCCAATGGCGCATGAAGCCGGAATTATTTTAATTTGAAGCGCTCCGTATAGTCTACCACCTTGTGGCATGAATGAGAATTGGAAGCTTGAGCAGAGAGTTTCTGTCTTTGCGTGTAGTCCTCAAACCCAGAAATCTGTGACCTGGTTCGCTCAGGCATATGGTTAAAATGAATGGTGAAAGAATAGGTTTTTAGAATAAACTCCGAAAATAAGGTCTGAGGTTAACACAAGATTATCTCATAGAAGAAAACGTATAAGATATCATAAAACTGTGTTTACCACACACCTTAATTTCGGCGTTTATCCAAAAAGTCATTAACTAACTCCACCATGTCGGTCAGAGTTAGTGCCTACAAAAAAACGTCATTACTATTTATTTCTATAGAGCACTCAGGCTTGTAGTCCTAAAAATAGGACATGATTTACGTCTGGTTCGTTCAGGCATTCCTATGGGGAAAATGTATGGGTAAAGAATAGAGTTTTGGAATAAACAACGAAAATAAGGTCTGAGGTTAACACAGACTTATGAGATCTTCTAAGTTTTGTTCTATGAGATAATGTCGTTCAGTTAACATGACCTTTATGAATTATGAAGCCTTTTTATGCTTTCTAAATTACATAAATGTTTTTTAAAAATCACAGAAAGTGATGTTAGCTAATTAAGATTATCTGATTAAACAAAACATATAAGATCTCCTAAGCCTGTGTTTACCACATACCTTATTTTCAGTGTTTATTAAAAAAAAAACTACAAAAACTCCATGAATTTTCCCATAGGCTTTGTTCATGGCGGACTTAGTGCCTTCAAAAAGACGCCATTACTATTGCTCTCTATGGCCCAATTTTTTTTCTAAGGATCATGGTGAAATAGTTGTAACTAGCAAAGGATGTCGTAATTCTCATCCTGCCTGAGAAAGTTAACCTTAATGTCTATGGGCGCGTTTGAGTGGTCAGCCGAAAGTAGCCGTCTGTAGACGGATGCTGACGGAAGTCGACAAGTAAAGCTTGAGGAGGTACATATCCACCGACAGCTATTTCTGCTATTTCTAGGAAACGCGACAATGGCAGGCATGGCATTCACCTTTGTTATTGCCCATGAAGTGGATGCTATTGAAATGTAACTTCTACGCAAAGCAGAACATGATCAACATGGTCCAAGGAATTAATATCCTGATGATAAGAAAATTAGATACCAGCCCAAGCTCTTTTTAACATTCACAAAACTTGTTTTGTATTTTTGTGACAGTTTTCTCAAAATATAACCAGGTAGTGAGTGCATTGGCTACTAGAATGACAGAGGTGTTTTTGCAGCATATGGGATATGCTTGGTTGTTTGCCATTGAGCGGAAAGGAAGAAAGAACTCTCTAGGAAAAATACATGTGGAGTTGTATGTTTCCTGATTAACTGCTCATGTTGTGATTGTGGTAATGTACAGGAACTGAAGTTCTTTTGTTCTCCCGATCTGGAATACCTCACCCTCAAATGCCGTCCGCATTACCACCCGAGTGAATTATCTTCGGTCATAGTCACTGCCATGGATATTCACCCCCAAGCCGACACCGCAACGGATCTCAAAGAACTACACTGGACTTTGTGCAAACTGGAAACCGCATATCCTGAGGTTGCATTTATTGTATTTGGGGTCATTAATAAAGGAAATCTGAGGAAAATGCTACCGAAATTTTATCAACACATCTCCTGTGCTACTTGTTCATAGGGCACTTTTGACCATTGCTACTCCCCCTTCCGGGGCGGCTATAAGGCCCTCCCCTTCCCTCCCTTCGGAAAATCAGATCACGCCTCCAATCTGCTCCTCCCCGCCGAAAAGCAGAAACGTATACAGGAAGTAACCGTGTTAAGGACTGTTCAACATTGGTCTGACCAATCAGAATCTATACCTAAAGTTTGTTTTGATCATGCAGACTGGGATATGTTCCCGGTTGCCTCTGAGAGTAGTATTGACGTATACACTGACTCTGTGACTGAGTTCATCAGGAAGTGGATAGAGGATGTTGTTCCCACTGTGACGATTAGAACTTATCCAAACCAAAAAAACATGGATAGATGGCAGCATTCGCACAAAACTGAAAGCGTGAACTACCGCAGTTAACCACGGCAAGGTGACTGGGAACATGGATGAGTACATATAGTCCAGCTATTCCCTCCATAAGGCAATCCAACAGGCAAAACGACAGTACAGGAACAAAGTGGAGTTGAAATTCAACAACTCAGACACGAGACGTATGTGGCAGGGACAACAGACAATCACAGATTATAAAGGGAAAGCATGCCATGTTGCTGACACCGACGCCTTGCTCACAGACAAGCTAAACACCTTCTTTGCCTCCTTCAAGAAAAATACAGTGCCGCTGACGCAGGCCACCGCCGCTCACGAGGACTGTAAAGCTCTCATTCTCCGTACATGTGCAAACCATCTGGCTGGAGTGTTTACGGACATATTCAATCTCTCCCTAGTCTGTTGTCCCTACTTTCTTCAAGATATCCACCATTGTTCCTGTACCCAAGAAAGCGAAGGTAACTGCACTAAATTACTATTGCTCTGTAGCACTCACTTCTGTCATAATGAAGTGCTTTGAGAGTCTAGTTAAGGATCATATCACCTCCACCCTACCCAACACCCTAGACCAGGCCTGGGCAACTCCAGTCCTCGGGGGCCTGATTGTTGTCACACTTTTGCCCCAGTCCCAGCTAACAAACCTGACTCCAATAATCAACTAATCATGATCTTCAGTTAAAAATGCAATTAGTTTAAATCAGGTGTGTTTGCTATGGATGGGGGAAAAGTGTGACACCAATCAGGCCCCCGAGGACCATAATTGCCCAAACCTGACCTAGACCCACTACAATTGGAGACTACAAATGGAGACATGATGGCGCCGACGGAGATGGCAGCATTGCGACTAGCTCTTAAGTAACTCTGCAGTATTTTGTTTGTTTATATACCTGCCACCCTAGACCTTCCTCAATTTGCTTACCGCCCCAATAGATCCACAGACGATGCAATCACCACCACACTGCACATTGCCCTGTACCATCTAGACAAGAGGAAAACCTATGTACGAATGCTTAATATTGACTATAGCTCAGCATTCAACACCATAGTACCCTCTAAGCTCATCATCAAACTTAAGGCCCTGGGTCTGAACCCCGCCCTGTGCAACTGGGTCTTGGACTTCCTGACGGGTCGCCCCCAGGTGGTGAAGGTAGGAAACAACACCCCCTCTTCGCTGATCCACAAGGGTACGTACTCAGCCCCTTCCTGTACTCCCTGTTCACCCATGACTGCGTGGCCAAGCACGCCTCCAACTCAATCATCAAGTTTGCAGACGACACAACAGTAGTATGCTTGATTACCAACAACGATGAGACAGCCTACAGGGAGGAGGTGAGGGCTCTGGGAGTGTGGTGCCAGAAATATTACCCCTCACTCAATGTCAACAAATCTAAGGAGATGATCGTGGACTTCAGGAAACAGCAGAGGGAGCACCCCCTATCCACATCGATGGGACCACAGTGGAGAAGGTGGAAAGCTTCAAGTTCCTTGGCGTATACATCACTGACAAACTGAAATGGTCCACCCACACAGACGGTGTGATGAAGAAGGCGCAACAGTGCCTCTTCAATCTCAGGAGGCTAAAGAAATTTTGCTCAACACCTAAAACCCTCACAAAATTTTACAGATGCACAATTGAGAGCATCCTGTTGGGCTGTATCACCGCCTTGTATGGCAATTGATCATCAAGGACATCAACCACCCGAGCCACTGCCTGTTCACCCTGCTATCATTCAGAAGGCGAGGTCAATACAGGTGAATCAAAGCTGTAACCGAGAGACTGAGAAACAGCTTTTATCTCAAGGCCATCAGACTGCTAAACAGCAATCACGAGCACATCAGGGGCGGCTGCCTACAGACATAGACTAGGAATCACTGGCCACTTTTAGAAATGGATCACTAGCCACTTTAATAATGTTCCGTATCTAGCATTACTCATCTTATATGTATAAACCACACTCCACACTATTCCACATGCACTCCACATGCATCCCCCATTTCATACAGTTGAAGTCGAAAGTTTACATACACCTTAGCCAAATACATTTAAACTCAGTTTTTCACAATTCCTGACATTTAATCCTAGTAAAAAATTCCTGTCTTAGGTCAGTTAGGATCACCACTTTATTTTAAGAATGTGAAATGTCAGAATAATAGTAGAAATAATGATTATTTAAGCTTTTATTTATTTTATCACATTCCCAGTGGGTCAGAAGTTTACATACACTCAATTAGTATTTGGTAGCTTTGCCTTTAAATTGTTTAACTTAGGTCAAACGTTTCGGGTAGCCTTCAACAAGTTTCCCACAATAAGTTGGGTGAATCTTGGCCCATTCCTCCTGACAGAGCTGGTGTAACTGAGTCAGGTTTGTAGGCCTCCTTACTCACACAAGCTTTTTCAGTTCTGCCCACAAATGTTCTATAGGATTGAGATCAGGGCTTTGTGATTGACACTCCAATACCTTGACTTTGTTGTCCTTAAGCCATTTTGCCACAACTTTGGAAGTATGCTTGGGGTCATTGTCCATTTGGAAGATCCATTTGCAACCAAGCTTTAACTTCCTGACTGATGTCGCTTCAACATATCCACATCATTTTCCTGCCTCATGATGCCATCTATTTTGTGACGTGCACCAGCCCCTCTGCAGCAAAGCACCCCCACAACATGATGCTGTCACCTACGTGCTTCACGGTTGGGATGGTGTTCTTTGGTTTGCAAGCCTCCCCCTTTTTCCTCCAAACATAACGATGGTCCTTATGGCCAAACAGTTCTATTTTTGTTTCATCAGACCAGAGGACATTTCTCCATGTGCAGTTGCAAACCGTAGTCTGGCTTTTTTATGGCGGTTTTGGAGCAGTGGCTTCTTCCTTGCTGAGCGACCTTTCAGATTATGTCGATATAGGACTCGTTTTACTGTGGATATAGATACTTTGTACCTGTTCCGTCCAGCATCTTCACAAAGTCCTTTGCTGTTGTTCTGGGATTGTTTTCCACTTTTCGCACCAAAGTACGTTCATCTCTAGGAGATAGAACGTGTTTCCTCCCTGAGCGGTATGATGGCTGCGTGGTCCCATGGTGTTTTTACTTCTTACTATTGTTTGTACAGATGAACTTGGTACCTTCAGGCGTTTGGAAATTGCTCCCAAGGATGAACCAGACTTGTGGAGGTCTACAAATTTCTTTTGAGGTCTTGGCTGATTTCTTTTGATTTTCCCATGATGTAAAGCAAAGAGGCACTGAGTTTGAAGGTAGGCCTTGAAATACATCCACAGGTACACCTCAAATTGACTCAAATTATGTCAATTAGCCTATCAGAACCCTCTAAAGCCATGACATCATTTTCTGGAATTTTCCAAGCTGTTTAAATGCACAGTCAACTTAGTGTATGTAAACTTCTGACCCACTAGAATTGTGACACAGTGAATTATAAGTGAAATAATCTGTCTGTAAACAACTATTGGTAAAATGACTTGTGTCATGCACAAAGTAGATGTCCTAAACGACTTGCCAAAACTATAGTTTGTTAACAAGACATTTGTGGAGTGGTTGAAAAAGGAGTTTTAATGACTCCAACCTAAGTGTATGTAAACTTCCGACTTCAACTGTATGTACTGTATATACTGTATTGTGTTCTAGACTACACCACTGACTGTTAAACAGCCATCTCCAGCACATCAGAGGCTGCTGCCTGTAGACATAGATTAGGAATCACTGGCCACTTTAAGGAAATGAAACACTAGCCACTTTAATAATGTCTCCGTATCTTGCATTACTCATATGTGTAAACTGTACTCTATACTATTCTACGGTATCTTAGTCACTTTAATTGTTTGTAAATATTGCATCACCCATCTCATATGTATATACTGTACTCTATACTATGCCACTGTATCTTAGTCCAATGCCGCTCTGACATATACAGTCATGGCCGAAAGTTTTGAGAATGACACAAATATTAATTTTCACGAAGTCTGCTGCCTCAGTTTGTATGATGGCAATTTGCACATACTCCAGAATGTTATGAAGAGTGATCAGATGAATTGCATTTAATTGCAAATTCCCTCTTTGCCATGCAAATGAACCGAATCCCCCAAAAACATTTCCACTGCATTTCAGCCCTGCCACAAAAGGACCAGCTGTCATCATGTCAGGGATTCTCTCATTAACACAGGTGTGAGTGTTGACGAGGACAAGGCTGGAGATCACTCTGTCATGCTGATTGAGTTCGAATAACAGACTGGAAGCTTCAAAAGGAGGGTGGTGCTTGGAATCATTGTTCTTCCTCTGCCAACCATGGTTACCTGCAAGGAAACACGTGCCGTCATCATTACTTTGCACAAAAAGGGCTTCACAGGCAAGGATATTGCTGCCAGTAAGATTGCACCTAAATCAACCATTTATCGGATCATCAAGAACTTCAAGGAGAGCGGTTCAATTGTTGTGAAGAAGGTTTCAGGGTGCCCAAGAAAGTCCAGCAAGCGCCAGGACCGTCTCCTAAAGTTGATTCAGCTGTGGGATTGGGGCACCAGCAGTACATAGCTTTCTCAGGAATGGCAGCAGGCAGGTGTGAGTGCATCTGCACGCACAGTGAGGCGAAGACTTTTGGAGGATGGCCTGGTGTGAAGAAGGGCAGCAAAGAAGCCACTTCTCTCCAGGAGAAACATCAGGGACACACTGATATTCTGCAAAAGGTACAGGGATTGGACTGCTGAGGACTGGGATAAAGTAATTTTCTCTGATGAATTCTCTTTCTGATTGTTTGGGGCATCCGGAAAAAGATTGTCTGGAGAAGACAAGGCGAGCGCTACCATCAGTCCTGTGTCATGCCAACAGTAAAGCATCCTGAGACCATTCATGTGTGGGGTTGCTTCTCAGCCAAGGGAGTGGGCTCACTCACAATTTTGCATAAGAACACAGCCATGAATAAAGAATGGTACCAACATGTCCTCCGAGAACAACTTCTCCTAACCATCCAGGAACAGTTTGGTGATGAACAATGCCTTTTCCAGCATGATGGAGCACCTTGCCATAAATCAAAAGTGATAACTAAGTGGCTCGGAGAACAAAACATGGATATTTTGGGGCCATGGCCAGGAAACTCCCCAGACCTTAATCCCATTGAGAACTTGTGGTCAATCCTCAAGAGGCAGGTGGACAAACAAAAACCCACAAATTCTGACAAACTCCAAGCGTTGATTATGCAAGAATGGGCTGCCATCAGTCAGGATGTGGCCCAGAAGTTAATTGACAGCATGCCAGGGCATATTGCAGAGGTCTTGAAAAAGAAGGGTCAACACTGCAAATATTGACACTTTGCATCAACTTCATGTAATTGTCAATAAAAGCCTTTGCCACTTATGAAATTCTTGTAATTATACTTCAGTATTCCATAGTAACATGTAACAAAAATATCTAAAGACACTGAGGCAGCAGACTTTGTGGAAATTAATATTTGTGACCTTCTCAAAACTTTTGGCCACGACTGTACAGTAATGTGCAAAAGTTTCAGGCAGGTGTGAAAAAATGCTGTAAAGAAAGAATGCTTTCAAAAACAGACATGTTAATAGATTATATTTATGAATTAACTAAATGCAAGTGAGTGAACAGAAGAAAAATCTAAATCAAATCCATATTTTGGTTGACCACCCTTTGCATTCAAAAAAGCATGAATTCTTCTAGGTACACTTGCATAAAGTCAAGGATTTTGTAGGCATATAGTTAGGTGTATTATTTAACAATTATACCAAACAGGTGCTAATGATCATCAATTCAATATGTAGGTTGAAACACAATCATCAACTGAAACAGGCAACGTTGAGGAACGTAGACGCAGGGGTTGGACAAGGAAACTTACTGCATCAGATGAAAGAAACATCATGCTTAGTTCCCTTCGCAATCAGAATATGTCTGCCCTGAACTTAGTCACTGTTACTAGCTGGCTCCCACCCGGTAATCTACCCTGTACCTTAGAGACTGCTGCCCTATATAAGTAGTCATTGAACACTGGTCACTTTAATAATGTTTACATACTGTTTTACCCACTTCTTATGTACATACTGTATTTTAGTCAAGGCTCATCCTATATAACTACTGCTGTACACACCTTTTCTATTCAAATACGGTGCCAAGCAAAAGTATTCATCCTCCTTGGCGTTGTTCCTATTTTGTTGCATTACAACCTGTAATTGAAATGGATTTTTATTTGGATTTCATGTAATGGACATACACAAAATAGTCCAAATTGGTGAAGTGAAATGAAAAAAATAACTTCTTAAAAAAAATAAAAATAAAATAAACGGAAAAGTGGTGCGTGCATATGTGTGTATTCACCCCCTTTGCTATGTAGCCCCTAAATAAGATCTGGTGCAACCAATCCCTTCAGAAGTCACATAATTAGTTAAGTCCACCTGTGTGTAATCTAAGTGTCACATGATCTCAGTATATATACAGCTGTTCTGAAAGGCCCCAGAGTCTGTAATACCACTAAGCAAGGGGCACCACCAAGCAAGCGCCACCATGAAGACCAAGGAGCTCTCCAAACAGGTCAGGGACAAAGTTGTGGAGAAGTACAGATCAGGGTTGGGTTATAAAAAAATATCTGAAACTTTGAACATCCCACGGATCACCATTAAATCCATCATTAAAAATTGCATAGAATATGGCACCTCAACAAACCTGCCAGAGAGGGCCGCCCACCAAAACTCACGGACCAGGCAAGGAGGGCATTAATCAGAGAGGCAACAAAGAGACCAAAGATAACCCTGAAGGAGCTGCAAAGCTCCACAGCGGAGATTGGAGGATCTGTCCATTGGACCACTTTAAGCTATACACTCCACAGAGCTGGGCTCTACGGAAGAGTGGCCAGAAAAAAGCCATTGTTAAAGAAAAAAATAAGCAAAAACGTTTGGTTTTCGCCAAAAGGCATGTGGGAGACTCCCCAAATATATGGAAGAAGGTACTCTGGTCAGATGAGACTAAAATGTAGCTTTTTGAACATCAAGGAAAACGCTATGTCTGGCGCAAACCCAACACCTCTCATCAGCCCGAGAACACCATCCCCACAGTGAAGCATGGTGGTGGCAGCATCATGCTGTGGGGATGTTTTTCATCGGCAGGGACTGAGAAACTGGCCAGAATTGAAGGAATGATGAATGGCGCTAAATACAAGGAAAATCTTGAGGGAAACCTGTTTCAGTCTTCCAGAGATTTGAGACTGGGACGGAGGTTCATCTTCCAGCAGGACAATGTCCCTAAGCATACTGCTAAAACAACACTCGAGTGGTTTAAGGGGAAACATTTAAATGTCTTGGAATGGCCTAGTCAAAGCCCAGACCTCAATCCAATTGAGAATCTGTGGTATGACTTAAAGATTGCTGAACACCAGCAGAGCCCATCCAACTTGAAGGCGCTGAATCAGTTTTGCCTTGAAGAATGGGCAATATCCCAGTGGCAAGATGTGCCAAGCTTATAGATACATACCCCAAGAGACTTTCAGCTGTAATTGCTGCAAATGGTGGCTCTACAAAGTATTGACTTTGGGGGGGGTGAATAGTTATGCACGCTCAAGTTTTCTGTTATTTCCTGTTTGTTTCACAATAAAAATATTTTGCATCTTCAATTGGTAGGCATGTTGTGTAACTCAAACGATACAAGCCCCCAAAAATCCATTTTAATTCCAGGTCGTAAGGCAACAAAATAAAAATAAATGCCAAGGGGGTGAATCATTTCGCAAGCCACTATACTGTCTATACTGTCTATACACACACCATCATGTACATACAGTGCATTCGGCACCCCTTCACTTTTTTCAAAATTTGTTACGTTACAGCCGTACTCTAAAATGTATTAAATAAATTGTTTTCCTCATCAATCTACACACAATGCCCCATTTTAACAAAGCGAAAAAAGGTTTACAGATTTTTTTGCAAATGTATAAAAAAAAATAAAACAGAAATACCTTATTTACATATTTATTCAGACCCTTTGCTATGAGACTCGAAATTGAGCTCAGGTGCATCCTTTTTCCATTGATCATCGTTGAGATGTTTCTACAACTTGATTGGAGTCCATCTGTGGTAAATTTAATTGATTGGACATGATTTGGAAAGGCACACACCTGTCTATATAAGGTCCCACAGTTGACAGTACATATCAGAGCACTAGAGCTGGCCGCCTGGCCAAACTGAGCAATCGGGAGAGAATGGCCTTGGTCAGGTTGGTGACCAAGAACCCAATGGTCACTCTGACTGAGCTCCAGAGTTCCTGTGTGGAAATTAGAGAACCTTCCAGTAGGACAACAATCTCTGCAGCACTCCACCAATCAGGCCTTTATGGTAGAGTGGCCAGACGGAAGCCACTCCTCAGTAAAAGGCACACGACATCCTGCTTGGAGTTTGCCAAAAGGCACCTAAAGGACTCTCAGACCATGAGAAACAAGATTCTCTGGTCTGAGGAAAACAAGATTGAACTCTTTCGCTTGAATGTCATGCATCATGTCTGGAGAAAACTAGGCACCTCTCATTACCTGGCCAATACCAACCCTACGGTAAAGTATGGTGGTGGCAGCATCATGCTGTGGGGATGTTTTTCAGCAGCAGGGACTGGGAGACTAGTCAGGATCGAAGAAAAGGTGATCGGAGAAAAGTACAGTGAGATCCTTGATGAAAACCTGCTCCAGGGCGCTCAGGACATCAGACTGGGGCGAAGGTTCACCTTCCAACAGGACAATGACCCTAAGCACACAACCAAGACAATGCAAGAGTGGCCTTGGGACAAGTCTCTGAAAGTCCTTGAGTGGCCCAGCCAGAGCCTGGACTTGGACCCGATCAAACATCTTTGGAGAGACATGCAAATAGCTGTGCAGCGACGCTCCCCATCCAACCGGACAGAGCTTGAAAGGATCTGCAGAGAAGAATGGGAGAAACTCCCCAAATATATGTGTGCCAATCTTGTAGCGTCATACCCAAAAAGACTCAAGGCTATAATCGCTGCCAAAGGTGCTTCAACTAAAGGGTCTGAATACTTATGTAAATGTGATATTTGAGTTCTTTTAACATTTGCAAAAATTGTGTGTAGATTGATGAGGGAAAAAACAATTACATCCAGTTTAGAATAAGGCTGTAACCTAACAAAATGTGGAAAAAGTGAAGGGGTCTGAATACTTTCAGATTCCACTGTATACACTATATTTAAGAGCACCTCCTCCAAGCTGCCCACTGCACTGAGGCTAGGAAACACTGTCACCCCCAATAAATCTACGATAATCGAGAATTTCAATAAGCATTTTTCTACGGCTGGCCATGCTTTCCACCTGTCTACCCATACCCCGGGCCAACAGCAATGCACCCCCTGCAGCAACTTGCCCAAGCCCCCCCCCCCCCCCCCCCCCCCCGTTTCTCCTTCACCCAAATCCAGACAGCTGATGTTCTGAAAGAGCTGCAAAATCTGGACCCCTACAAATTAGCTGGGCAAGACAATCTGGACCCTGTCGTTCTAAAGTTATCTGCCGAAATTGTTCCAACCCCTACTACTAGCCTGTTCAACCTCTCTTTCGTATCGTCTGAGATCCCCAAAGATTGAAATGCTACCGCGGTCATCCCCCCCTTCAAAGGGGGAGACACTCTAGACCCAAACTGCTATAGACCTATATCCATCCTGCCCTGCCTTTCTAAAATCTTTGAAAGCCAAGTTAACAAACAGATCACAGATCACCACCCACAGTACCTTCTCCATTATGCAATCTGTTTTCCGAGCTGGTCATGGGTGCACCTCAGCCACACTCAAGGTCCTAAACAATTTCATGACCGCCATCAATAAAAGACAGTACTGTGCAGCCGTCTTCATCGACCTGGCCAAGGCTTTCGACTGTTAATCACCGCATTCTTTTTATTTATTTATTTATTTATTATCCCATTTTCTCCCCAATTTTCGTGGTATCCAATCGCTAGTAATTACTACCTTGTCTCATCGCTACAACTCCCGTACGGGCTCGGGAGAGACGAAGGTCGAAAGCCATGCGTCCTCCGAAGCACAACCCAACCAGCCGTACTGCTTCTTAACACAGTGCGCCTCCAATCCGGAAGCCAGCCGCACCAATGTGTCGGAGGAAACACCGTGTACCTGGCCCCCTTGGTTGGCGCGCACTGCGCCCGGCCCGCCACAGGAGTCGCTGGAGCGCGATGAGACAAGGATATCCCTACCGGCCAAACCCTCCCTAACCCGGACGACGCTATGCCAATTGTGCGTCGCCCCACGGACCTCCCGGTCGCGGCCGGCTGCGACAGAGCCTGGGCGCGAACCCAGAGACTCTGGTGGCACAGTTAGCACTGCGATGCAGTGCCCTAGACCACTGCGCCACCCGGGAGGCCCAATCACCGCATTCTTATCGGCAGACTCAATAGCCTTGCTTTCTCAAATGACTGCCTCGCCTGGTTCACCAACTACTTCTCAGATAGAATTCAGTGTGTCAAATCAGAGGGCCTGTTGTCCGGACCTCTGGCAGTCTCTATGGGAGTGCCACAGGGTTCAATTCTCGGGCCGACTCTGGTATATCAATGATGTCGCTCTTGCTGCTGGTGATTCTCTGATCAACACCTCCTTTCCTTCCAGCTCTCTTCTGCCAATGACTGGAATGAATTGCAAAAATCACTGAAGCTGGTGACTTATATCTCCCTCACTAACTTTAAGTATCAGCTGTCAGAGCATCTTACCGATCACTGTCCCTGTACACAGCCAATCTGTAAATAGCACACCCAACTACCTCATCCCCATATTGTTATTTATCTTTTTGCTCTTTTGCACCCCAGCATCTCTACTTGCACATCATCATCTGCACATCTATCACTCCAGTGTTAATGCTAAACTGTAATTATTTATCCTCTATGGCCTATTTATTGCCTTACCTCCCTAATCTTCTACATTCGCACACACTGTACATAGATTTTTCTATTGTGTTATTGACTGCACGTTTGTTTACGTGTAACTCTGTGTTGTTGTTTTTGTCAAACTACTTTGCTTTATCTTGGCCAGGTCGCAGTTGTAAATGAGAACTTGTTCTCAAGTGGCCTACCTGGTTAAATAATGGTGAAATATATAAATACAAATATTTATATTCCGGATTCTGATATTTGTTAATTCCTTTCTTTTTTGAGGGGGGATTTGTGTGTGTATTGTTAGGTGTTACTGCACGGTTGGAGCTAGAAACATAAGGATTTCGCTGCACCTGCGATAACATCTGTATACGTGTACTCGACCAATAAAATGTTATTTGATGCCATGCCCTTGTACCGTCCTAATTATTATTTGTGATCGTGCAACATGGAATTGTAACAGGTGTGATTGCATGTATGGTAATTGATAGCATGTCAGCATTACCACAGCCTGCAGTTTATTTCTTTAATTCTCAATCTTTAAGTTGCTTTTGTCAGTAAGCAAGTAAAGAACAGAATTTGATTCAATCACATGAAGGACAAAATAATCACAGTACAGAAAAGGATTAGACTATACACGTACATCAGTTCACATAAGGTAAACAATATGCCAGGCAATATGCCAAGCAGTCAAATTCACTTGGTATTGACCTCACGACGGGTGTCTGCGGTACTTGCTCATTAAGGGACGGTTTTCCGGACACAGATTAAGCCTCTAAAATTACCAGTGTAGAAACCCCCTACAATAACCCTTGTGTAGCCTACAACATGTATTAAATTTTATTCACACCTAAAAGACAATCAACACATTTTAATTTGTTTTGTAACAACAATATTACTGGCAAGACAAACATTAGGCTATAACATGGGACACAACATTGAAGTAACATCTAGATAAATACATTAGCTATATTGTCACAAGGAGGATATTTCATTTATTTATGTTAGACATTTGGATGTTAGACATTTGGATGAAGGCCTATGTAAATACATTGTAAGGATAAAGATGTATATAAGCTCTCAATAGTCATCCACCCAAAACAGTAAACATGCATTGATATTAACCAATGATAGAAATTTCCAGTCGACAACAGTCGAACGTTTATGACCTTTGATCACATGGTTGTTGTAAAGGTCATGCCACAGAATTTCTAAACATAGAGGTGCAACATCGCGAGACTTCCGGGTACGCTTCTAAAACAGACCAAGCCGACCACACCGGAATTTGGGGGTTTCAGAAGTAAAGGAGAGAAGTAAAAAATGATTCCTTAGTTGTAAATTTTCTCGAAATCTAATGCCACAACCTAGATTCGAGCCAATGTCTTATCTAGCTAAACATGTTATTACTCCAATCTCGAGAAAATGACAAACTGACATGTTTCCATTTTCGTCAAAAACAGCTTTTTAGCTTTATATTGAAGTGCCTTTTATTTGACGGATTGACATGCGCAGTTTGGCGCGAGAGACCGTTTCTACGCATGTGCTTTGTTAGCCAACGTCGCCATGACATCGCCTAGAAGTGTGATTGGGGATGTCTGTTGGAGAAGCAGTTTCTGTACTGTATTTTATATAGTCATAATGGATCACTATTCAATGAAATAACTCGATTTGTAGCGAACTTTAAAATAATTCACTGTTGTGATCGAACTTGATCATAATAAACAAATTTTAGATCCCAAACCTCTGTGGATTTGGAAACTAGAAGTTATCCTGGGTAGAAGGTACCTCCCTTTTACTGCAACACTACTAGGGCAATTGCAGGTAGATTTAGGTATTGGCGGGTAAGAATGTTTCTCCAGCCATGTTGGCGGGTGGTCAATTTGCAGGGCTCTACCGTGAGAGCATTACATTTACGAATCAAAATATAGTCAGAAGTCAATAATGAGCACATGTGAGTTGCAATTTATATCAGAAAAATGCTGCAGTAGCTGATTTCAAAGTATTTCTTCCGTTTTGTTTCATGGATGTGCAGCAACACTGCCTGACTGGGCAGCTGTGCTCAATGTGAGTTAAATGCTGATAGATTCATTTTTGCGCTGTGTGCAGGCGTAAAACTCGAAAGTCTACAAAGTGAGAGTTTGTCATCATGTTTATTTGCTATTTACATTGTTTCGTTAGCAAGCTCGGATGTTTTTCAATGTTAGTTTGAGTATGCTGCTTCAACTAATAGTGAAGAGACGCTGTCTACTACAAGCAAAAATGGTGTATTATATTGACAAGATATATATGTGACTGTTCTAACAATGGAAACACATGTCCTCAAAGATGGAAGGCAGGCAGGAGGAGACGAGATTAGGTGGGACCATTCTAGCCAATGATAGGGCAGATACGAATGTGACCAACAAGCCATAGAAATAGATAGAGGATTCATCTTTGGAACTGTGCCATTATAGCAGGGGTGTCAAACTCATTCCACGGAGGGCCTAGTGTCTGCAGGTTTTTGGTTTTTCCTTTCAATAAAGCCCTAGACAACCAGGTGTGGGGAGTTCCTAACTAATTAGTGATGTTAATTCATCAATCAAGTACAAGGGAGGAGCGAAAACCCGCAGACACTCGGCCCTCCGTGGAATGAGTTTGACACCTGTGCATTATAGTGTCTGTGACAGCATTGGCTGCGCCATTGAGGCAATCTTCATTTTAAAGAAGTCCATTTTCTTCTTCTTCATTGGCTGATTGGTCCCAACTCATCGGAATCCGCAGACAGTTGACTACTTTAAAATGGTGGGAGCCCTCAATGGCTATAGAGAGCAATAGTAATGGTGTCTTTTTTTTGGCACTAACTCCACCAAAACGTATGGGAAAATGTATGGAGTTTTTGGATAAACACAGAAAATAAGGTCTGTGGTAAAGACAGGCTTAGGAGATCTTGTGCGTTTTGTTCTATGTGATAATCTTAATCAGCTACTGTCACTTTTTTGTGAATTTTGTCAAAAAACATAACGCACATGAAGGCTTCATATTCCATGAAGGTCATGTTAACTAACTGATATTATCTAATCTAAAAATCATATAAGATCTCTTAAACTTGTGTTAACCTCAGACCGTATTTTCAACGTTTATTTCTAAACCTTATTCTATACCCATTCATTTTGCCCACAGGAATCTAACCATTACAAAACTTATATTCGGTCAAATACGCCTAATTTAGCAAATTAGCAATTCAGTTTTTTGTTGACCAAATTCATTAACCTCCAAGGAAAAATTCCTCATTTCGTGGAAAGATTTTGGGATGAGTAAAACCTCTAGCTTTGTCTCACACACACAAAAAATCTAATCCAATTTTATTTGTCACATGCTTGGTAAATAACAGGTGTAAAAATGCTTACTTTACGGGTCCTTTTCCAACAATGCAGAGTTAAAAATAAAGATAAAACAATTATAATAATAGAAACAGTCACCCGAGGAATAAATACACAGTGAATAACGAATAACAATAACAAGGAAAAAATAACATGACTATATACATGGAGTACCAGTACCGAGTCGATGTGCAGGTGTTCAAAGTAATTGAGGTAGCCACACTACCGGACAAAAGTTTTAGAACACCTACTCATTCAAGGGTTCTTCTTTATTTATTTTTTTACTATTTTCTACATTGTCAAATTAGAGTGAAGACATCAAAACTATGAAATAACACATATGGGTTCATGTAGTAACCAAAAAAGTGTTAAACAAATCAAAATATATTTCATATTTGAGATTCTTCAAATAGCCACACTTTGTCTTGATGACAGGTTTGCACACTCATGGCATTCTCTCAACCAGCTTCATCTGGAATGCTTTTCCAACAGTCTTGAAGGAGTTCCTACATATGCTGAGCACTTGTTGGCTGCTTTTCCTTCACTTTGTGGTCCGACTCATCCCAAACCATCTCAATTTGGTTGAGGTCGGGGGATTGTGGAGGCCAGGTCATCTGATGCAGCACTCCATCTCTCTCATTCTTGGTCAAATAGCCCTTACACAGCCTAGAGGTGTGTTGGGTTATTGTCCTGTTGAAAAACAAATGATAGTCCCACTAAGCCCAAACCAGATGGGATGGCGAATCGCTGCAGAATGCTATGGTAGCCATGCTGGTTAGGTGTGCCTTGAATTATAAATGAATCACTGACAGTGTCACTAGCAAAGCACACCCACACAATCGCACCTCCTCCTCCATGCTTAACGGTGGGAACCACACATGCGGAGATCATCCGTTCACCTACTCTGCATCTCACAAAGACATGACGGGTGGAACCAAAAATCTAAAATTTGGACTCATCAGACAAATGTCCATTGCTCATGTTTCTTGGCCCAAGCAAGTCTCTTCTTATTATTGGTGTCCTTTGGTAGTGGTTTCTTTGCAGCAATTCGACCGTGAATGCCTGATTCACGCAGTCTCCTCTTAACAGTTGATGTTGAGATGCGTATGTTACTTTTACGGTACCAGTCAAACGTTTGATCACACCTACTCTTTCCAGGGTTATTCTGTATTTTTACAATTTTGTACATTGTAGAATAATAGTGAAGACATCAAAACTATGAAATAACACATTTGGAATCATGTAGTAACCAAAACAGTGTTAAATTGAAATATATTTCATATTTGAGATTCTTCAAAGTAGCCACCCTTTGCCTTGTTGACAGCTTTGCACACTTGGCATTCTCTCAACCAGCTTCATGAGGTAGTCACCTGGAACGCATATCAATTATCAGGTGTGCCTTGTTAGAAGTTAATTTGTGGAATTTCTTTCCTTCTTAATGCGTTTGAGTCAATCAGTTGTGTTGTGACAAGGTAGGGTGTGTGTCATTACTGTCCACGACAATCTAAACAGGTCAGATCAGGTTTGCAATGAATAACTTGATCAGGTTTGCAATGAATAACTTCCTCTCACCCACAGAGGGGGGAGGAAATAACTAGGGGTGGATTAACAACTCACATCCTGTTGTAAATCAAGGTGAGAAGATTCAGGTCTCCCTCTCCAAATTCACAAAAGGAATGTGCTTTGTCTCAACAGACCTTTTTCCTGCTGAAGCTAACACATTCAAAAGCAACTACTGGAACAATATTTCGAACCTAGAATGTGGGGAATGGTCAGAGGCGATCTATAGAACACAAATGTCATTATGTTTGTTATTTTGTGATGTCATTAAAGGAAATAAGGGCGTGGGCAACGAAGAGGAACAAAATGGTGCAAGTTGTGGCTATGTGGCGAAGAGTGATGCGGGCGCTGGAGATGGGGGTGTGAGAATGTGGATCTGGGCAGGGGTGATGTTGTGGATGTTTGTTGGCGTCTGTATATTGTTGTTTGTATGTGATGTTTTGTATTCTTATTTATAAATAAAAAAAATCGTACAAAAAATAAAATGGAGATATTGATACAGTATATTAACCATAATATCGAAGTAAATTTGAGTCACTTGATGACATTTTGTGTGGCCTTCCCTACGACTCGGGAAAGTATGCAGTTTATTAGGCTACAGATGGAGTAAGTTATGATGAATTTTACAGGATGGTGAAAGTGCAAGGTGATGAGCTTGATGCTCCTTTCCAATAAATATCGAAGGTCTTATTCTGGTGACATGATGATCGATGCTTGGCTGCTATTTGACAAATGTAAATATTCTTGCTCTTTTGTCCATCATGCTCTTATCATAGGTTATACCCTCACTGTATCAGCGTGTTGTTGGCTAGAGCATATGTGCCAATACTAGTGGGCACATTCGCTCTATAGGGCAAACATTTTTGTGACAAACCATTAGTAGAGTTGGAAATGCAATGGAAACCCATTTAACTTGTATTTTTATTCGGTACATGGGAATTTAACCGCAAAAGTAATTTTCATGTGCACTATGTCATCACGCACATACTTTTATCCACAACAAGTCAATTTGATGGAAACAACTCTGATGGGAAAATGCACATATTTTATTTTAGCAATTTATTTATAATCACATGAAAATCTGTCCCCAATTGGATGGAAACCAAGCAACTGCTGCAAATAAAAGTTGTCCTTAACATCTCAGTCTTTGAGATTAAATGGCAAAACATTAAACCTAATTTCTTCTTTACATAATTTCTTCTTTTTCCACAGAGGAATAAAGAGCCTTGCAAAAGTATTCATCCTCTTTGGCATTTTTCTTATTTTGTTGCATTACAACCTGTCATTTAATTTTGATTTTTATTTGAATTTCATGTAATGGACTGATTAAACAGCATGATCATTACACAGTTGCACCTTGTGCTGGGGACAATAAAAGGCCACTCTAAAATGGGCAGTTTTCTCAACCATAAGCCTCCTCCAACTTAATTTTAGAGAATTTGGCATTACGTCCAACCGTCCTCACAACCGCAGATCACGTGTAACCACTCCAGCCTAGGACCGCCATATCTAGCTTCCTCACCTGCGGGATCGTCTGAGAACAACCACCCAGACAGCTGATGAAACTGAGGAGTATTTCTGTCTGTAATAAAGCCATTTTGTGGGTTAAATCTGATAGGCTGGACCTGGCTCTGCCGTGAGTGGGCCTGGCTCCCTAGCGGGTCAGCCTATGCCCTCTCAGGCCCACCCATGGCTGCACCTCTGCCCAGGCATGTGAAATCCATAGATTAGGGCCTAATTCGTTTATTTCAATTGACCGATTTCCTTCTATGAACTGTAACTCAGTAAAATCTTTGAAATTGCTGCATGTTGCATACATTTTTGTTCAGTATAGTATAGAAATCAAAGCCTTTGCAGCCTGAATAGAGAATGTTTTTTGCAAGAACCGGTTGCGCACAACAAGGCTGCCCAATCTTCAAAATGGTAGTGAACACAGACAAGCCTTGATAAAGCAGTTTAATACATTTCTAACATTCAAAAATCGTACTTTAAAAGTACAGGAGGTTGATGGGGAGGACAAGGCTCATGGCAGTGGCTGGAGCAGAATGAGTAGAATGGTATCAAATACTGGTTTGATGGTGTCATGACGTTGGCTTGATGGGGGAGGTTTATGACCCCCATAAATACCCCCCCCCCCGTTTCTCTTTCTCTACTTTATAGAGTTGACTCTTGAAAAGCCCTTTGTTAACATAGAGATTCTGGGAACATCAAAAGGTGGGAAACGGAACCATATTTCGGTAATCCAACCAGTTGAAAATATGCGTTGGTACTTGATGAATATGACGTCAGATCAGTTGGCGTCAGACATGAAAACTGATGATAGGACGACATAAACTATCCTGGAACATCTACACATTCTAGTTATCAGATTCACATGGAATTGTTGTGCAATTTAAATGTTTAAATATGAAACTATTTGTGAAAAGATTAAATGTAATTTTTAGCTTCTTAATGAGAGAACGATTTGTCATAAGAACACCACTCTGCTCACTCAGAGGCCCCGCCCAAGTGAACAAACATGGGTTGTAAACTATGAAACACGCCCTTCTTTCACTACTATATAAACCCGTTGACGAAAATTGAACTTCCTGTTCCGGGGACTTGAGGACGACGGTCCTACGTTAAAAGGGCTCAGATAATAACCTAACGAAATTAGCATCGTGTTCAATGTGACGATCGACACGCCGAAGGATGAATTTCAACTATACCAGCCAGAATATAGCACGAGCTTAAAAGTATGGTATGAACTTTGAACTCTTATTCACTAAAGAAGTGATACCTCCTAGCCGTTGCGTTAGCAACAGCAGCTGTAAACATGGCCTAGGAGAGGACGGACAGAGTATCCATTCTACCATGCTCCAGTTCACCACTAGACATTCTTCCATGCTGGACAACCCGGCCATCTATCTACGACCAATCTACCGAAGCGCAGCTCAGAGCAAATATTTATTGCATTTTCCTTTTTCAAATGGACGGTTATTTAGAATTCATAAGATACTGCATTTACGATAGCATAGCTGCCTACGGCCCAATAGAGACACAAAATATTTTTGTTCCTCAGTCTTCCCGCTCTTCCAGTCAAAACCCAACCGCCCTTTCTTTGTGTAACCAGACGTCATATCTGTTCCGTCCGCTAGGGACGTTTTCCTTTGACATAATTTGTAATCAATGTATGATCCATTCTGTGTAGATGTAATTCTGTGTGATTATTTAGGTATTTAGTAAATAAATAATTTAACCAAATGTTGTATTGCTGATTCAACTTGTTAGCCAGGGTTCGTGAAGATAACCATGAATTTACAACTTTCAGATGAGACTGAATAAAGTGACGATTAAATATTGACTGCTACTGATGTAAAAGATTACTAGGTCTTTAAGAGTTTATTCGGAAGATAACAGCTCTATAAACATTCTTTCGTGGTGCCCCGACTTTCTAGTTTATTACATTTACCTGATTAGCTAATCGGGTAATATTAATTACAGAGAAATTATTTTATAGAATAGCATGTCATCACTTAATCCGGCATAGCCAAAGACACGGCAATGGCATTCCATTCGCTCTGTTCCAGCCAATGGAGCCATCCTCCATTGTTTAAAAGGCATATCCAATCGCTGGTATGCATTCTATTCCCAAAAATACACATTGAAAACTCCCAAGATGGTTCCTCAAAATGATACAATGGCAATGATTTCTACATATGAATGATTCAACCTGTTCCTCTGGGGGAAAAGGAAGAAATTATATTTAATGTTGTGCCATTTTGTCTTTTATTTGCACCAATTTGTCCCTTTCATGTTGTACTTGCAACATTAGCAGAACATGACTTTGATCCAGAGCTTTCAAAGCATTGTTTGGGGTGTCCATGTTTGAAAACCAGGACTTGAAACGAGCTAGAATGACACTTGTGAAATTACAGAATTGTTCACCAACATATTAGTAGTAGAGCTTTTATTATATTTAACAAGTTACACAAAGCAGTGATGTTCATTTTGTATTATTCATTTTATGGGGCTTACAGGTCAGAAAGAGACAGACAGGTTTGTCTAGTAGGGTTCTAATAAAACAACAATTGGAGCAGAGATGATATAACACTCACAAGTACAGCATCACAGGAAAGGTAAAGCAGGCAGTCACAGTCAGAAACATAAAAAGGCTTAACATCAAAATAACATTTTCTCACCAATAAATCGTATATCACCCTACCAACCCTTCTCTCTCATTAATCATGTTTTCTTCTATCTAATCCAAGAAAGAAACGGTGTATATAGAATAAAGTGTGGATGTGTTTCGCTTAATGGATCAATGTTGTTCTTCCCCATTCCTGGTCCTTTTCACATCCTCTAACGAAACTGCAGAGGGCTGACACGCAGACCAATCACATCCTTTCCGATCTCAGTCACCTTGGAAACAAGAAGGTTAACGGTCAGCGATATCACTGACGGAAGAGGACATCTAAAATATGTTTTAACACTCAGTTACAAAGCAATTACAAAGCAATTAATACAACTTCATATCAAAGCGGGACAATTCTAAATAGAGGGGCATTCTGTACATGACAACACAGTAGGGCTGTTCTCTTGACTGACCTGTGTGACCCTGCAGACCTGGCCCTTGTAGGGGGGGCAATAGCAGGCCCCAGAGAGGGGGCACTTCTCCACTGGGCGTCCACGGTACAGGGGCGTGTACGAGGCAGCGCACAGGTCAAATGGATTGTGGGGGTCGTAGTTCAGCTGGTGGGCATCTGTCAGCGTCTTCTCGCATGCTGCCAAGATCTTGCGTGTCTTTAATACAGAGATGGAGAAGGTAAGAGACAGTGAATATATAGAAATAATTGCATGTGTATAAAGGGACATAGCACACACACACACACTTTGTTACCTGCTGTGCCACCTCTGGTTTGGGTCCTAGTTCAAGCAGACGACGGGCAAAACTGGCAGCTGTCTTGAAGTTCTTCAGTTTAAAGAATAGATTTAGTGCTGTACGTAAGACAAGGACCATGTGGACTGGCTGGAGACTGCAGTGGGTGAAGTAAGCTGCCATCTGGGAAAAACAACACATACAATCTTTAAAAAAGGATCAATGGGTAGTGAGCTCTTCAGTGAATAGGGAGATGGCGGACTAATGGTTCAGTTGGGAAGTAGATAAACACAATGACAATACCTCACACAGCCTCTTCTGCTGGTCTAATGTGTCTTTAGGCAACTTTTTCCTTTCCGTTTCCATGGTGAGGCCAACAATGTATTCTCTGCAGATTGTGATCAGCTGCTGAGCCTAAAAGACAGTGACCTCAATCAGGTTATCACCACTAAATACCATCAGGCCCACACTTGATTAACCTTAGTCTAAACAAGTCTACGTACCTCTGCGATCTCCTGCTTGTTGTCGACCACCAGCAGTGGCACAGACAGCAGGATGGTGCGGAAGCGTTCAACGCCCTCCTCGAAGCGGCCGGCAGTGGTGAGCTGGTAGCACTGCTGCAGGCGGGCAATGAGATCTGAGAGACGAAGACCCACAGCGGGCAGCCCCTGCTTGGCCCCACAGTCCTTCCAGTTCCTCTGCGGGTTGCCACGCAGGCAGGGCAGAGACGGCAGGCCCAGGTAGCATGTCCTCCCGCGGGATAGAGTCTGCATGAACAGCTGCTTATAGGGCCCGAACTGCACCACCCCAACCTGGTCATGGAGCAACTGAAAAGTAGAGAAAGAGAGAGAGACTAGTATAAAGTATAAACCTGTATAAAAGGCATGTGTGTATGTGAGTGAGTGAGTGAGTGAGTGAGTGAGTGAGTGAGTGAGTGAGTGAGAGAGAGATTACCCTCATGGCAGTCTCAAAGGAACCAGCCAGGACGTGGTCCACAGGGAGCTGGGAGTTGTTGCACCACAGTTGAGTGGGGCTCATGCCCTTGGTAGGAGGGACAAAGAAACCATCTTCAGCCCCTACTCCGGCACCAGCTGGCAACTCCTAGTGGGAGAGAGAAGAGACAACATTCTCAGACTGACTAGTCATCAGTCATGCTATGAGTCCTGCTAAACCAAAGAGTGGAGATTTCATGTTAAAGAAGAGAATCATCTCACCAGCTCTGGAGGCAGGTCCAGATCCTCCTCTACCTCCCAGCCTCCTCCCTCCTCCTTCGTGGCACCTCCTTCCTCCCCTAATCCATCCTGGGCATCCATGAAACCATCTGATGGAAAGAGAGAGATGTCAAATAGAAATCCAATATGGATGGTGTTAAGAGATAGATGGGAGGGGTTGAATGGAGCTTAAGGTTGGGAATAATGACAAATAATAACAAGATAACTAATGTAAAACATACTGTGTCCGTAAAACATACACTACAGGTAAAAAGTTTTAGAACACCTACTCAGTCAAGGGTTTTTCTATATTTGGACTATTTTCTACATTGTAGAGTTATAGTGAAGACATCAAAACTATGAAATAACACATAGAATCATGTAGTAACCAAAAAAAGTGTCCTCAGGGCAAGGGTGGCTTCTTTGAAGAATCTAAAATAACATATTTTGATTTGTTTAACACTTTTTTGGTTACTACATGATTCCATATGTGATATTTCATAGTTATGATGTCTTCACTATTATTCTACAATGTAGAAAATTGTCAAAATAAAGAAAAAACATTGAATGAGTAGGTGTGTCCAAACTTTTGACTGGTACTGTATATTTGCAAAAAAATATATGGGGGATTGGAAGTGATGCAGAAAACTACATTGATGGAAGCTACAAAATATCTGCAATATTAAAGCTGATCTACCCCCTAAAAAATTATACAAATAAATAAAAGAGAGGAGATAAATGAGAGGAACATAGAAAGAGATGGGGTAAGATAGTGCCAATCTAAAGTCTTGTCACCTCATTTAAGGATTTTTTGAGAAGGACTCACCCTCGTCCAGCTGAAGCTCTGCGTCCTCTCCCCAGCCCTCTCCTCCTGGGGCATCAACATCCATGTCTGCAGCCATCTGACCAGCCTTCCCTGCAACACGCACAATAAAAAAACGAATGTAACAACTCTACACAACAAATATGCTGACACGACACAATACACTACCGCAGGCTAGTCCCAAATGGCTTACACAAAATGTGCTGTCCGGGCAGGGGACTCACCCTTGGCTGCAATGGCTCCCTCGAAGAAGCCCTTGGACACAGTGAGCAGGGGCCAGTTGGTATCCAGGGGGTTGATGGGAGGTGGTGGCTGCAGCAGCTGGGCATTGGGGTCCACCTCAGGGACAGTGTCCTTTTCTGGGTCAAAGGTCTCTTTCAGGGCTTCCGCTTCTTCGTCCATCCCGTGGGTGGCAGCAGTCAGATATGCCAGTGACTCTACAAATGGAAGACAGCCACAGAGTTAACAGACAAGCAGTTTAGACCAAAAGCACCATAAAACAAGAGTCCCATGTCAGAAATATTGTGGGAGCTGGAAAGAGAGAGTAAGAGGTGTGTGTTCATTTAAGAAGACTCACTCTGGCCACAGTTCTTCAGGATGCGGACTCTCTCGCTGACGTCCCCCAGATACAGAGCACCCTGGTAGTGTCCACTCATATCCTTTCTGATCTCAGCTGCAACACAGTGATCAAACACTTGTCAGTCAAACAACTCTGACAAACACAGGCACTATTGGTCTGAAACAACACACACTCCTCTATCTGTCTAACCTATCTTCATCATCTTGCGGAGCTTGGCCAGGTTGCCGGTGATGAGGTAGAGGAAGGTGAGCTTGTCGAAGTTCTTGGTCCTCTGGTAGCACATTTCCACGACCTGGTGGTGACCCTGCAGCAGCGCCGCCTCGCCCAGCCGCTCCCAGCAGCCCCTCTCATCCAGAGCCTTGGCGGCCTCCAACGCCACCTACAGGATCGGAGGGCAAATTACACCACAGTGTTTCACACAGACGGTCTCTCAGAGATGTTGAATGAAACCTGGGGTCTCAAATTCACCTCAATGTTTCCACACTCCAAAGCCAGACTGAAGCGGGTCTTTTCATCCTTGACGAAGTGCAGGGCCACCTCCGGATAGCCCTTCTTCTGCAGGTAGGCGATGATGGACTGGCCAACCAGCTTGGCGTTACGCACCATGTGCAGCACCTGTAGGAGGTCAGGGGTCAAACAAAGTTGGTCAAACAAAGTCAGTCAAAAAGTAACTCCAGAAAGGGAAAAGAGAGAAGGAGCATCAAATGACCTCCTCCTCACCTCCTCATATTTGCGGTTGACCAGGGCCAGTTTGAAGCGGTACTCCGTGGGGTCAATGTTCAGCACGCGGGGCCTGCACTCACGGTCAAGACAATAGACACTGTTGCCTCTGACCCGGGTCACGTAGATGGGCAGATCCAGAGTCCGGATGATACCATGATCACTACAGAAAGAGGAGTGGAGTGTGATTAGAAAAGTTGGATACTGCTCTCCTCTCTCAAACTCGTCACTAGAGCGGTGTCTTGTGCAGTAGTGGTGTGTCTTTACCCTGAGGTGAGGGCGTATTTGATGTGGTTGGAGGTGGTGTAGATGAAGACTCCACTCTCATCCCAGGCTCCACTCTTCACACGGATGTTCTCATGGATGCTGCACAGACTCTCCAGCTTCCTGTTGCAGATCATAATGGCTGCCGGGGCAAGCAGACAATCAGGTTTATTAACAGGTAAAGGAAGGCTAACATCTGGGGGTACTAGAAAGCGAGTGAACAGCTAGATAGGGTGTACATTTGGGATAGGTTGTTGACAACAGGTAGAGAGAGAGAATCTGTGAAAGGTTGGAAAAACAACTAGTATGGAGAAAATCTTGGCAGCAAAACAGAGATGAAAAGACAGATAAGATGTGTGTTTAGTACATACCGTGTTTAGCCAGCAGGGCCACGTGGCTGGTGTCGGCGCTCCAGACCACATACTTGACCTTGGCAATCTTCACGGTGGCCAGCGAGCGTTTTTGCTGCACGTCAAAGAGGGTGACTCCGTCTGCGTCGCGCAGCAGCAGGGAGCCCGTCCCGGCATAGAAGATCTCCTCACAGCTAGGTACCTGTACCTTCTTCACAATCTCATTCTTCAGGTTCTTGATCAGCAGCTGGAGGTAGAGCAGGGTTCACCATCATTACTATAGTCATCCTCTGACCTCTGTACTGTAACCATATTTAGAATAACTACAGCCATTGGTCCAGACAATACATGCTATTTAATCATGTGCACACACACACTTACCGAGTGCATGCGGTCCAGAACAGCGAACCTGTTCCTGGCGACCCAGACTGCGGTCAGACCAGAGGACCTCTTCCCCTCAGGAGCTGCAGGAGGGGGAGAAAGAATTAACATGGGTTTAGTGGGGTTATTAAATCATCTAAAAAGCAAGATATGAAATTAGAAATCCATTCACATTTGACAGATGTCGTCTCGTTAAGAGAGAAAAAGAGTGTCGTTTTACCATCTGGATTCTGAGAGTCGCTCTCTTTGGGGATGGAGTACAAGTCATAGGTGCTGTTCTCCAGGTTAGTTGCCCTCTGCAATAGAAGAGACACGTCAATACATTTTCAACAACTAAAGAAAGTGTCTAAATGATGAGTATGTATAGTACCTTCAGAAAGTATTCACATCCCTTGACTTTTTCCACATTTTGTTGTGTTACAAAGTGGGATTAAATGGATTTAATTGTCAATTTTTTGTCAACAAGTTACACAAAATAGTGGCAAAATGGAAGTAAAAAAAAATATATATATATATATATTTTTTTACAAATGTTATAATTTATGAAAAACAAATATTGTGATTAAGTATTCAACCCCTTGAGTCAATACATCACCTTTGGCAGCGATTACAGCTGTGAGTCTTTCTGGGTAAGTCTCAAAGAGCTTTCCACACCTGGATTGTGCAACATTTGCCATTTATTCTTTACAAAATTCTTCAAGCTCTGTCAAATTGGTTGTTAATCATTGCTAGACAACCATTTTCAGGTCTTCCCATAGATTTTTAGCAGATTTAAGTCAAAACTGTAACTCGGCAACTCAAGAACATTCACGGTGTTCTTGGTAAGCATCTCCAGTGTAGATTTGGCCTTGTGGTTTAGGTTATTGTCCTGCTGAAAGATATATTAATCTCAGTGTCTGGTGGTACGCAGCTTTAATTATTTAGGGAGTGGAAATCTGATCAATCTAAAAATATATATATATAAAAAATTAAAGTATTTTTCACACAGGGTGCCTTTCCGTATGGGAACTTTTTGGCAAAATTAGAGTATACCCACCATCCTTGTCTACGCCCCTGATGCAAACAGGCATAATGACAATTGCGCATCACAAATAGCCTACTAACCAACACTTCAGACTCAGCTTTTCCAATACCTGGTTTGCATACCCATTAATGGCTTAGTTAGCATTTACTGGTAGATATAAGTTGAAACGTCTTTCCAACTCTACCGGCTACCGATTTCATTCTTCTGTGTGCTGCTCCATGCCAAAACCAGCTGAGAGCTGCACACTCTCGCTGCCTGCAGATGATATTCCGCTGAAACTAGGCTGTGTGCAGCGCGCATGTGAATATACACTGCTCAAAAAAATAAAGGGAACACTTAAACAACACAATGTAACTCCAAGTCAATCACACTTCTGTGAAATCAAACTGTCCACTTAGGAAGCAACACTGATTGACAATAAATTTCACATGCTGTTGTGTAAATGGAATAGACAACAGGTGGAAATTATAGGCAATTAGCAAGACACCCCCAATAAAGGAGTGGTTCTGCAGATGGTGACCACAGACCACTTCTCAGTTCCTATGCTTCCTGGCTGATGTTTTGGTCACTTTTGAATGCTGGCGGTGCTTTCACTCTAGTGGTAGCATGAGACGGAGTCTACAACCCACACAAGTGGCTCAGGTAGTGCAGCTCATCCAGGATGGCACATCAATGCGAGCTGTGGCAAGAAGGTTTGCTGTGTCTGTCAGCGTAGTGTCCAGAGCATGAAGGCGCTACCAGGAGACAGGCCAGTACATCAGGAGACGTGGAGGAGGCCGTAGGAGGGCAACAACCCAGCAGCAGGACCGCTACCTCCGCCTTTGTGCAAGGAGGAGCACTGCCAAAGCCCTGCAAAATGACCTCCAGCAGGCCACAAATGTGCATGTGTCTGCTCAAACGGTCAAAAACAGACTCCATGAGGGTGGTATGAGGGCCCGACATCCACAGGTGGGGGTTGTGCTTACAGCCCAACACCGTGCAGGACGTTTGGCATTTGCCAGAGAACACCAAGATTGGCAAATTCGCCACTGGCGCCCTGTGCTCTTCACAGATGAAAGCAGGTTCACACTGAGCACGTGACAGACGTGACAGTCTGGAGACGCCGTGGAGAACGTTCTGCTGCCTGCAACATCCTCCAGCATGACCGGTTTGGCGGTGGGTCAGTCATGGTGTGGGGTGGGTGGCATTTCTTTGGGGGGCCGCACAGCCCTCCATGGGCTCGCCAGAGGTAGCCTGACTACCATTATTTACCGAGATGAGATCCTCAAACCCCTTGTGAGACCATATGCTGGTGCGGTTGGCCCTGGGTTCCTCCTAATGCAAGACAATGCTAGACCTCATGTGTCTGGAGTGTGTCAGCAGTTCCTGCAAGAGGAAGGCATTGATGCTATGGACTGGCCCGCCCGTTCCCCAGACCTGAATCCAATTGAGCACATCTGGGACATCATGCCTCGCTCCATCCACCAACGCCACGTTGCACCACAGACTGTCCAGGAGTTGGCGGATGCTTTAGTCCAGGTCTGGGAGGAGATCCCTCAGGAGACCATCCGCCACCTCATCAGGAGCATGCCCAGGCGTTGTAGAGAGGTCATACAGGCACGTGGAGGCCACACACACTACTGAGCCTCATTTTGACTTGTTTTAAGGACATTACATCAAAGTTGGATCAGCCTGTAGTGTGGTTTTCCACTTTAATTTTGAGTGTGACTCCAAATCCAGACCTCCATGGGTTGATACATTTGATTTCCATTGATAATTTTTGTATGATTTTGTTGTCAGCACATTCAACTATGTAAAGAAAAAAGTATTTAATAAGAATAGTTCATTCATTCAGATCTAGGATGTGTTATTTTAGTGTTCCCATTTATTTTTTTGAGCAGTGTATTTCACGTGCTTTGTGATTGTATAGGCTACTTTGTGCATGATTTCTCTATTGTACTACATAATTGATAAGTCGTGGTCTCGAGACCGGTCTCGGGCACTACATACAACACTGCCGTAAGCACAGATGAAGGATATCAAGGATCTGGAAAGGTTCTGTATGAAGGACTGGTCTAAGATCCCTCCCAATGTTGTCTCCAATCCCATAAAACATTTTCGAAAAAGGCTCAGTGCGGTTATCCTCGCAAAGGTGAGGTAATGAAAACTGGGTTACAAATAATTAAAATAATAAAGACTCATTAAATCAATCTCTCAATGGTCTTAGTATAAAATAGATATAATTTCCCAATTTTTTAAGTACACAATATAGCTCAGTATTTGAATTATTTAATGTAGTCTTTTCTGCTTAGCTTAATCAATGGTGCCAATAATTTAGGACATGACTGTATAACTTATTATGTGCATGCAAGTTTGTTTTAAGAGCGAGACTCACAGTGCAGAGCAGGACAGCATTCTCTGCAGGGTTGTAAGACATGCTGAACACTGGGAACTTTGACCCACTAGTAGAAAAACAGAACAGTGGTTAGAATTCACATGACAAAACCAGCTGACCTCTCGCATTCTTTTAGAAAATCGCAAGCAGTCAGTCTCATCCTTCAGAATTCAGTTAAAGGACAATACAGACTTCGCAGTGTTATATGAGCATGCACACGCACACACCTGCGCAACTGCATGACGGCAGTGTCTTTGCTGCTGCTGAAGTCGAGCTGGCGCAGGAAGCGGTCCTTGACGTAGTAGAGCATGTTTCCGTACACAGCATAGGCCGGACGCTCACGCTCCAGCTTAAAAACCAGCATACCACTGTCATGACCTGGAGGACAAACAGCCTGGTCACGCACTCAACTTCTAATTAACAAATGTCTTCAACAGCACACTGTCACTGAAAGACAGTAAAATTAAGTGCAGCGATATACAGTATGTGTGCCCATCTGCATAGGTGGTGAGTCAAGAATACCACCTCCATCTGCCTTACAATGTAATCTACTTTGAGCACAATAAAAAGCTCCATATCAATTTGATTCATTGTTATCATTATACGTTAGTCACTTACCGGCAGCAAATAGGTTGAGGTTGGGGTGAGCCCCCAGCACCCAGAAGCGGTCGTGGTCCCTGCGGAAGGTCTGGACACCAGTCCTCTTGGACATGTCCCACACACGGATGCTCTTGTCCTCAGAGTTGGAAAGGATGAGCTCCTGGCGGGGGTGGAAGACAGCACAGGACACGTTGTTGTAGTGGCCCCTGCAGGTGTCCAGCTCCCATGCCTTGGACTCTGGAGAGGTGGGAGAAAGTAAGACAATCAAGTTATAAATCATTTTGTGTGTGGAGTACAGAGATGAGGTAGGCATTCAAAAATCATGTTAAACACAATTATTGCACATGAGTGGGGTAATGTGTGGAGGCCAGCGACACAAAATCAAAATGTAATACATTTCAAATTCAGGTAGTAACAAAATGTGAAAAAAGTCAAGGGGTGTGAATACTTTCTGAAAGTACTGTACATAGTAAGACAATACATCCTCCAGTTACACACACTCACCGTTCATCCTCCAGATCTTGACCTGCCGGTCGTCAGCCCCCGAGACGATGAGAGGCATGCTGGGATGGAAGGCGGCCCAGTTGACCCCACGGTCGTGACCCTGCAGGGAGAGGAAAACTCACATGGTTCATAACTGGCCCTCAGATGGCTCAGAGCTTTTCTTGGGCAGTACAAACTCCAGGGCCTACCAATAAAATATTATTAATTTCAGTGATCTGCTCAGCTCACACCGCTCTGCTTCTCCAAAGACGGGCATACAGGATACTTGTAAATAGGAAATTCTGAGGCACACCACAACTACTTTCAGTGTTTCACCTAGATTTCAGCAGCGGGATGCCCTAGCTACATCGTTGTCACCACTACAAAAATATATGATATATATTGAGATCTAGATAGATACACTGAACAAAAATAAAAACACAACATGCAACAATTTCAACGATTTTAATGAGTTACAGTTCATATAGAGAAATCAGTCAATTGAAATAAATTCATTAGGCCCATAATTTATGAATTTCACAAGACTGGGCGGGAGCCAACTCAGCCAATCAGAATCAGATTTTCCCCACAAAAAGTGCTACATTACAGACAGAAGTACTCCTCAAGCTGCGGTTGTGAGGCTGTTTGGAATTCTCTAAAATGACGTTGGATGCAGCTTACGCTAGAGAAATTAAAATTAAATTATCTTGCAACAGCTCTGGTGGACATTTCTAAAGTCAGCATGACAATTGCACATTCCCTCAAAACTTGAGACATCTGTGGCATTGTGTTATGTGACAAAATTTCACATTTTAGGAGTGGCCTTTTATTGTCCACAGCACAAGGTGCACCTGTGTAATGATCATGCTGATGAAAGAGGCAAAGGAAAAAAGCACATTAACAAGGACCTACAAAAAATGTGCCTTAAATAATAATAACCTTCATGTGCATATTTTCTGGGATCTTTTATTTCAGTTCATGAAACCTGGGACCAACACTTTACGTGGATTTAAATCTTTATTCTATGTGTGTGTGTGTGTGTAGCTTTGGCCTTGTGTTTTAGGTTATTGGCCTGATGAAAGGTGAATTCATCTCTCTGTGTCTGGTAGAAAGCAGACAACCAGGTTTTCCTCTAGGATTTAGCCTATGCTTTGCTCTATTCTGTTTCTTATCCTGAAAAACTCCCCAGTCCTTAACAATTACAAGCCTACCCATAACACGATGCAGCCAAGACAATGCTTGAAAATACAGAGTGGTACTCAGTAATGAATTGGATTTGCACCAAACATAACACTTTATATTTAGAACAAAAAGTGAATTGCTTTTCCAATTTGTTTTGCAGTATTACATGTTTTTGAATATGTTTTATTATGTACAGGCTTCCTTTTCACTCAGATGAGGTAGTCATTCAAAAGTCACTATTATTGCACACAGAAGCCACGTTTCCATTGGCACTTTAAAATCAACCCAGATTAGGCTGGCCTTGGTGGGCTAGCTCAAATTGGGTTTCCACTGTCTCCAGAAATGAGAAATTATGTAATCTTGCTAGGTAGCCGTGAATGTGCAGCTGGCTTCGCTAATGGTGCTAGCTAGCAAGATGAAGAATTGTATTCACCCTCACCATGATGCTACTAACGTTACCCCATTCTCCTGCCACTGCCAGCCAGACTCGGAGCTATGCATTTAGCAAGGATTTTTAGCTTGTTAGCTAGCTGAAAGGTTAGCATCGTCGCTAGCATAACAGGCTGACTGTTCTCATAAAAGTTTGTGTAATGCAACAATTAATGAAGGATTCAGTTACGGTGGTAATTAATGTCCTGTCTGACTACTGCAGTACTGCTTGTCCATGTGCTAGCTAACAGCAACAAGCCGAGACGAGCTAGCTAAACGTGGTGACAGCATCCAGCAGTGATCAGCTGGTGGTTACATAGTAACGGCATCACCAGCCCGAATTCTAATCGAGCTAGCAGAATTTGGGAAAATGGGCTGCGCTGGCCAACCTTGAATTTGATAATTACATTCGAGCCAACGGAAACAGGGCTAGTGAGTCCATGCAACGTATTACGTGACTTGTTTCACTCCTGAACAAACAATTTAGCTTGTAATTTTTTATTAATTTGTTAAAGAAATCTACAAACATTATTCTACTTTGACATTAGGTGGTAGTATTGTGTGTAGGCCAGTGACAAAAAAATCGAAATGGAATCTATTTTAAATCCAGGCTGTAACAACATGATGTGGAAAAATTAATGGGGTGTGAATACTTTAATTTTATGGATGACTAAAACCAGACATAAATTATGTAGAAAAGATAATGGAGCTATAGATTTTTAAAAATAAGATCATCTTTGAGACCTAACAATCAAAATAAAAACTACAGATAGGGTTAATCTAAAAAATATATATAATGTCATGGGGCTCCCATTGATTTTATTATGTTTGAGTCACTTAGATTGCATAAGAACAAAGCATAAAACATGGCAAATATGTAGAATTGTAGGAAATTTGCTCTAAAACGCTAACATGTCTCTGTGGCCAAGAGGGCCTCTAAAACCGCACTATTGACCACATCCACTACTACCACGCCCCCCACGCTAACATTGCCACCACTGTTGAAAAACATCCTAGGGTAAATACCGACTTTACTTTCAACAGACATCAATGACTCACCTCGAGCACGTGTTTGACGACTGCATCGGAAGCACCAAACAAATCGACGCCAGAGATGCCTCGCACCTCAGTCTCCACGGCACTGGGAGAGAGGTTCTTCTTCCTCAGACCTGGAACCAACAAACATAGCACCACGCACAAGGGGAATCCATATATATGTTACACAGGGGAATCCACATACAGGGGAAGGAGAAAGAGATGGATTGACACACGTTAATACACTCAGAGATACCATCAGTGAGAGTAAAGGCAGTGCATGATTTGAGAGCTCTAACATAAAAACGTAGCTGTTGGAACACACACACACATGCACTGAAAAGCAACAACACAACCTGTTTTCTCAGTGTGGTCCTAACTCGAGTCCAGGAACTACCATCTCTTTTTAACGGCACATCAAAACAGCCATAATGGGGTTAATTAATCACCAACACACAAAGAGCATCCCAGTTCCCCGTCATTGGTTCACAATTAATCAATTACAAAAAGATGATGTCCAGGACTCGAGTCAGATCACACACTTAATATGGAGAGAACACAGTTTGTGTCAGTGTCGCTAGCCCAGGGAAATCTGGTGGTGAACAAATAAGCCAACAGGATCAAGAAGAGGATTCATGAAGGAGAACTGCACTAGGAACCCATGTGCAGGTGTGGATGTTTCCAGGGAGAGCATGGGGACAGGTGACACAGGTGGAAGTGGGAAGGGATGGACTTGGCTGATGGGCTGGTGGAGGTGGTGGTTGGGGTTGTAAAGAGGTGCTCTGATTGGGCGTTGAATGTCAGGAGGGGTGAGTAGTATTTTGGAGAGTCCATGCTTGGGTTAGATACTGCTACAAACTAAACATCTTTCTGCTGCTTTGAGGTTTGAGTCATGCCAAGAGTTCATGCTTACTGACCAACAAACTTATCAATTACAAGTTAATGTAATCTACAGCATTGATCAGGAAATGCAAAGATGATATTGATAAAGTCTGAAAGAGGATGTTATGGCTACTTACAGTATTGCTGACTGTGCCGTGGAGACATGCACAATGCACAGGTAGAGCATTATATCATATATATTACTTATTAGTAAAGGGTAATAACAACTGGTAAGTTTGCGAGGTGATGCGTTATCATTAAATGAGAGCAGTTAATAGTAGCACGGCACTGATGCCTAACATAGTTTACTTAGGGTATTTGAGAGGTGAAATTGTAACGGACAAACTGAGCCTGGAGACAATGGCTGACTATCATGTAATCTGGGACATTCATGCGCACAGAATAGTGAGAATAAATAAGGGAATTCCACACCTCCCAGCTGCACAGGATTGTGAGCTACAGTACATATCTACCTCAATAACCTCGCACATCTACTCGGTACTGGTACCCTGTGTATATAGCTACGTTATTGTTACTCATTGTGTATTTATTCCTTGTGTTATTCTTTTTTCTATATTTTTCCTCTATTGTTGGGAAGCACCCGTAAGTAAGCATTTCACTGTTAGTCTACACCTTTTGTTTACAAAGCATGTGACAAATAACATTTTATTTGGTTATGAGAAGTCACTGAAGCCATGCATACCCACACTGAAACAGAATTATGTGGTGTGTGTGTGTGAGTTGAGAATGAGGTAGGAAACTTAGATACCTAAAATGGGTTAGTATATGAGAAGAGTAAAAGAATGATGGAAGGACAGTCAAACACGATCAGACGATAAGTAGATATTAAAACATGCAGAAGCACAGAAACACCTCTCCCATATTCTCTCTCAATCTCCCCATCTGACAAAGTGTTACCTTATCTCATTTAACTACCGTGCTCTACAATTCTTCACTGAAAGGTCTTTAGTTCTGTTCATAGCTATGCTCTCATTATCTGCTTCCCCTATCATTTTCACTCTCTCTATTCACCTGTCCATCTCAACTAAGGAGAGAGGTGTTTCTGCAAACAGCCCATAGAGATTCATTCTCTACAAAGAGGAGAGGAAGGGGTTCAGGACATGTCCTGTCCCTAGCTTCCTTTCCATACCACCCAGCCCCCTCCCCAAACCTCACCCCCACCCGCTACCCTGAGTCCCATCCCCACGACCTCACCAGAGATATCCCACACGCGCACAGTCTGGTCCAGGCTAGCCGACACCACCAGGTCCTCAGATGGGTGGAACTGAGCACACATCACATAGTGATTATGCCCTGTCAGGACACTGCAGGAGAGAAACACAAAAAATGATATCATAATTTACAGTTAGAAAAACAGACACATGCAAGCGTTTGAGTGAGGTGCCAACGCTTGGCTCAGGCACAGACTTACCAGACGCATGTCCTGGACTGCCAGTTCCAGATGCGGATGGTCTGGTCATCTGAGGCACTCAGAATCCAGGGATAGTCCTGGAGAAAGGAAAGGAATGGGTTTCAGAACGCATTGAGAACATGAAACTAAGGGATAAACATGACATTCAAAGGTTGGGCCTTAACGTAAGTGACAACAAAATGGATGTAGGCAAGCCATTTTGTATGTAAAAATAAGAAAGGACTCACATGATGGAAGAAGGTGGTGCGGATGTAGTCTAGGTGTCCAAGAAGAGTGAAGAGGCAACGCCGCAGCTTGTAGTTCCACACCTGGTAAAGGGAGATAAACAGTTAATAGAGCAGTGACATCAGTTTTCCAGTATGTTTTAGGATGTATTCTCTGCTAAAACAAATATGAGGGAGAAGGTGAGGGTGTATGAATTAGGGGTGTAAATGTTTAAACGTTAAAATGAAATTGGGATCCTTAACGTTAAGAAAAATCTCTAATGAAAAACAATGTTTTTCCCCCTCACAAAATGTAAATCACAGTGCAGCTGGCTCGCTTGCTCTTTCTCTTCGCTGATGATGAGAGTGTGTTTTCAGTCTTCGGTCTGTTGTGTGTAGAATATCCTAGCCTATTCATTGATGATAGGCCCTACTTTACTGAAGTTACGAGACATTGGAGGCCAAGAAATGGCTAAATACCATTGCGAGATACAACTTTTGACTGCCGATAGATAGGCCTAGTTTATGGTTCTGACTCCGTCTGCCTGGTGGCCGACCTGCCTATATTGTGCCCCTCCCCTCGCTCTCGGTCGCTTGCTAGCTCGCTATGAAAGATGCGAGTGTTTGTGTTCTCGAAATTACGGCAGCTAATCAGTCTCCTCCGTTTCAAAAACACTGAATCTTAGGAGTCGATTCCTAGCAGAAGGGGTGTTCTCTTTCTGCTAAATGTCTTGGTAAGTCACAGTATTTAAGTAACTTTAAAGCATTTTGCTACACTCGCATTAACATCTGCTAACCATGTGTATGTGACCAATAACATTTCATTTGATAAAGGAAAGAGTGGTCTGCCCGTAAGAAGTAGACAGGCTGTGTGCAGGCAGCTTGAGATGATTTGTTTGACAGTTCTGGTCGCCTAGTGATGGACGTTAGTCCTGCTTCAGAAGCGGCATTCCTTAACAGACAAGTAAAATGCCCATTCAGTGGCGCTATGAAACTATCTACAGAGAAGGTTTTATGTCTGCATTAAAAATAGAACCGCCTAACCACTAGAACCGCCTAACCACTAGAACCGCCTAACACTAGAAGAACCGCCTAACACTAGAAGAACCGCCTAACACTAGAAGAACCGCCTAACACTAGAACCGCCTAGATGGTGTCAAAAAAATATATATTAAAGAAAATATATTTTTTTAAATGGCCCCCAAACAATTACGTCCTTTCCCGACTTTTCCTTAATGTTTGTATTTTATTTATTTACTTACTTATTCAAAGACAATGTGATGTAGGACGTTGGTACCCAGCCAGGCCTAACTGAATGACAATGAGGGTCAAGAGGTTGATTTAATTTAGAACAATAGTGTAACGATGAGTTTGCGTTATGCCTATTTAATCAGCATTGGCACTCATGTTTATGGCAAATAATTTGACCACGTGCCTGGCAGGTCGATATCATCCTATTTTGCATTTGACTTTGTTAAAATAAGCTTTACGGGACTGTTTTATTTACCATAATTCTATTATTACGAATTACATTTACTGTAAGGGAAACAAAAATATCCTGTGTTGCAGTAGGCCTTTGGAATAATGAAAAACATATCTTTGACTGAGTTGATGAGCGAGGGGAAGCAAACGAAGCCAGTCTACCTGCATCCCTTTATCAAATCCTCCTTCAGTCACATGCATGTGAAACTTTTTGATTTCTATATAGTATCAAAAAGAACATTCTGCACTTTCTGTGACACTAACTTCTGTCAAATAACTCAATTCAAGAGGTGCAACTCTTTTTCCAAATATCACTTTCTCCAAGAATATCTTCGCAACCTTGCGTGTTGATATGCATCTGATGTGTATGCTAAAGGGGACGCCCGGCAACGTTAGCAATGTTCTCTAGCGGGTACTAATAGGCTGAAAGGACAGGCGGTTCTGGTGTTAAAAAGCCATTGTATACCCTTACAGACAAACAAATATGTCGTAGCGCTTTCAAGGGTATATACATATGTAATAGGACCATTATTCTGCATTGTGAATTGACATGGAATTGTATGATTTTTTCCCTTATAATTTTAATGGAAAAACTATTTTTTTCAAATGGCAGTTTAAGAGTTAAACAAAATTGTAAATTTTTCACATCCCTAATATAAATGTCTAACCTTGATTTTGTAGTCATCACCTCCAGACACAAAAAGAGGCTGCTGCTTGTGGAAATCAATTCCTCTGACAGGGCCTTTACAATAAAAAAAACAAACATCATAATCAATAACCAATCAAAATGGATCAAATTCTTCCATTTTTTGTTGTTGAAATTAGTTACAAAACTCATTTTACCATCATGTTCATCGAACTTGTCAATCAGTGTGCACATCCGATAGTCCCACAGCTGGATGACTCCATTGTGAAGACTAGCAAGGATCCAGGGCCGCTTAGGGTGGAAACTCAGCCCTATGGAAAATAAATGCTTTTAGAAAGTTGACTTACTAGTCTTGTAAACCCGCCCCTAGGCAAAGCTTGACACATTGTGGGCGGTAACAAGTTTGCCTAGGGAGACTCGCTAGTTAGACAATCTGTGTCTACTAGCTATGACACCAATGAATGGCAACATGGTCATCAAGTACACAATAAATGATTATTGGTACTTTCAAGAAACTGGAAACTGGAAAAACGGTGTCAGTGATCTTCAGGTCGGAATTCTAGAAAGATGCCCTAGTTTCAGATTTGAAATTCTGAGTTGGATGACCGCTCATTTTTTTTGTGCCCCAATCGGAGCTATTTTTTTCCAAGTTATCAGTTGTCTTGAACGCACTGAAGTCAGATTTCTGAGATCGGATGCCATGTTCAAACATATATATACACACACATACATACATATAAGCTGGCTACTCACTAGCACATGGGCTTGTGCTTGAGAGATTGTTTATGAGACAGGTGTTCATTTTCTATAATGCCTGATTCACTAAAACTGTATGTGCATTATGGATTGTTCTGGTTACATTTGTAAAAGGGTTTTTATAGACAGAACTGAAAGCCAGTTCAGTGATTGCAAAAAAAGAAATTATAAAATCAAAATTATTAGTGGGTCTTATGGTTTGGAAGGCATATATATTTAGCCTAGGTATAATTACACAAGCTCTGAATTTATTAGATTATTGCTGTTTTAAATGCAGTGTATTTGACCTTTAAAAATTGTACAGCAAAGCCTATTTAGAGAATATACAGTACCAGTCAAAAGCTTGGACTCATTAAGACTACTCATTCAAATTTTTTTTTTTTTTTTTTTTTTTACAATTTTCTACATTGTAGAATAATAGTGAAGACATCAAAACTATGAAATAACATACGGAATCATGTAGTAACCAAAAAAAGTGTTTAACAAATCAACATAAACTCAGCAAAAAAAAGAAACGTCCATGTCAACTGCGTTTATTTTCAGCAAACTTAACATGTGTAAATATTTGTATGAAGATAGCAAGATTCAACAACTGAGACATAAACACAACAAGTTACACAGACATGTGACTAACAGAAATTGAATAATGTGTCCCTGAACAAATGGGGGGGGGGGGTCAAAATCAAAAGTAAGTCCGTATCTGGTCTGGCCACCAGCTGCATTAAGTACTGCAGTGCATCTCCTCCTCATGGAATGCACCAGATTTGCCAGTTCTTGCTGTGATATGTTACCCCACTCTTACACCAAGGCACCTGCAAGTTCCTGGATATTTCTGTGGGGGGAGTTGGCCCTAGCCCTCACCCTCCGATCCAACAGGTCCCAGACGTGCTCAATGGGATTGAGATTGTCGCTGGCCATGGCAGAACACGGACATTCCTGTCTTGCAGGAAATCACGCACAGAACGAGCAGTATGGCTGGTGGCATTGTCATGCTGGAGGGTAATGTCAGGATGAGCCTGCCGGAAGGGTACCACATGAGGGAGGAGGATGTCTTCCCTGTAACGTACAGCGTTGAGATTGCCTGCAATGACAAGCTTAGTCCTATGATGCTGTGACACACCGCTCCAGACCATGACGGACCCTCCACCTCTAAATCGACCCCAATCCAGAGTACAGGCCTTGGTGTAACGCTCATTCCTTTTACGATAAAAGCGAATCCGACCATCACCCCTGGTGAGACAAAACTGTGACTCGTCAGTGAAGAGCAGTTTTTGCCAGTCCTGTCTGGTCCAGCGACGGTGGGTTTGTGCCCATAGGGGACGTTGTTGCTGGTGATGTCTGGTGAGGGCGTGCCTTACAACAGGCTTACAAGCCCTCAGTCCTGCCTCAGCCTATTGCAGACAGTCTGAGCACTGATGGAGGGATTGTGCGTTCCTGGTGTAACTTGGGCAGTTGTTGTTGCCAGCCTGTACCTGTCCCATAGGTGTGATGTTCGGATGTACCGATCCTGTGCAGGTGTTGTTAAACGTGGTCTGCCACTGCGAGGACGATCAGCTGTCTGTCCTGTCTCCCTGTAGCACGGTCTTAGGCGTCTCACAGTACGGACATAGCAATTTATTGCCCTGGCCATATCTGCAGTCCTCATGCCTCCTTGCAGCATGCCTAAGGCATGTTCAGGCAGATGAGCAGGGACCCTGGGCATCTTTCTTTTGGTGTTTTTCATAGTTAGTAGAAAGGCCTCTTTAGTGCCATAAGTTTTTATAACTGTGACCTTAATTGCCTACCGTCTGTAATAGAGGTCGAACGATTAATCGGAATGGCCGAATAATTAGGGCCGATTTCAAGTTTTCATAACAATCGGAAATCGGTATTTTTGGACGCCGATTATTATTTTTTATACCTTTATTTAACTAGACAAGTTAGTTAAGAACACATTCTTATTTTCAATGACGGCCTAGGAACGGTGGGTTAACTGCCTTGTTCAGGGGCAGAACGACAGATTTTTACCTTGTCAGCTCAGGGATTCAATCTTGCAACCTTACGGTTAACTAGTCCAACGCTCTAACCACCTGCATCACGAGGAGCCTGTCTGTTACGCGAATGCAGTAAGAAGCCAAGGTAAGTTGCTAGCTAGCATTAAACTTATCTTATAAAAAACAATCAATCAATCATAATCACTAGTTATAACTACACATGGTTGATGATATTACTAGTTTATCTAGCGTGTCCTGCGTTGCATATAATCGATGCGGTGCGCATTCGCGAAAAAGGACTGTTGTTGCTCCAACGTGTACCTAACCATAAACATCAATGCCTTTTTTAAAATCAATACACAGAAGTATATATTTTTTAAACCTGCATATTTAGCTAAAATAAATCCAGGTAAGCAGGCAATATTAACCAGGTGATATTGTGTCACTTCTCTTGCGTTCATTGCACGCAATTTTATTCCAGAATTTTAAGTAATTATGACATAACATTGAAGGTTGTGCAATGTAACAGGAATATTTAGACTTATGGATGCCACCCGTTAGATAAAATACGGAACGGTTCCGTATTTCACTGAAAGAAGAAACGTTTTGTTGGAAATAAATTCCACAACACCCGTTAATTGAAATGCATTACAGGTGACTACCTCATGAAGCTGGTTGAGAGAATGCCAAGTGTGCAAAGCTGTCATCAAGGCAAAGGGTGGCTACTTTGAAGAATCTCAAATATAAAATATATTTTGATTTAACACTTTTTTTGGTTACTACATGATTACATATGTTGTTTCATAGTTGATGTCTTCACTGTTATTCAACAATGTAGAAACTAGAAAAAAATAAGAAAAACCCTTCAATGAGTAGGTGTCCAAACTTTTGACTGTTACTGTTTTATCGTGAATCGCCCATAAATTTGAACAAATCGAGATGTGTTTTGGTCATGTAGTGTCGTTAGCATTAGCGAAGATAGCATACGTTTCCTTGCAATCAGAGGGTAGAAGCTAGCTAGCGAAGTCATGAACAATCTAGAGATCGTGACAATGACATTTCTAATATAATCAATAAATATGTCTTGTAAATTTACAACGACTTAAGAGCAACATTTTACATGAACATGGGCAACGTCGTTAGCTAGCTAACACAGGCTGCTAACTTAACGACGTTAACTTACCTTTCACACGGGCCGACTTCGTCTCGAATTTGGTCAACATCGTAAGAAAGCGGTGACAACCAACGTTAGCTAGCTATATTTATTTCACGCTGAAAATGTATTTTTGAAAGTCTTTGAAACGGTTGTTTTTCGCAGACTGTTACCCAACTCCTTCTTTAGCCCATTTACTTGCGCCGACTATTTCCTGACACGTCGACCTGTTGGTGCAATGTTTTTTTGCTTGGGAACAATAAAGTTCATACACATAGGTCTTTGCAGCTGATGCAAAAAGCTCCACGCCACGGCGCAGTGATTGAGTCACTACTACAGTCTACGGGTGGGGCTTGCATCCCAATGAGTTGTACTCAATTAATTCTGTGGCATCAACCTTTCCTCACAATTATCGTTTATATAGCTCACATAAAACGTCAATCATGTGAATTATCAATTTGAGCCATTGAACATGTGGCATTACATGACATTTACCGTGAAATGCTTACTTACTAGCCCTTAACCAACAGTGCAGTTCAAGAAGATGAAAATATTTACCAGGTTTGGCTAAAATAAAAAAGTAATAATAAAAAGTAACAAGAATAACAATAAGGAGGCTATATACAGGGGGCACTGGTACAAAGTAAGTGTGCAGGGTGGTAATATGTGCATGTAGGTGGGGGCGAAGTGAGTAGCAGCAATGTACAAAAGGGAGGGGGGAGGTCAATGTAAATTGTCCGGTGGCAATTTTTATTAACTGTTCAGCAGTCTAATGGCTTGGGGGTAGAAGCTGTTGAGGAGCCTTTTGGTCCTAGACTTGGCGCCGGTACCGCTTGCCGTGCGGTAGCAGAGAAAACAGTCTATAACTTGGGTGACTGGAGTCTCTGACAATATTATGTGCTTTCCTCTGACACCGCCTATTATATAGGTCCTGGGTGGCAAGAAGCTTGGCCCCAGTGAGGTACTGGGCCGTTCGCACTACCCTCTGTAGCGCCTTATGGTCAGATGCCGAGCAGTTGCCATACCAGGCGATGATGCAACCGGTCAGGATACTCTCTGGTGCAGCTGTAGAACCTTTTGAGGACCTTCTGCCAAATCTTTTCAGTCTCCTGAGGGGGAAAGGGTTTTGTTATGTCCTCTTCACAACTGTCTTGGTATGTTTGGACCATGATAGTTCATTGGTAATGTGGACACCAGGGAACTTGAAAAACTCTCGACCCGCTCCACTACAGCCCCGTCGATGGTAATGGGGCCTGTTTGGCCCGCCTTTTCCTGTAGTCCACGATCAGCTCCTTTGTCTTGCTCACATTGAGGGAGAGGTTGTTGTCCTGGCACCACACTGCCAATTCTCTGACCTCCTCCCTATAGGAGGAGGTCCTGGACTTCCTGACGGGCCGCCCCCAGGTGGTAAGAGTAGGCAACAACACGTCTGCCACGCTGATCCTTAACACTGGGGCCCCTCTGGGGTGTGTACTTAGCCCCCTCCTGTATTCCCTGTTCACCCACAACTGCGTGGCCAAACACAACTCCAACACCATCATTAGGTTTGCTGAGGACACAACGAGCAGGGGACACAACGAGCAGTATGGCAACTGCTCGTTGTCGATGATTGATACAGACTCGGTCAGGGAGAGGTTGAAAATGTCAGTGAAGACACTTGACAGTTGGTCCACGCATGCTTTGAGTACACGTCCTGGTAATCCGTCTGGCCCAGCGAATTTGTGAATGTTGACCTGTTTAAAAGATTTTGTTCACATCAGCTACCGAGAGCGTTATCACACAGTCATCCAGAACAGCTGGTGCTCTCGTGCATGCTTCAGTGTTGCTTGCCTCGAAGCAAGCATAAAAGGCATTTAGCTCATCTGGTAGGCTCGCTTCACTGGGCAGCTCGCATCTGGATTTCCCTTTGTAGTACGTAATAGTTTTCAAGCCCTGCCACATCCGACGAGCGTCAGAGCCGGTGTAGTAGGATTCAATCTTAATCCTGTATTGACGCTTTGCTTGTTTGATGGTTCGTCTGAGGGCATAGTGGGATTTCTTATAAGCGTCCGGATTAGTCTCCCGCTCCTTGAAAGTGGCAGCTCTAGCCTTTAGCTCGATGTGGATGTTGCCTGTAATCCATGGCTTCTGGTTGGGATATGTACGTACGGTCACTGTGGGGACGACGTCATCGATGCACTTATTGATGAAGCCGATGACTGAGGTGGTGTATTCCTCAAAGCTATTGGATGAATTCCAGAACGTATTCCAGTCTGTGCTAGCAAAACATTCCTGTAGTGTAGCATCCGTGTCATCTGACCACTTCCGTATTGAGCGAGTCACTGGTACTTCCTGCTTTAGTTTTTGCTTGTAAGCAGGAATCAAGAGGATAGAATTATGGTCAGATTTGCCAAATGGAGGGCGGGGGAGCGCTTTGTATGCATCTCTGTGTGTGGAGTAAAGGTAGTCTAGGGTTTTTTCCCCCCCTGGTTGCACATGTGACATGCTGATAAAAATTTGGTAAAACTGATTTAAGTTTGCCTGCATTAAAGTCCCCGGTCACCAGGAGCGCCGCTTCTAGGTGAGCATTTTCTTCTTTGCTTTTGGCCTTATAGAGTTGGTTGAGAGTTGTCTTAGTGCCAGCTTTGCTTTGTGTTGGTAAATAGACGGCTACGAATAATACAGATGAGAACTCTCTTGGTAAATAATGTGGTCTACAGCTTATCATAAGGTACTCTACCTCAGGCGAGCAATACCTCGAGACTTCTTTAATATTAGACATTGCGCACCAGCTGTTATTGACAAAAAAGACACACAACCCCACCCCTCGTCTTACCAGAGATAGCGTCTCGGTTCTGCCGGTGTATGGAAAATCCCACTAGCTCTATGTTGTCCGTATCTTCGTTCAGCCACATCTCTGTGAAACATAAGATGTTACAGTTTTTAATGTCTCGTTTGTAGGATAATATTAATAGTAGGTCATCAATTGTATTTCCCAATGATTGCACGTTAGCAAGATGAATGGAAGGCATTGGGTGTTTACTCCCTTGCCTCCGGATTCTCAGAAGGATCCCCGATCTGTGTCCCCTTTTCCGGCATCTTTTCTTCACGCAAAAGGCGTGGATCTGGGCCTGTTCCACTGAAAGCAGGATATCCTTCTTGTCGTACTCGTTAAAGGAAAAAGTTTCTTCCAGTCCGCGTTGAGTAATCGCTTTTCTGATGTCCAGAAGTTATTTTTCGGTCACAAGAGACAGTAGCAGCAACATTATGTACACAGTAAGTTAAAAAATAAGTTACACAAAACTTTTTAAAAAATAACAAAATAGCACAGTTGGTTGGGACAATGTAAAAGGTCAGCCATGTTCTTCGGCACTATTTATTCAAAGTGTTTTCAACCAGCAATGATCTTTCTTCAGATATGAACAGAGCATAAAACAAAAGGAAAACAAACTGAGTTTGAGAATGCAGAGAATGCGTTTCCACTGCTCCAGAGTCCAATGGCGGCGAGCTTTACACCACTCCAGGCAACACTTGGCATTGCGCATGGTGATCTTAGACTTGTGTGTGGCTGCTCGGCCATGGAAACCCATTTCATGAAGCTCCCGACGAACAGTTCTTGTGCTGACGTTGCTGCCAGAGGCAGTTTGGAACTCGGTAGTGAGTGTTGCAACCAAGGACAGATGATTTTTGCGTACTACAGGACTCGGCAGTCCGGTTCTATGAGCTTGTGTGGCCTACAACCTCGTGGCTGAGCCGTTGTTTCTCCTAGACGGTTTCCACTTTACAATAACAGCTCTTACAGTAGACCGGGGCAGTTCTAGGAGAGCAGAAATTTGACGAACTGACTTGTTGCAAAGGTGGCCTTCTATGATTGTGCCACGTTGAAAGTCACTGAGCTCTTCAGTAAGGCCATTCAACTGCAAATGTTTGTCTATGGAGATTGCATAGCTGTGTGCTCGATTTTATACACCTGTCAGCAACGGGTGTGGCTGAATTTGCCGAACCCACTAATTTGAAGGGTTGTCCACATATTATTGTATATATAGTGGATATTACACAGAGTTAGTTTATGTATACAATATATTCAGGCAGATGATTGAATGATGACAGGGGAAAGACATGTAGCTAATCGGGTAAAAATAATTGGAAGAACGACACCAGGCTATCAGCTCTGACGGTGTTACATGGTCTGATAATTTTCCTCTTGCAGTAACATGTGGCAATAATAGGCTACCTTCATCTCCCCTCACAGCCATATGCAAATGGTCATTTTTGCACATAACTTAAAATCCACACCTGTAAAGGTTCTCAGAAAAGGTTTTAAATATTTGTACTTGTATCTGTCGCTTTAAAAAACAAATACCATATATTATCATAGTTTGTATTATTTTTCTTTAGATCAAAGCAAGGTCACATATCGGTAGTGGTACCGGTTTCAATATAATGTGCAAAACACAGTATTTTCTCCTGAAGGCACAAATCCTATTTCAAGATTGTGGTCACACACCCTTTTTTCATAACGTCGGCATAAATTGTAGCGACATAAAAAGCAAAGGTGGTTGCAGTACCCAAAAAGTTAACAATCTTAGTGGTGTCTGTGGTCCTACTACTGGACAGATGACCCCGGGAATCTGGGGCCGTCGTTACCCCGACGGTTGCTGACTGACGTTGGCTTTAGCCCCATCACGACTCGAACCCATCTAGTCAGAGTGCCAATGAGCTAACCACAGCCCCAAATGAACTAACCGGTTTATACACTTGAATAATGTCCCTTATAAACACCTAATTTAATTTTTTTTAACTAGGCATGTCAGTTAAGAACAATTTCTTATTTACAATGACGGCCGACCCTGTCCAAACCCAGACGACGCTGGGTCAATTGTGCACCGCCCTGCCGGACTCCCAATCACGGCCGGATGTGATACAGCCTGGATTCGAACCAGGGACTGTAGTGACACCTCTTGCACTGAGATGCAGTGACTTAGACCGCTGCGCCACTCGGGAGCCCCAATTGGCCGCATGACTGGCTCTGCGGCTGTGGACTCTTATCAATATAACAATGACTTTTGAACCAACATGAAAACTAGAGGTCAAATCATGTGCACAGACCAGTTTACCATCTCTGGTACAACATGGCAGCTATTGGGAAGATCTAACTAACCGAGAACCCAGGTAAAGTCTCTAAAATCAGCTAGCCGTCTTATGATTATGTTATGAAATTAGGAGGCAAGTTTAACTCTTCCATTTTCTTTTCCTTAAATAATTCAATGACACATTTTGTAAATCTAAACTAGTGGTCAGAAACAACCTGAATCAACCTGAGGTGTTAGTGTTACTTTATTGATGAGTGGAACTGTGACACTGACTCAACAACCTTTGTTAGGCATGCAGCCCCATGATACAACTCAATCACTCAGCAACTCTTACAACAGAGAAACCTAATATCCCTGCTCTAAGACTGAGAACAATAATGAACATTCTCAAATTCTCAAGAAAAATGTGCAAGGCACTGTTTTAACCAATAGGGCAGTTCAACCAGTCTTACCATGAGGCTAAACAGTGGTGAGTGTAAAAACTGCCAGATAAGTCAAGTGCTAGTCAGTTGAGCTGTGCGTGGGAAAGCTACTACCTGTACTATAAATGACCTGGAAGAGCTTATTATGACAAACCAAAGCAATTGACTTAAAATCAGTTATGTAATGATCAGTGAGTTACCGAAGGGTGTGGTCACATTGGTTTGTTTTGCCACCCTTCACAGTGCTCTTCTATTTTGACACAGAAACATATGTTAGGAGGAGAGCAGTGCACAGTCTCGTTCTCCTCCTTGTCCTTCTGCTCTAGTGATTGATGGTCCTCCCTCGTCAGCCCCGTTGCACACGGCCCAAGCCTGTGTATCAATTGAAGTGGCTGCTCTGAGATCACATGATCGAGCACTGATCTGCAGCTCCAGTCCCAGAGGCTCCTGGGAGATTCAGGGATTCCAGGTCAAAGTTTAGGCCAGGTGGCTGATGGGGGAAAACAGATATGGGGTTCAATTTAACGTTACTATACAGCTGCACTAACAAAGATAGGTTGGTAGACAAAGAAAGAGAGTGCAAGTGAGAGGAGAAACATACTGATTCACCAGCCAGCTCTTTGGGTGGTTGGCCCAGGTCTTGTAGCTGAAAATTCAGATAACTCAATCAATATCCATACACAGGAAACCATCAGTATGGATGACAACCAACAGTTCATGCAAGTTTGTCTCACCTGCTGCATGATTTCCAGAATGCTCTCAAAGCTGTTCTCCACATCTCCCTCCTTCTCAAACCGGCTGCAGATCTCTCCCATGACCCTGTGCTGCTGTTCGTAGCGCTGGAACTGATCTGGGGGGAGGGACTGACGATTGCTGTTCAGCCACTCAGGATACTGCATGAGGAGTGAATGACAATCAGTTATCCAGTTAGAAAGTTGGGTAAAGGGCAAGATATATAAAAAATAAGAATAAGTATAATTTGAGGAAAAACCCCAAAATAAACCAAGAAAAACACACGAACCTTCTCAGTGATTTCTTTGAGAGACGGGTAGAGCACTTCCTTGGAGAGAAGATTCTGCATGATGGACTGCATGATCGGCAGGATGTTTCCATCTTGCCCGCCCCGCTCTCCACCCTCATCTAAATCCAGCCCTTCCAGAGTCTTTGCCAGATCCTCTCCAGCCAATCCTGCACTCTGATTAATAAAAACACGAGAACAGTCTGAAATGCATTGAAGTACAAAGGGACAGTCCAACAAAGGTCAATATTTTCAGAACATTGTCCAAGGGTGGTGATAACCAAACCTTTCATTACTTATTAAAAAACATCCAAATTATAATCATCTGAACTACCTGTAAGTTGTCTGCATTTTTAGCCAATCCACTGAGGGTATCTTTGAGACAGGAAGTGAATTCTTGTTGGGAGGCTACATCAGTACCTGTAAAAAAATATATACATATATATATATCCGCAAAACACAGGGGGAAAACAGAACTGAAAATATGTGGATGCTTACCAACTTTCCCTGCTGCCTCTGACAATTTGTGAAAGTGTTGCAGCAGCTCAGGTTCTTCCTGTGCGAGTTCAGTCATGGCTTTCTCCCACTCTTCCTTTGCCTGAGAGGCCATCTCACCTTCAAACAGAGCCTCGAAGAACTGACTGTCCTCCAGTAGAGGGAGCTAGAGAGATTTGCATCAACAGGTAAACTCTTGGTCAATTGATCTTCCCCCATTCACAGAGAGAAATGTATAGGGAAGGGTTGACAGACATTGAGGAGACACTGAAAGATATCTTCTGTACCACAATCAGAACACCAACAACCAGAGTTTCTTATAAGCAAGCACTTATAAGCAATTGGTGAAGCTAAGGGACATTCTAGAAACCAGGGAAAAGATTCACTTACTTTCTCCTCACTGCCCTTGGCTGATGGGGGAGTCATGGCAGCAGCAAGGGCTGGGCCCAAGGTGGCCGAGTTTGTCTTCTCAAAGTCATCGAGCGCACCTTTAATTAATAGAGGAAAGAGAGTAGAAGTGGAGATGTTGTGGCACAGTTATCAGCATTTAGCAGGAGCAGGTCAAGACAAGGTGAAGAGATTGAGCAGGTTGCTAGAGGACAAAGGTCAACTCTTCAACGTCGGGGTCAATGTGCAATTCAGTCATGTATTAGTTGATTATCAAACTCAGTATGATGAGGTCACTACTTCTACTTTAGAAACCCATTTTTTTAATATACATTACCACCATTACCATCTCTGATGTTAGGAGTACAACTTCACCAACCTACTGGAATTATTAAAAACGTCAGATTATGATATGGTAATTGCATTAAATTCCTGCTATCAAGATAACAGTAGTCTCTAGTCTAGTCTGGCAGCCGGCTATACAAAGTGGTATTGGTTACTAGTATGCAATACATTATGAATTAAAATTGGTTATCCAGTTGACATAAACAATGACAGAGCTCTCTGACAATCCAGATCACACTAGCTGTCAACCATAAAAACTAACATAATATTAATTCAAGGGGAGCTTGAGTTTTAACTTGCTACCACATTTGATGCCGTTCCATTTCTCTCAAATCGGGGTCAAAGCGAACGACAAATTATGCTATCATATATACCCCCACTGAGCCATCTGCTGCAGCGTTGTAATGCTAATGATGACCCCGTAGTAAACAGCAAAAGGCATGAGATTTTGTAAGTTAATGCCTGGCTTTCGTTTTGGACTTGGCAGGCAGGTCCAACCAAATTCCACCATCTAAGCTAGCTAAAGTTAGCTAGCTAGCTAACAAGTCGCGTTTTACACCATTCTTTGTATGAATGTATCTTTTGGCAGGATTGATTACAATCACACTTCACTCAGGGAGTAATGTAAAATCATACTGTCCAATAACTCATCCAGTTCTGTGTCTTGTCCGGCTGATCCTGAAGCCATCTTCTCTATCCAAACAACTGTACTGTAGACGCAGTAAAATGACGTGAGTATAAAATGTTTTGTCAGAGTTCACAGTTTCCATTTGTTTTGAACACGGCACCGCTAGGTTTGCAGTGGTAGGGACGAATAGGAAGAACACATTCGTTCCAAAGTGATGAATGTCAAATCATACATCGTCAAAAAGTGAATATGAATAGCAGCTTTGTATAATTGTTCAATACAATTAAAACAGCAAACACGTTTACCAATAGCCTATGTATACATCCCATCATTTTAGCTGTTTAACTGGATCTTATTCAAATGGTTAGTATTACCAGTGAGCTCATACCATTTAAGGTTAATCTGTAAATCCAACATTTTTATAAATTATTTTCCAAATCAGTGAAAATGTCCATTCTTTGGTGTCATCTGGACCTTTTCAGACGTCAGGTTATTTGAGGTGACAGAGATGACAAATTATACACAAAACATTCGGAGCACTTGCTATGACATACAATGCCCATAATCCATTGCACATCTACTTATCCGCTCTGTTTTTCTTTTATACCTGCTACGGAGAGACCTGAAAATACATGATCTAAGTGATTCATAGTATTCAGAAATCATTAAAGTATGCCTCATTTACTTTGAAGAACTACAAAATAGTGAATTTGTCAGACAGCAAAGGCGGCAGCTCTGTAGATATGAGATGACTTGGAATGAAATAATTGTCATCAAATAAAACAAATGTAGCCTAATATACACAACTGAAATATTTTTTTAAGTAATGTGAATAAATTATGGTTAATAAATGATAAGCAGTAAATGTGCAGTCACTACCTGTGTTGAATACAGCATTCAATGCAAAAAATCAAAACCGAAATCAAAAACCATGATTATTTTTTTATAATCGAACCGACCTCAAAAGCACTAATCGCTCAGCACTAAGAGGCATGAGAGAATGGAAAATGACCTTCAAGAACTGTAAAAAGTAGTCTATGCCTGAATGTGAAACAACAATTATCCACCCTAATGATGAATACACATACCGGTAGGTTAGGAAAAGGGTTGGCGAAAATGCTCTCCTAACCTGCTATAAAGTCACTTCGGTTGTAGATGTATCGAAATGGCGTGTTTTTAGAGTCCCCTTCTACCATGCTCTGACCGTGGATAATGCTCCTCCGCCTGCCGCGTTCAAAACGACTGGGAACTCGGAAATCAATTCAATTTCAATTAAATTCAAGCGGCTTTATTGGCATGGGAAACATGTGTTAACATTGCCAAAGCAAGTGAGGTAGACAATACACAAAAGTGAAACAAACAATACAAATTAACAGTAAACATTACACATACAGAAGTTTCAAAACAATAAAGACATTACAAATGTCATAATATATATATACAGTGTTGTAACAATGTAAAAATGTTTAAAGCACACAAGTAAAAATAAATAAGCATAAATATGGGTTGTATTTACAATGGTGTTTGTTCTTCACTGGTTGCCCTTTTCTTGTGGCAACAGGTCACAAATCTTGCTGCTGTGATGGCACACTGTGGAATTTCACCCAGTAGATATGGGAGTTTATCAAAATTGGATTTGTTTTCGAATTCTTTGTGGATCTGTGTGATCTGAGGGAAATATGTGTCTCTAATATGGTCATACATTGGGCAGGAGGTTAGGAAGTGCAGCTCAGTTTCCACCTCATTTTGTGGGCAGTGTGCACATAGCCTGTCTTCTCTTGAGAGCCATGTCTGCCTACGGCGGCCTTTCTCAATAGCAAGGCTATGCTTACAGAGTCTGTACATAGTCAAAGCTTTCCTTAAGTTTGGGTCAGTCACAGTGGTCAGGTATTCTGCCACTGTGTACTCTCTGTTTAGGGCCAAATAGCATTCTAGTTTGCTCTGTTTTTTTGTTAATTCTTTCCAATGTGTCAAGTAATTATCTTTTTGTTTTCTCATGATTTGGTTGGGTCTAATTGTGCTGTTGTCCTGGGGCTCTGTGGGGTGTGTTTGTGTTTGTGAACAGAGCCCTAGGACCAGCTTGCTTAGGGGACTCTTCTCCAGGTTCATCTCTCTGTAGGTGATGGCTTTGTTATGGAAGGTTTGGGAATCGCTTCCTTTTAGGTGGTTGTAGAATTTAACGGCTCTTTTCTGGATTTTGATAATTAGTGGGTATCGGCCTAATTCTGCTTTGCATGCAAATCTACGACTTCAGTGTGTTCGAAACAACTGGGAACCCCAAAAAAATAGCTCCAACTGGGAAAAATCGATTTGAATGGTCATCCAACTCGGAATTCCAACTCGGGAACTGAGGACTCTTTCTTGAGCTTCAACTTTCGGATTTGACCTCGTATTTTTCCAAGGTTCCCAGTTTTGAACGCAGCATAACTCCTAGCAGGCTTGTAACTGCGTTTGCATGTCGCACGTGGCTAGTCGAAAGCCAAACTTTTCATTGAGACAATAGTGTCACACAGTATGGGTCATAATACTCATAAAACCTAGCGGTCAAACGGGAAATGGTTCCAATCATTTTTTCCATAGGGGATTTTAGAACCACTTAAAGGGCTGTGTTTCGTGAAGGCTTGCACAGGAGTGACGTTTTGATAACTTGTTCGAGAGACATTTACAAGGTTGACTTATCAATATATTAGTCTGTATTTACCCCCACACAAATTAAATGCTAATTCGCCGCTAATGTGCCTATCATGAAGTACAAACGCCATGATGATCTGGACGAGACTGAATCGAGGCAAAGGTATGAATCTCTGGATTAACTATCTAATGTTAGCTTAATGTAGCAATTAATAAATTGTCTACATTTCTTTAAATTGAAAATTCTGTAAACTGTCTTGGGCAAGTTTTTAAGTGACACAATACCTGTTAGCAGGTGTCATCTCAGGAATTTGTAATCTTGCATGATGTCTACTTTGATGCTATTTATCATTTCTGAATCTAAAGAGTAAATAGAGCCGAATATACTAATAAAAGTAATCTTGTCCGTAAAAGATTTACACGGTTATCAAAACGTTACACCAGGGTTAGCCTACACGTAACACAGTCCTTATTTTAAGTGTTTCTAAAATTCCCTATGGGGAAAAATGAATGGTGTAAAAACTAGTGGAACTATTTTCCTGTTTGACCGCTAGGTTTCATGGGTAGTACGACATCGCCACTGTGCTGAAACCATAGAAATAAGAATGAATAGAATGGGCTTCTAATTCTGGCAATTGACTGGTAAACTCATGGATACACTTGCAATGGCTGCCTGGAATTGTGATACAATAATGTCCCTGGTATTTTGTAATAAAACAAATATTATTATTATTATTATTACACTGCTCAAAAAAATAAAGGGAACACTAAAATAACACATCCTAGATCTGAATGAATGAAATATTATTTTTTCTTTACATAGTTGAATGTGCTGACAACAAAATCACACAAAAATGATCAATGGAAATCAAATGTATCAACCCATGGAGGTCTGGATTTGGAGTCACACTCAAAATTAAAGTGGAAAACCACACTACAGGCTGATCCAACTTTGATGTGATGTCCTTAAAACAAGTCAAAATGAGGCTCAGTAGTGTGTGTGGCCTCCACATGCCTGTATGACCTCTCTACAACGCCTGGGCATGCTCCTGATGAGGTGGCGGATGGTCTCCTGAGGGATCTCCTCCCAGACCTGGACTAAAGCATCCGCCAACTCCTGGACAGTCTGTGGTGCAACGTGGCGTTGGTGGATGGAGCGAGGCATGATGTCCCAGATGTGCTCAATTGGATTCAGTTCTGGGGAACGGGCGGGCCAGTCCATAGCATCAGTGTGTCTTGCATTAGGAGGAACCCAGGGCCAACCGCACCAGCATATGGTCTCAAGGGGTCTGAGGATCTCATCTCGGTACCTAATGGCAGTCAGGCTACCTCTGGCGAGCACATGGAGGGCTGTGCGGCCCCCCAAAGAAATGCCACCCCACACCATGACTGACCCACCGCCAAACCGGTCATGCTGGAGGATGTTGCAGGCAGCAGAACGAGCTGCACTACCTGAGCCACTTGTGTGGGTTGTAGACTCTGTCTCATGCTACCACTAGAGTGATAGCACCGCCAGCATTCAAAAGTGACCAAAACATCAGCCAGGAAGCATAGGAACTGAGAAGTGGTCTGTGGTCACCACCTGCAGAACCACTCCTTTATTGGGGGTGTCTTGCTAATTGCCTATAATTTCCACCTGTTGTCTATTCCATTTGCACAACAGCATGGGAAATTTATTGTCAATCAGTGTTGCTTCCTAAGTGGACAGTTTGATTTCACAAGTGTGATTGACTTGGAGTTACATTGTGTTGTTTAAGTGTTCCCTTTATTTTTTTGAGCAGTGTATTTAACCTTTATTTAACCAGGTAGGCTAGTTGAGAACAAGTTCTCATTTACAACTGCAACCTGGCCAAGATAAAGCAAAGCAGTGCGACACAAACAACACAGAGTTACACATGGAATAAACAAACACACAGTCAATAACACAATAGGAAAAAAAGTCTATATACAGTGTGTGCAAATTAGGTAAGTTAAGGGAGGTAAGGCAATAAATAGCCCATAGTGCAAAATAATTACAATTCAGCAATTAAACACTGGAGTGATAGATGTTGCAGAAGATGAATGTGCAAATATATATATTTTTTATTTAACCTTTATTTAACCAGGTAGGCAAGTTGAGAACAAGTTCTCATTTACAATTGCGACCTGGCCAAGATAAAGCAAAGCAGTTCGACACATACAACAACACAGAGTTACACATGGAGTAAAACAAACATACAGTCAATAATACAGTAGAAAAATAAGTCTATATACAATAAGAGCAAATGAGGTGAGATAAGGGATGTAAAGGCAAACAAAAAAAGGCCATGGTGGCAAAGTAAATACAATATAGCAAGTAAAACACTGGAATGGTAGATTTGTAGTGGAAGAATGTGCAAAGTAGAGATAGAAATAATGGGGTGCAAAGGAGCGAAAAAAATAAATACAGTAGGGGGAGAGGTAGTTGTTTGGGCTAAATTATAGATGGGCTACGTACAGGTGCAGTAATCTGTGAGCTGCTCTGACAGCTGGTGCTTAAAGCTAGTGAGGGAGATAAGTGTTTCCAGTTTCAGAGATTTTTGTAGTTCGTTCCAGTCATTGGCAGCAGAGAACTGGAAGGAGAGGTGGCCAAAGGAAGAATTGGTTTTGGGGGTGACCAGAGAGATATACCTGCTGGAGCGCGTGCTACGGGTGGGCGTTGCTATGGTGACCAGCGAGCTGAGATAAGGGGGGACTTTACCTAGCAGGGTCTTGTAGATGACCTGGAGCCAGTGGGTTTGGCGACGAGTGTGAAGCGAGGGCCAGCCAACGAGAGCATACAGGTCGCAGTGGTGGGTAGTATATGGGGCTCTTGGATTGGATTGGAGATGCTTAATGTGAGTCTGAAAGGAGAGTTTACAGTCTAACCAGACACCTAGGTATTTGTAGATGTCCACATATTCTAAGTCCGAACCATCCAGAGTAGTGCTGCTGGACGGGCGGGCAGGTGCTGGTAGCGATCAAACTGATGCTGGATTGCCATGGTAATGTAGAATGTTAATTAAAATGATGCCAACTGATGTGGCTCATGCAATGGAATGTATTTTTTGTAATGTCAGTTGAGTTGACTCAAAAAATCTAATCAAATTTTATTGGTCACATACACATGGTTAGCAGATGTTATTGCGAGTGTAGCAAAATGCTCGTGCTTCTAGTTCCGACAGTGCAGCAATGTCTAACAAGTAATCTGACAATTCCCCAACAACTACCTAATACACACAAATCTACGTAAAGGAATGAAATAAGAATATATACATATAAATATATCGATGAGCAATGACCGAGCAGCATAGGCAAGATGCAATAGATACATATGAGATGAGTAATGCAAGATATGTAAACATTATTAAAGTGGCATTATTAAAGTGACTAGTGATCCATTTATTAAAGTGGCCAGTGATTTCAAGTCTGTATGTAGGCAGCAGCCTCACTGTGTTAGTGATGGCTGTATAACAGTCTGATGGCCTTGAGATAGAAGCTGTTTTTCAGTCTCTCGGTCCCAGCTTTGATGCACCTGTACTGACCACACCTTCTGTATGGTAGTAGGGGGAACAGACAGTGGCTCGGGTGGTTGTCGTTGATCTTTTTGGCCTTCCTGTGACATCGGGTGCTGTAGGTGTCCTGGAGGGTAGGTAGTTTGCCCCCGGTGATACGTTGTGCAGACCGCACCACCCTATGGAGAGCCCTGCGGTTATGGGTGGTGCAGTTGCCGTACCAGGCGGTGATGCAGCCTGACAGGATGCTCTCAATTGTGCATCTAAAAGTTTGAGGGTTTTAGGTGACAAGGCCAATTTCTTCAGCCTCCTGGGGTTGAAGAGGCGCTGTTGCGCCGCCTTCACCACGCTGTTTGTATAGGTGGACCATTTCTGTTTGTCAGCAATGTGTACGCAGAGGAACTTCACTTTCTACCTTATCCACTGCTGTACTGTCGATGTGGATAGGGGGGGTGCTGTCCTGTCGATGTGGATAGGGGGGGGTGCTCCCTCTTCTGTTTCCTGAAGTCCACGATTATCTCCTTTTGTTGACGTTGTTTTCCTGACACCACACTCCGAGTGCCCTCACCTCCTCCCTGTAGGGTGTTTCGTTGTTGTTGGTAAGCAAGCCTACTACTGTTGTGTCGTCTGCAAACTTGATGATTTGAGTTGGAGGCGTGCATGGCCACGCAGTCATGGGTGAACAGGTGTAAGAGTTTTGCTTCCGTCCCTCTCCTCGCCCCTACCTGGGCTCGAACCAGGGGCCCTCTACACACATCAACAACTGGCACCCTCAAAGCATCGTTACCTATCGCTCCACAAAAGCTGTGGCCCTCGCAGAGCAAGGGAAACAACTACTTCAAGGTCCCAGAGCAAGTGACGTCACCGATTGAAATGCTATTAGCGCGCACCCCGCTTACTAGCTAGCCATTTCACACCAGTTACACAGGGAGTACAGGAGGGGGCTGAGCACGGACCCTTGTGGGTCCCCTGTGTTGAGGATCAGCGAAGTGGAGATGTTGTTTCCTATCTTCACCACCTGGGGGGCGCCCGTCAGGAAGTCCAGGACGCAATTGCACAGGGCAGGGTTGAGACCCAGGGCCTCAAGCTTAATGATGAGCTTGTAGTAAATGAACAGCATTCTTACATGGGTATTCCTCTTGTCCAGATGGGATAGGGCAGTGTGATGGCGATTGCATTGCCTGTGGACCTATTGGAGCGGTACGCAAACTGAAGTGGGTCTTGGGTGGCAGGTAAGGTGGAGGTGATATGATCCTTAACTAGCCTCTCAAAGCACTTCATGATGACAGAAGTGAGTGCTACGGGGCGATAGTGATTTAGTTCAGTTAGTTCAGTTACCTTTGCCTTCTTGGGTACAGGAACAATGGTGGCCATCTTGAAGCATGTGGGGACAGCAGACTGGGATAGGGAGAGATTGAATATGTCTATAAACACACCATCCAGCTGGTCTGCGCATGCTCTAATAGCACAGCACAGATTGAAGGGTACACTTCCTGCTTTAACTTCCTGGCATGGGTACACTCAAAATGGCAGCCAGTCCACCCATTACGCCATCATTGACTTGAGTGGAGATGTCCTTTCTATTTATTCTTGTTTCTATAGCTGAAACATCAATCCATGGGCAAGTCGGAAGCACATTTTCATTTGTGCCAAAATCAAAATGAAAGAAAAGTTGTCTTGCAAATTCAGCAGGCTATCATGTAAAATGGACTTTATTTTATTACCTTGTGTTTTGGTGTGGTTATTGACGTGTCTTGACTATCATTAAAGTGAAGATTGTTATAGTATCGAATCAATTCTTTATGTGTAATTATTACATGTTTAAACTAATCATGTAACATTAATTAACTATGCAGTCGGGGAACCACGGGAAAATGATGTCCCGAATTTAACTCTTCAGATATTTTCATATCTTATCGACAGTCACTTATTAATGTATTATTACCTCATCAGACATTCTGAACGTCGTACTTTCTTGTAGTCTGCACGAACCCTACTTTATGGATGATTCAGCGATACACAAATTAGGTAAATTATGTATTTACTAACTAATTAAACAATTACAGAATACACAAATACACACTAACATCATACAGTAAATAGTCTCTAGAAGACTAACAATACAGGACAGTGGTTATAACACGGTGGCGAATTCAGAGAGAGGGGGGGGGAGAAAGGGAGACAAAGGAGTTACTCTATCAGACATTGGGAAGCTACGCTCACAAAAATACAAAATCTTAAGCACTCTAATAACTGCTCATTTGGAAAAAGAGAATGCAATTTATACATTTACGATTGAGCTGGCCTTGATCGTCTAAATCCTTTGGTCTCGGAGATGTTGGGTGTACGACTCTGTTTCAGTCACCAGAGATCACCATGTCCTTAGGTAGAGGTCGTGGTGGTGGTAAGAATTGATACTTCGACATACCCTGTACAGTAGTTCTTAGAGTTGATCTCGTTAGAATGCTTCAAAGGTTGCCGGTGTCTTCTTCCTGGGCTACGTATGTTTTCAGCTGCAGACTGATAACGTGACATCTAGGATTTGCTTCTTTTGTAGTGATCGATAGTTTATAACCATTTTGCAACATTCGGCTTGGTCTATAGATGTAACCATTTCAACGTGGGGACTAGCGTCCTCACATTCTCTGGTCTTGTCCTTTGGTGGAGTTGTAGGTTTAAAACTACAAACCATTTTGCATCATCCGGCTCATCCGGCTCACACCTTAGTTTGCTTGGTCTATAGAGTGGTAGATTTCTTAACCATTTGTAACGTATTCAGTTGGCGCTGCACGTAACTGGTCTAATATGTTAATTCTTCAGCAAGTCCTTTTAAACACTTGGGGGGGAAAAGGGTGTTCCATTATCTTTGGCATAATGTCTGTGCTTACGTGGGCTTGGTTACTGACTGGATAAACTATTTTTTTCTCATTTAGAAGACTATAGTTACATTTCTATCTTTTCAAAAGTATTCTGAAACTTAATCATTAATTTTATACAACATTCAGATGCAATTCTCATAATTGAGAAGTGTAGACACACAGAGATACAGTTATGTGGTTATACTGTCTTTCATGATGTCACAACATAAAAACAAATTCGACATGAGGGTTATTTTAGTGTCCACTGACCATTAACACATTCTCAAACAGAAATATTGTTTAATTCTCAAATTTTGGGGATGTAGGAGTTTTGGCAGGAGAAGATCCTTTGTTCTACTTAGGTCTCTCCCTCCATACTGCTTGGCAAGGAAAGGTATTTATGACCATCATAAAACTGGGGGGAGTCTTAAAAGACCTTAGCCTAGCCGGCACGCCCGATCTCCATCTAAGGACTGGCAAGTCATGACATTATCAATGCACAAGCACCTTGTTTCCCACTCCTATAAATAAAATAATAAGTCATACAAAAGTTTTACTGTGAATTAAGTTTCAAATGCATTTGTCATTACAAAATGTGTAATGTGATTTTAACGTTACTATTTTTTAACACACAAAAACAGATTCAAAATATTGAATCAGTTGTATTCCGCAAATTAAGTGGATGAGGATCCAGTTTTTCCTCGAGGGGTACGGAATCTGATTCGAATTGGTCCTCAGAAAAGGTGAGACGTTTTCGTGATACCAGTTCTCTCTCTGTGGGTTTAACCCCAAGAAGTTCTGGAAAACGGTTAAAGACCTGGAGAATGAACCCTCCTCACAGCTGCCCATGTCCCTTAATGTTAATGATATGGTTGTTACTGACAAGGAGCACATGGCTGAGCTCTTTAATCACCACTTCATTAAGTCAGGATTCCTATTTGACTCAGCCATGCCTCATTGCTCGTCCAACATTTCCTCATCTCCTAGCCTTTCTAATGTGACTAGCCCCGATGCTCGTCCCTCTTTTTCCCCTGCCCCGTTACAAAGTTTCTCCCTGCAGGCAGTCACTGAATCCGAGGTGCTAAAGGAGCTCCTTAAACTTGACCCCAAAAAAACATCTGGGTCAGATGGTTTAGATTTTTTCTTCTTTAACTTCTTACGGCTGAGATCGGCTGAGATCCCGTTAATGGGATCGACTTGACAACAGTCAGTGAAAGGGCAGGGCGCCAAATTCAAACAACAGAAATCTCATAATTAAAATTCCTCAAACATACAAGTATTTTACACCATTTTAAAGATGCACTTGATGTTAATCCCACCACAGTGTCCGATTTCAAAAAGGCTTTACAACGAAAGCACACCATCTGATTATGTTAGGTCAGTACCTAGTCACAGAAAAACACAGCCATTTTTCCAGCCAAAGAGAGGAGTCGCAAAAATCAGAAATAGAGATAAAATTAATCACTAACCTTTGATGATCTTCATCAGATGACACTCATGGGACTTCATGTTACACAATACATGTATGTTTTGTTCGATAAAGTTCATATTTATATCCAAAAATCTTAGTTTACATTCGCGCGTTATGTTCAGTAATGTTTTGCCTCCAAAACATCCAGTGATTTTGCAGAGAGCCACATCAATTTACAGAAATACTCATCATAAATGTTGATGAAAATACAAGTGTTATGCATGGAACTTTAAACTTCTCCTTAATGCAATCGCTGTGTCAGATTCTTAAAAAACTGTACGGAAAAAGCATACCATGCAACAATCTGAGTACGGTGCTCAGACACAAAAACAAGCCAAACAACCTGCCATGTTGTGGAGTCAACAGAAGTCAGAAATAGCATTATAAATATTCACTTACCTTTGATGATCTTCATCAGAATGCACTCACAGGAATCCCAGTTCCACAATAAATGTTTGTTTTGTTCGATAAAGTCCATAATTTATGTCCAAATACCTCCTTTTTGTTTGCGCGTTTAGTACACAAATCCAAACTCAGGAGGCGTGGGCAAGTCCAGGCGAAAGTTCAGACAGTCATATTACAGTTTGTAGAAACATGTCAAACGAAGTATAGAATCAGTCTTTAGGATGTTTTTATCATAAATCTTCAATAATGTTTCAACCAGAGAATTCCTTTGTCTGTAGAAATGCAATGGAACGCAGCTAACTCTCACGGGAGCGTGCGAGACTGAGCTCGTGGCACTCTGCCAGGCCCCTGACTCAAACAGCTCTCATTCTCCCCTCCTTCCCAGTAGAAGCATCAAACAAGGTTCTAAAGACTGTTGACATCTAGTGGAAGCCTTAGGACGTGCAATATGACCCCGTAGACACTGTATATTAGATAGGCAATAACTTGAAAACCTACAAACCTCAGATTTCCCACTTCCTGGTTGGATTTTTTTCTCTCCGATTTTTGCCTGCTATATGAGTTCTGTTATACTCACAGACATCATTCAAACAGTTTTAGAAACTTCAGAGTGTTTTCTATCAAAATCTACTAATAATATGCATATCCTAGCCTCTGGGCCTGAGTACCAGGCAGTTAACTTTGGGCACGCTTTTCATCCGGACGTGAAAATACTGCCCCCTATACCAGTGAGGTTAAAGGCCAATTTCTATTTTGGAAAAACGTGTCAATAATCAATTGACTGGCTTTCTTGAAGTCTATTGTATTCTTTCTGGTATGCAATCTGGTTTCCGCTCAGGTTATTGATGTGTCAACCTTAAAGGTCCTAAATTATGTCACCATTGCCCTAGATTCTAAGCAATGTTGTGCTACTTTTTTTATTGACTTGGCCAAAGCTTTTCATACGGTAGACCATTCCATTATTGTGGGCCGGCTAAGGACTATTGGTGTCTCTGAGGGTCTTTGGCATGGTTTGCTAACTACCTCAAAGAGTGCAGTGTATAAAATCAGAACATCTGCTGTCTCAGCCATTGCCTGTCACCAAGGGAGTACCCCAAGGCTCGATCCTATGCCCCACGCTCTTCTCAATTTACATCAACAACATAGCTCAGGCAGTAGGAAGCTCTCCCATCCATTTACAGTTCGGAAAGTATTCAGACCCCTTGACTTTTTCCACATTTTGTTAGGTTACAGCCTTATTCTAAAATCGATTAAATAGTTTTTTCCCCTCATCAATCTACACACAATACCCAATAATGACCAAGTAAAAACGGGTTTTTAGACCGTTTTAAATTTTTATAAATGAGCAAAAATATCACATTTACATAAGTATTCAGACACTTTTACTCAGTACTTTGTTGAAGCACATTTGGCAGCGATTTCAGCCTCGAGTCTTCTTGGGTATGACGCTACAAGCTTGGTACACCTGTATTTGGGGAGTCTCTCCCATCCTTCTCTGCAGAACCTCTCAAGCTCTGTCTGGGAGGATGGGGAGCGTTGATGCACAGCTATTTTCAGTTCTCTCCAGAGATGTTGAATCAGGTTCAAGTCCAGGCTCTGGCTTGGCCACTCAAGGACATTGAGTCTTGTTCCGAAGCCCCTCCTGCGTTGTCTTGGCCGTATGCTTAGGGTCGTTGTCCTATTGGAAGATGAACCTTTGCCCCAGTCTGAGGTTTTGAGTGCTCTGGAGCAGGTTTTCATCAAGGATCTCTATACTTTGCTCCATTAATCTTTGCCTCAATCTTGACTAAACAATCAAGTCAAATCCAATTGTATTTGTCACATGCGCCGAATACAACAGGTGTAGGCCTTACAGTGAAATGCTTACTTACAAGTCCTTAACCAACAATGCAGTTTTAAGAAGAAGAAATATATATATATATATATATATATATATATATATATATATATATATATATATATATATATATATATATATATATATATATATATATATATATATATATATATATATATAAAGTAAGAGATAAGAATAACTAATCAAAGAGCAGCAGTAAATAGCAATAGCGGTGCTATATACAGGTGGTACCAGTACAGAGGCAATGTGCGGGGTCCCCGGTGTCAAAGTAATATGGTAGAGTTATTAAAGTGACTGTGCATAGATGATAACAGAGTAGCAGCAGCGTAGAAGAGGGGGAGGGGGGCATCAATGCAAATAGTGTGGGTAGCCATTTGATTAGCTGTTCAGAATTCTTATGGCTTGGGGGTAGAAGCTGTTTAGAAGCCTCTTGGACCTAGACTTGGCGCTCCAGTACCGCTTGCCATGCAGTAACAGAGAGAACAGTCTATGACTAGTCTCCCAGTCCCTGCAGCATGATGCTGCTACCACCATGCTTCACTGTAGGGACGGTGCCAGGTTTCCTCCAGACATGACGCTTGGCATTCAGGCCAAAGAGTTCAATCTTGTTTCTCATGGTCTGAGAGTCTTTAGGTGCCTTTTGTCAAACTCCAAGTGGGCTGTCATGTGCCTTTTTAATGAGGAGTGGCTTCCGTCAGGCCACTCTACCATAAAAGCCTAATTGGTGGAGTGCTGCAGAGATGGTGGTCATTCTGGAAGGTTCTCCCATCTCCATAGAGGAACTCTAGAGCTCTGTCAGAGTGACCATCGGGTTCTTGGTCCCCTCCCTGACCAAAGCCCTTCTCACTTGAATGCTCAGTTTGGCCGGGCAGCTGTAGGAAGATTCTTGGTGGTTCCAAACTTCTTCCATTTAAGAATGATGGAGGCCACTGTGTTCTTGAGGACCTTCAATGCTGCAGAAATGTTTTGGTACCCATCCCCAGATCTGCGCCTCGACACATTCCAGTCTCAGAGCTCTACGGAAAATTCCTTCGACCTCATGTCGGACAAAACAGAGATCTTCTGTTGGATCTGACAATTAATCTTGATGGTTGTACAGTCATCTCAAATAAAACTGTGAAGTGCCTCGGCGTTACTCTGGACCCTGATCTCTCTTTTGACGAACATATCAAGACTGTTTCAAGGACAGCTTTTTTCCATATATGTAACATTGCAAAAATCTGAAACTTTCTGTCCAAAAATTATGCAGAAAAATGAATCCATGCTTTTGTCACTTCTAGATTAGACTACTGCAATGCTCTACTTTCCGGCTACCCGGATAAATCACTAAATAAACTTCAGTTAGTGCTAAACATGGCTGCTAGAATCTTGACTAGAACCAAAAAATGTGATCATATTACTCGAATGCTAGCCTATCTACACTGGCTTCCTGTTAAGGGCTGATTTCAAGGTTTTACTGCTAACCTACAAAGAATTACATGGGCTTGCTCCTACTTGTCTCTCAGATTTGGTCCTGCCGTACATACCTACACATACGCTACGGTCACAAGACGCAGGCCTCTTTATTGTCCCTAGAATTTCTAAGTAAACAGCTGGAGGCAGGGCTTTCTCCTATAGAGCTCAATTTTTATGGAATGGTTTGCCTATCCATGTGAGAGACGCAGACTCGGTCTCAACCTTTAAGTCTCTATTGAAGACTCATCTCTACAGTAGGTCCTATGATTGAGTGTTGTCTGGCCCAGGGGTGTGAAGGTGAATGGAAAGGCACTGGAGCAACGAACCGCCCTTGCTGTCTCTGCCTGGCCGGTTCCCCTCTCTCCACTGGGATTCTCTGCCTCTAACCCTATTACAGGGGCTGGCTTACAGGGCTTACAGGGGCTGAGTCACTGGCTTACTGGTGCTCTTCCATGCTGTCCCTAGGAGTGGTGCGTCACTTGAGTGGGTTGAGTCACTGACGTGATCTTCCTGTCCGGGTTGGCGCCCCCCTCTAATTCTTTCTTTCTCTTCTCTCGGAGGACCTGAGCCCTAGGACCATGCCTCAGGACTATCTGGCCTGATGACTCCTTGCTGTCCCCAGTCCACCTGGTCGTGCTGCTGCTCCAGTTTCAACTGTTCTGCCTGCAGCTATGTAACCCTGACCCGTTCACCGGACGGGCTACGTTGTCCCGGACCTGCTGTTTTATACTCTTTCTCTCTACCTGCTGTCTCTAACTCTGAATGATCGGCTATGAAAAGCCAACTGACATTTACTCCTGAGGTGCTGACCTCTTGCACCCTCTACAACCACAGTGATTATTATTATTTGACCCTGCTGGTCATCTATGAGTGTTTGAACATCTTGGCCATGTACTGTTATAATCTCCACCCAGCACAGCCAGAAGTGAACTGGCCATCCCTCATAGCCTGGTTCCTCTCTAGGTTTCTTCCTAGGTTCCTGCCATTCTAGGGAGTTTTTCTGTGCTTCTATACCTGCATTGCTTGCTGTTTGGGGGTTTTAGGCTGGGTTTCTGTACAGCACTTTGTGACATCGGCTGATGTAAAAAGGGCTTTATGATTAAATTTGATTAACACTTTTTTTATTAGGCCTCACTCCCCCCTATCTGGGATACCTACTGCAGCACTCATCCTCCACATTTTTATTTTTATTTTATTTAACTAGTCAAGTCAGTTAAGAACAAATGCGTATTGACAATGATGGCCAAACCCTAACCCGGACGACGCTGGGCCAATTGTGCGCCGCCCTATGGAACTCCCAATCACGGCCGGTTGTGATACAGCCTGGAATCAAACCAGAGTCTGTAGTGACACCTCTAGCACTGAGATGCAGTGCCTTAGACCGCTGCGCCACTCGGGAGCCCATTTACAACACCCGTTCTGCCAGTCACATTCTGTTAAAGGTCCCCAAAGCACACACATCCCTGGGACCCTCTTTTCAGTTCGCTGTAGCTAGTGACTGGAACGAGCTGCAAAAAACACTCAAACTGGACAGTTTTATCTCCATCCCTTCATTCAAAGACTCAATCATAGACACCTTTATTAACAGTTGTGGCTGCTTCGCATGATGTAATGTTGTCTCTACCTTCTTGCCTTTGCTGTTGTCTCTGCCCAGTAATGTTTGTACCATGTTTTGTGCAGCTACCATGTTGTGCTGCTGTCATGTTGTGTTGCTACCATGTTGTTGTCATGTGGTGTTGCTACCATGCTATGTTGTTGTTCTAGGTCTCTCTATGTAGTGTTGTGGTGTCTCTCTTGTTGTGATGTGTGTTTTGTCCTATATCTTTTTTTCTTTCTTCCCAGCCCCCATCCTGGAGGCCTGTTTCCTTTTGGTAGGCCATCATTGTAAATAAGAATTTGTTCTTAACTGACTTGCCTAGTTAAATTAAATATATATTTGAAATCCAAAGTTGAACTTGCCAGAGGCATTTCACTGTACTTGTGTGCCACGTGACAATAAAACTTTAAACTACATTAGTAGTATAGGGCTCGTGGACATCGTCCTTAGTTGCAAACAGTCACCATTGTGTGTTTGTGTGTGTGTGAGAGAGAGTGTGTTGTGTGCGTGCTTGCATACTTGTGGTGCATCTTTGTAAAACTTCAGATGCCTTCAGTCTGTTTCTGAGAAACTAGTCATTAGGGTAGTAAATAAATAGTGGTTTCCATGGGAACTGTCTCTGTTTCTTAGCAACATATACAAATAATGTGAACAACAACAAAGAAGTACCTGCAAAATAATTTCTTGGTAGCCATTGACTGATAACAATATGTTATAGGCTACAGATGTAATATTATACAATTGAAGGACATTGCCTGCTATAAATATGAACCATTGTGCCAAATGAAACTGTAATAACTAAATGACAATCAATTGAATTAATAAACCTGTAATTATTTTCATTAGGTAACAGTGCCTTCAGAGAGTATTCATACCCCTTGACTTATTCCACATTTTGTTGTTACAGCCTGAATTCAAAATGGATTAAATAGATTTTGTTTCACCCATTCACACACAATACCCCATAATGAGTGTAGTATCTGGGATCTACATCTGTTTATATTAGTTACTATGCTGTTACTAAGCGGTGATGTATTACGACAGTGTTACGTTACTACACCTAATAGGAAATGCACATGCGCACTAGTGTGCCCGGGAACTGTAGAGCTCGAGAGGTTTTGACTAAACGAAAACTAACTGTACTCCCGTCTCCTGCCTGGTCATTTCTCCACAACACAAATATTACAATGACAAAGTGAAAACATGTATTTAGTGTGCAAATTTATTGACAATGAAATACAGATATCTAATTCAGCCTAAGTAGTCACACCCCTGAGTCAATACATGTTAGAATCACCTTTGGCAGCAATTACAGCTGTGAGTCTTTCTGGGTAAGTCTCTAAGAGCTTTGCAAACCTGGATTGTATAATATTTGCACATTATTATTTAAAAAATTGTTCTAGCTCTGTCAAGTTGGTTGTTCATTGCTAGACAGCCATTTTCAAGTCTTGCCATACATTTTCAAGGCGATTTAAGTCAAAACTGTAACTAGGCCACTCAGGAACATTCAATGTCATCTTGGTAAGCAACTCCAGTGTATATTTGGCCTTGTCTTTTAGGTTATTGCTGAAAGGTGAATTTGTCTCCCAGTGTCTGTTGGAAAGTAGACTGAACCAGGTTTTCTTCCATGAATTTTGTCTATGCTTAGCTCTATTCTGTTTATTGTCATCCTAAAAAAATCCCTAGTCCTTGCCAATGACAAGCATACCCACAACATGATGCAGCCACCACCATGGTTTAAAATATGAAGAGTGGTACTTAGTGATGTGTTGTGTTGGATTTGCCCCAAACATAACGCTTTGTATTCAGGACATACATTTTATTCCTTTGCCACATTTTTAACAGTTTTACTTTAGTGCATTATTACAATGCATGTTTTGTAATAGTTTGTTTTCTGTATAGGCTTCCTTCTTTTTACTCTTGTCGTTTAGGTTAGTATTGTGGCGTAACTACAATGTCGTTGATCCATTCTCAGTTTTCTATCACAGCCATTACACTCTAACTGTTTAAGTCCCCATGGGCCTCTTGGTGAAATCCCTGAGCGGTTTCCTTCCTCTCCAGCAACTGAGTTAGGTAGACGCCTGTATCTTTGTAGTGATTGGATGTATTTATACACCATCCAGTGTAATTAATAACTTCACCATGCGCAAAGGGATATTCAATGTCTGCTTTTTATTTGTTACCCGTCTATCAATAGGTGCTCTTTGTGTGGCATTGGAAAACCTACCTAGACTTTGTGGTTGAATCTGTGTTTGAAATTCACTGCTCAGGTGAGGGATTTACACATAATTGTATGTGGGGTACAGAGATGAGATAGTCATTGAATCATTTAAAACACTATTATTGCACTCAGTCCATGCAACTTATTATGTGGCTTTCGATAACAAAGTGGTTAAATACTTATTGACTCAAGACATTTCCCCTTTTCGTTTAATTAATTTGTAAAAAAATTCTAAAATCATAATTCCTCTTTGAAATTGTGGGGCATTTTGTGTAGGCTAGTGACACAAAATCTCAATGTAATCCATTTTAAATTCATACTGTAACAAAGGCCTGGGCGATTCGGCCCCCGACCTAATTCAACGAGGCCCGCAGAAAAATGCTCTGATCACATAAAGAATTTGCGATCGTAAACGTATTTGTTTACCAAATAAAAAGCCCAATGAATACTCGCCTTTGTGTAATGATTTAACTCTTGAAGGCACGTATAAATAACAACTGCACGAGGACAGAGTGACTGACAGGCTGACACACACGTTAGTTACAAATAGTAGCTTGCTAGAAATTGCGCAAAAATTCGTTTTTCAAAGATTTCAATGAAAAGGAAAGTAGACAATGAATGTAGGGTGTTTTTTGGCCTTTTTCAACATCAGATGTACAGCCTTGTCAAAGCCTCAAGGGAAAATTACTCCTGACCCGCCAAGTAGAAGCCAACAATCTCACCCACCTTCCGACACTACTATTAGTCTGTTTCCTATCACATGACCAGAGGGTGTATACGTCGCTGCTGAGTGCTTTGAACGGTGAGTTTTCTCATCGTTTTTAGAATTTGAAGGTGTTGGAAAATGACATGCTGTTGGTGACAGGCTCCTTTCACCTTAAATGTGGATAACGTTCCCACTGACCTGCTACTTGAGCTTATCGATCTTCAGTCTGATGCAGTGATTGGAGAACTATTGAAAACAATGTCACTGACGAGGTTCTATGCATCTCTTAATGAACAAAACTTTCCAAAGATTAGGAGTCATGTTCAGAAGATGTTTGTACTGTTTGGGTCAACCTATGTATGTGAACAGTTTCAGAAATCCTGCGCATAGCGACGTCAGAAACTATAACGTTACCTGACTTCGCTGCCCATCTGAGACTTCACTGCTCAGACTGATTGAGTAATTTAAATGATAGGTTGAGCTCTCTTGTGTTTTTGTGCATACCCGTTAACAAGAGTTCTGGTGCTGAATGTACAGTGTACCTTTCCCTCCGTGTAGTTCATTGCATGTTTAAGCATGAAAATACCTACCAAAAGGAGAACATGGATGTGGTGTATTTCTGTGAATGTTAAAAAAGTAAAATAAGTAGCATATCTGGACGTGATTTATAATCCTGTAATATGATTCTGGCCCGCGATGGCAAAAATATATTCTAATGTGGCCCTCCATGGAAAATAATTGCCCAGGCCTGCAGTAACACAACAAAATGTGGAAAATCTAAAGGGGTGTGAATACTTGCTGAAGGCACTGTGTATATCAGGTTGTTAATATAGTGATTATTCAAATACTGACCTATTGATGGAGAACGCACAGATCCAGACTTCTAGAATTTGGCAACACACTTGTAGCCTACAGAAAACGTGCAATCAATTCATCTTAGAAACTAGCCTACTTAGTCAAGTGCAATTTTGCGTGGAGGAGGGATGAGATGGCGCGCAGTAGAAAAATGGTGGCGACATTTGATACCTAATTTGGTTTGCACTGGGCGTGGAGCTGGGTGGATGTGCTTTTCTTACTATGACTGTAGGAGGGCTACGCTGGCAAACTCTCATTCGATTGGAGATCCTGAGAGAGAACTGAGGATATTGCAGCCACAACGTAACAAAGGTAATACATTTTGGTTACAGTGTTATATTTGAGATTGTGAAATATAGAGGTCTATTCGAGAGTTTTTTTTCTCAACATGATGACTACAAATTGTACAACCAGTTGAAACGTGTCCTAACTGCATGCCTTTTATAGTTTTAAACACGTCCTAACTGCATGCCTTTTATAGTTTTAAACACGTCCTAACTGCATGCCTTTTATAGTTTTAAACACAGTATATTAAAAATACTAATTCCAGGAATGTTGTTTATCTTTCGGGGTGAGCTTTCTACACTATGCAATTGAAACATCCCCTTTTGCACATCAAATAGCCTAGAAGTATTTTGGACACAGGGATAGTCAAGAAAATAACTTATGCAGTGTTGTTAAACTGTTTTGCCATTCAAATGTCTTTTGCCTCATATGAATGACTTGATGGGGGGATACACTCGTTTTGTTCTAACACTGAGAAACTCCAGGGCGCGGCACAATTGAGCGTCACACCCATCTCAGACTGTGGTTGTCAATGAGCAACCAGAATAACGGAAGGATAACAGTAGGCTACAGCTGTCAGAATAACAGGAAAGTTGTGAAACAATGAATAATATAGATGAATATTTTGAATATGAGGGCTCTGATAGTTTGTGGGAATGTGGGTGCAGGCGTTCCTATAGTCCCTACTATTGATCAGAACACTTGTTATAACACAAATATTCCCCCTATATTGTTGCATCTGACCAGCTCACCTATGGAGCATGGTGAAACAACGTGAACATTTTGGACACGTTGGTTTTAACAATACAGTACATCATGGCCTAGTGTATTTCTGTAACATCCTCAGTGACTAAAATATCTCAATATTACAGTATTCAGTGTCTACAGTTTACAGTTTACATCACTGTATTGTGCCTCTATCTCACTTTTTCTCCCTCTCTCCCTTTCTCCCTCCCTCCATTGTGGGATCATTAGCTGACAGACTGTCTATGCCTAGCAGTCTTGGAGCCTATGGCTCTTTATCTGGATTACGGGTGAAATTGAGTTAACCATGTTGTGTCATGACAACGCTCGTGAACCCTGCCTCAAACAAACACTGAGCCTGCCCTCTTCACCCTCAAGCTTGTGTGTGTGTGTGTGTGTGTGACTGTGCAAAAGTATGCTATTGTGTATCCTGTTTCCCCTCCTGTCCAGGCTATGTGTGAGCCTATGAGCCTATTTTAAGCACCTCTCGAAAGGAAAGGCTGTCTTTTCCATGCCACCCCCTAAAAGGTGGCATACCCATTTTCCTAACATGATTTCATAAGTACCAAGTAATGGCTGGGACTGGATGGATTTTTCCATTACTTCCTCCCATAGGTTTATTTTAAGTGGTTTACATGATTAGTGTTTCTCTTCGATAGAGAGACAGAAAGAGAGAGAGAGAGATTTAAGAAGGTAAATCAGTCAAATATAAAAAAGAGAGATCGGGAAAGGGGACTTGGCACCTTTTGACTCAGTTAGCAGTTCGGCAGTAGTCTGCATAGTTGGGATAAATCAACGAGTTGGAAAATCTTACAAGAGGGAGGGTGCACGAGGGAGAATGAGAGAGGGAGATGACTCACTGCTCTGCTATTCCTCTTCATCATTGTGTTTAAAATATGCCTTTCTGAGGTTAAGGCACAGGGATTTCCACATTTTACTTACTTCAACTAGCCTGTTCTGCCTGACTGCTTTGTTCACTCTCACTTTGAGTTTGTCCATAGTTGAAAATCTTCATTCATCTGTCTGTTTCCTCTATTTCTCTCTATCCACATCCCTTCCCTCTTGCTCCCACTCTCTGTCCCCTGCTGTTTGAACAAGACATCTTGTTAATGTAAACAGGTGTGTCTCTTTTAGTCCCTCCTACGTTATGTAAACTGGGAGCATGGACTCTTCACAATTTGTGGAGGGGACTGGAGGAGAGAGTGGCTTGAGGGAGTGGGAGGGAGCAATAGTTACTCAGAGTGTCTCTGGATAATGAGACTGTTAGTGGCCGATGACAGATTGGCTGTGAGGTCGGGTGGGGGTCTCTTTCAGCACCACGCCTGTCTGAAAAGCGGGGGTGGGGATAAAGCATGTCCAGTGACACTGACTCACTGACTAATAGAACAGGAATCGCTCAGCTGATAAAGCCTTCTCAGAGAATGAAAAGATGGAACCTATACTTTCACATCCTCTTATACAGTTGAAGTCAGAAGTTTACATACACTTAGGTTGGAGTCATTAAAACTCGTTTTTCAACCACTCCACAAATGTATTGTTAACAAACTATAGTTTTGGCAAGTCGGTTAGGACATCTACTTTGTGCATGACACACGTAATTTTTCCAACAATTGTTTACAAACAGATTATTTCACGTATAATTCACTGTATCACAATTCCAGTGGGTCAGAAGTTTACATACACTAAGTTGACTGTGCTTTTAAACAGCTTGGAAAATTCCAGAAAATGATGTCATGGCTTTAGAAGCTTCTAATAGGCTAATTTACACAATTTAAGTCCATTGGAGGTGTGCCTGTGGATGTATTTCAAGGCCTACCTTCAAACTCAGTGCCTCTTTGCTTGACATCATGGGAAAATCAAAAGAAATCAGCTAAGACCTCAGAAAATAAATTGTAGACCTCCATGGGTCTGGTTCATCCTTTGGAGCAATTTCCAAACGCCTGAAGGTACCACGTTCATCTGTACAAACAATAGTACGTAAGTATAAACACCATGGGACCACGTAGTCGTCATACTGCTCAGGAAGGAGTTGCGTTCTGTCTCCTAGAGATGAATGTACTTTGGTGCGAAAGTGCATATCAATCCCAGAACAGCAAAGGACCTTGTGAAGATGCTGGAGTAAACAGGCACAAACATAGCTATATCCACAGTAAAACGAGTCCTATAGCAACATAACCTGAAAGGCCGCTCGGGGAGGAAGAAGCCACTGCTCCAAAACCACCATAAAAAACCCTGACTATGGTTTTCAACTGCACACAGGGACAAAGATCGTACTTTTTGGAGAAATGTCCTCTGGTCTGATGAAACAAAAATATAACTGTTAGGCCATAATGACCATCATTATGTTTGGAGGAAAAAGGGGGAGGCTTTCAAGCCGAAGAACACCATCCCAACCGTGAAGCACGTAGGTGACAGCATCATGTTGTGGGGGTGCTTTGCTGCAGGAGGGACTGGTGAATTCACAAAATAAATGGCATCATGAGGTAGGAAAATTATGTGGATATATTGAAGAAACATCTCAAGACATCAGTCAGGAAGTTAAAACTTGGTCTCAAATGGGTCTTCCAAATGGACAATGCCCCCAAGCATACATCCAAAGTTGTGGCGAAATGGCTTAAGGACAACAAAGTCAAGGTATTGGAGTGGCCATCACAAAGCCCTGACCTCAATCCTATAGAACATTTGTGGGCAGAACTGAAAAAGCGTGTGCGAGCAAGGAGGCCTACAAACCTGACTCAGTTACACCAGCTCTGTCAGGAGGAATGGGCCAAAATTCACCCAACTTATTGTGGGAAGGTTGTGGAAGGCTACCCGAAAAGTTTGACCCAGGTTAAACAATTTAAAGGCAATGCTACCAAATACTAAGTGAGTGTATGTAAACTTCTGACCCACTGGGAATGTGATGAAATAAATAAAAGCTGAAATAAATCACTCTAACATTATTCTGACATTTCATCTTCTTAAAATAAAGTGGTGATCTTAACTGACCTAAGACAGGGAAAAAAATGTAAGATTAAATGTCAGGAACTGTGAAAAACGGAGTTTAAATGTATTTGGCTAAGGTGTATGTTAACGTACGACTTCAACTGTACATTTAAACTCAGTTTTTCACAATTCCTGACATTCAGTCCTTGTAACAATTCCCTGTCTTAGGTCAGTTAGGATCAACACTTTATTTTAATAATGTGAAATGTCCGAATAATAGTAGCGAGAATGATTTATTTCAGCTTTTAATGCTTTCATCACATTCCCAGTGGGTCAGAAGTTTACATACACTCACTTAGTATTTGGTAGCATTGCCTTTTAAATTGTTTAACCTGGGTCAAATGTTTCGAGTAGCCTTCCACAAGCTTCCCACAATAATTTGGGTGAATTTTGGCTCATTCCTCCTGACAGAGCTGGTGTAACTGAGTCAGGTTTGTGGGCCTCCTTACTCGCACACGCTTTTTCAGTTCTGCCCAATTTCCTTTGTCATGATGCCATCTATTTTGTGAAGTGCACCAGTCCCTCCTGCAGCAAAGCACCCCCACAACATGATGCTGTCACCCACGTGCTTCACGGTTGGGATGGTGTTCTTCGGCTTGCAAGCCTCCCCCTTTTTCCTCCAAACATAATGTTGGTCATTATGGCCTAACAGTTATATTTTTGTTTCATCAGACCAGAGGACATTTCTCCAAAAAGTACAATCTTTGTCCCCATGTGCAGTTGCAAACCGTAGTCTGGCTTTTGCTTTTTGGCGGTTTTGGAGCAGTGGCTTCTTCCTCCCTGAGCGGCCTTTCAGGTTATGTTGATATAGGACTCGTTTTACTGTGGATATAGATACTTTTGTACCTTTTTCCTCCAGCATCTTCACAAGGTCCTTTGCTGTTGTTCTGGGATTAATTTGCACTTTCGCACCAAAGTACATTCATCTCTAGGAGACAGAACGCAACTCCTTCCTGAGCAGTATGATGGCTACGTGGTCCCATGGTGTTTATACTTACGTACTATTGTTTGTACAGATGAACGCGGTACCTTCAGGCGTTTGGAAATTGCTCCCAAGGATGAACCAGACCCGTGGAGGTCAACAATCTATTTTCTGAGGTCTTGGCTGATTTCTTATGATTTTCCCATGATGTCAAGCAAAGAGGCACTGAGTTTGAAGATAGGCCTTGAAATACATCCACAGGTACACCTCCAACGGACTCAAATGATGTCAATTAGCCTATCAGAAGCTTCTAACGCCATCACAAAGTTTTCGGGAATTTTCCAAGCTGTTTAAAGGCACAGTCAACTTATTGTATGTAAACTGGAATTGTGATACAGTGAAATACTCTTGTCTGTAAACAATTGTTGAAAAAATTACTTGTGTCATGCACAAAGTTAATGTCCTAACCGACTTGACAAAACTATAGTTTGTTAACAAGAAATTTGTGAAGTGGTTGAAAAATGAGTGCTACTGACGCCAACCTAAGTGTATGTAAACTTCTGACTTCAACTGTACATGGTATTTAAAATGCGAAATCCATGATTGAATTGATACACTTTTGTGTATTGTCACCCATTATTATGTTACATTTACAAGGAGATAATGACAAAAAATGCACTTGTTGTCTTCATGTCGTCAAATGTGATACACCATCACGAATGTTTTATGAAAACCATAATGGAATCAATACTTGCTATTTGAACTTCATTGTTTTTATATGAATGCATTCTGTTAATTTGTTCTTTGTTACTGAAGCTGCTCTCAATTCTGTGTCTCCTTATAGATCCCTCTGCACCAGATGCACCAAGAACAGTAGTCCTACAGTATTCCACATAAATATCTCATCTCCAGCCTATTCAGCCTTTCACTTTAATCTAATCCATTCTAGTTGTCAAGCATCATCCATATCCCATCATGCCGATAGTGGTGGTGCACTCCAACCCCCTGTTCTGGGTGCGTTTGTGTGCTCTGGTCTTCTCCTGTGTGGCCTTTGCTGTGACCGTCCATGGGGCCAACCTCTCCCATGGCACAGGGGACTGGTGTGTGTTCTGCTGGGCCTTCAGCTTTGCTGGGACCCTGCTGGTGCTGCTGGTGGAGCTGTTTGGCCTGCAGACCCGTGCCCCTGTCTCCTGGAAGAACTTCCCCATCACCTTTGCCTGCTACGCCTCCCTGCTCTGCCTCTCTGCCTCCATCATCTTCCCCCTCTACTTCCTCAAGGGCCAGAACTCCCGCAGCGAGACTCACAACTACCGCATTGTGGCCACTGTCTTCTCCTGCCTGGCAACCATCGCTTACATTTGTGAGGTGAGCATCAGCAAAGCCAGGCCAGGAGAGGTAGCAGGTTACATGGCCACCGCCCCGGGTCTGCTGAAGGTGTGTGAGACTTTTGTAGCCTGCGTCATCTTCGTCTTCATTAGCGACCCAGTGTCCTACGACTCTCACAATGCACTGAGGTGGTGCCTGGCCGTCTTCTGCATCTGTTTCATCCTGTCAGCGGCCATTATAGTGCTGTGTATCTGTGAGTGCACCGGCTGCCTGCCATTCCCCTTTGCCCGCTTCCTGTCCGCCTACGCCGTACTGGCTGTCGCCATGTACCTCTCCGCCACCATCATCTGGCCCATTTTTAAGTTCGACGAGAAGCACGGGGGATCCTCCAGGCCCTATAGCTGTGGCAGATATGCAGGGCTGTGCGACTGGGACAAGCAGGTGGCTGTGGCTGTGCTCACTGCAGTCAACTTTGTGCTCTACCTGGCAGACCTGATCTACTCTGCCCGACTGGTGTTTGTTACTGTGTGAGAGGAAGGAAGAGGGAGGTGGTTGATTTGATTACAATGTAGAGAGAGGTTGAGGAGTAGAAATGAAGAGGTAATGAAATAAACTGCTTACTGTATTTTGCGTCATTTATACATCAATGTTCAGACAGAAGTCACCTACTCACCCAGAGAGGGACTATACATTGAGGGGATTGCTGTGGTATTTCATGCAAAGGAAAAAATCCTTACACAATGATGGTGTTATGGACCCAAGATTTCAGATTAGATGGACCAGATCTTTTTTTTTAAAGTTTTATCTCTGCTTATCTGACACACAAACACACAGTGTTCCATAGATGGAATGGATTTATTGAGTATGTTGATGTTACTATAGTTAAACCTTTAACTTTGAATGGTCTTTTTTATAAGCATGGCTTTTTTAGAAATTATGCAATACTGTTAGTAGATGTAATATTCAGTTTACAGAACAACTCACACCTACCTAGTTTGGAGTTACAAAGTAGAAAAAAAATCTCAATCAAACCCTTAAGTAATTCCTAGAAAATTTGTACACTGCTCCAATGTTTGAAAAACATTTAGTTTAGAAATTCATGTTAAATTGTATGTTAGCCTAGCTTTTTGGTTATTTTATATTCCTATTTTCACATTTTTTAAAAATATATTTTCATATTCTGCCAAGCTGTTTGCCAAGAGTTTATTGTATGTTGAAAGAATATATTCAAAAGGTAATGCGCACTTACTGTTTGACACTTGTTTGCTATAACTCATTCTCTGTAGGTGATGGGCTCTCCAAAAACATCTTAGAATAAAAAGTAAGTTGTTAGTTACGTGTATTATCCTTAATCTGGCCCATTGGTTTGTACTACTGTGTCAGTTTGCTCTTGTGGATGAGAATGTCCACTTTGTCATAGAGAGGGAGACATCTTTTTGCTGCATTTTCTTCTCTCTACTTCCTGCTGTTACTGATACATGACATGTCCTTTGTTGAGTTTTTTTATTCCACTGTGCCTGTTGAGAATGTGCCTACCACATCAGTGTTTTGGGAGAATATAATCCAGTGTTCAATAAAACCCATGTGATATATTAAAGCCTGTGTGCCAATCACTTCTTGTGTCTGTAACTATTTACTTGTGCTTGTGTCCTTTGAGAGAGAAATTACGTATTTACTTGATTTGTTTAATATTAATAGTTAATGCTTAGCAATAGTAAGACATTTCTGTATCTACTAATGCTGTGTTTCTTTAAAGGAATGGTTCCACTCTAGCTACAATACAATATAAATATAGGACAAAACACAAATCGCAACGAGAGAGACAACACAACACTACATAGAGACCTAAGAGACCTAACATAGCAAGGCAGCAACACATGACAACACAGCATGGTGCCAACACAACATAACAACAACATGGTATAAACATTATTGGGCACAGACAACAGCACAAAGAGCAAGAAGGTAGAGACAACAATACATCACACAAAGCAGTCATAACTGTCAGTAAGAGTGTCCATGATTGAGTCTTTGAATTAAGAAATTGATATAAAACTGTCCTGTTTAAGTGTTTGTTGAACTCGTTCCAATTGCTAGCTGCAGCAAACTGAAAAGAGGAGCGACCCGCAACTCATGGCCTCAAGAAGATAACAAGGTAGTCTCTCTCACTTGATTATAATTTTCCGCAACAGTCCTTGTTCACCCTCCCGGGTGGAGCAGTGGTCTAGGGCACTGCATCGCAGTGCTAGCTGCGCCACCAGAGTCTCTGGGTTCGCGCCCAGGCCGGGCTGGGTTCGCGCCCAGGCTCTGTCGCAGCCGGCCGCAACCGGGAGGTCTGTGGGGCGACGCACAATTGGCATAGCGTCGTCCGGGTTAGGGAGGGTTTGGCCGGTAGGGATATCCTTGTCTCAGTATGTAAAAAATAAAATAATGTAATAAAATGTATGCACTCTACTGTAAGTCGCTCTGGATAAGAGCGTCTGCTAAATGACTAAAATGTAAATGTAATAAAAGTAAACCATTAACACCAAGATTATTTCTCAATCTCTCTCTCCTGATCTCTCTCAAAACACACTCACACGCACACACACAGTAGCATCCCACCCACCTCCCAAACCGCTGTAGGGGGTGTGGTTCTGGGTTGCTGCTTTGTATATGTAGGATTTATAAATGAGATGCCACAGTCTGCTCCAGAGAAGTTGATGCAGTCTCCCTCTACCTCTGTGGTAGAGAATGGCACAAACAGGTCCTCGGATAGAGAGCAATTCTGCTACTCAATTTGAAGGAACCAGTAGCTATCCCCAGTGGACAGAGCTACTGTATGGGCTGTATCAGGAGGTGCCGGGGTGAAGATGACTCCTCGAAGATCTTCAGCTGTCCTCAGTGCAGACAGACCTTCACTCCAAGACCAATTCTGAAGAGAAACACCATTTTAGCTGAGATGGTTGAGGAACTGAAGACAGGAGGACTCTAAGCTGCTCACGCTGGTCAAAGCTGCCCATATGCTGGAGCTGGAGATGTGGCATCTGATCTTTGCCTCATTGGTCAGCTCAAATCAATCAGATCCTGTCTGGTGTCTCTGGCCTCTTACTGTGCAGCTCACCTCCACTCTCACAAGGAATCTCCAGCCCTAAGGAAGGATAGACCTGGTTGAAGTGACCATGCAGCTGAAGGAGCGAATCTATTATCATCATGACAGGCTTTTGTAGATCTACTGTTGTACTGATCAGTGTGTCTGTGTGTGTGATGCGTGAACACAGAAGCCATGATACAAACTCAGCTACAGCGCAAAGGACCAAGAAACAGGTAAGGACTGAAAAACAATCATCTCTTGCCATTCAACCTCAGTTGTTTAACCATGACAGAATATGGCCATTTCTGAAAGCATGTTATGTGCACAAAGAATACTTATGCCCATTCCTATGACTGAAAACTATAAGGAAGCAATATGTTTGGCGCCTTCTATACTGGGATTGATGGATATAATTTCAAAAAAATTCTAATTTCCCTGATAATGATCAGGGTTGAGGGCATAAAATCTAAAGGTTAAAGGTAAGTTTCTATCAAAATCTATAGAACTTTGTTTCCCATATTAAAATGTTAACTCTGTATCTGACACCTGCCTATATGTAACCAGGGATCTGAGTGAGTTGTCCATTCTGGGTTGAGGACTGTCAGGTGTCTGCCATCAGTTCAGGCAGTTGCTTTGAATGTGGCACCATACACTATGTTTCAACATGCAAAGCATCTCCAACTCTTTGGACTATCTGACTGACTGGAAGCGTCACTACAGACCCTGGTTTGATTCCAGGATGTATCACATCCGGCCATGATTGGGAGTCCCATAGGGCGGCGCACAACTGACCCAGCGTCGTCTGGGTTAGAGTTTGGCTGGGGTAGGCCGTCATTGTAAATAAGAATTTGTTCTTAAGGTGCAATACCACCACCACCATCTGGACTGGAGTGTGGAACTTAGTTCATCTTCCAATCACCCACGTGGGTATTTGCTCCTAAAAACCAATGAGGAGATGGGAGAGGAGGGACTTGCAGTGCGACAAGTGTCAAAAATAGAACTATGTTCTGTTTTAGCACCTGGCCATGCAGACGCTCGTTGACGAGCTCGAGCAGTTTGAATGAAGTGATTGAATAACATGTATGTATAAATGTATTTTGAATGTGAGCGGACGTAACGCGAGCGTTGTGGCCAGCATGAGTATACAGTGTGTCACACCAGGGGTGCAACTTTGGTTTTAGAAGTGGGGGGGACATAATTATTCTTATTATTATATTATTTTTATCCAGTCGGATAAACACTCCAAACAGTCTACCTGACCGCTCGGAGACGTCCACATGGTCCTAAAGCACACCGTTGCCTCGTTTTGTATCATATTCCAATGTGATACAAATGCATTTTCAGAATGTGGGGGGGACATGCCACCCTCCGTCCCCAGTAAAAGTTGCACCCCTGTGTCACACATAAGCTCAGTCCTATTTTAATTTTAACCTTTATTTAACCTTTATTTAACTAGGCAAGTCAGCTTCGGGATCAGTGTCGCGTCCACGGGAAGGTTGAGCCAACATAGGCTAATGCGATTAGCAATTAGGAAGTAACAAGATTTCCCAGGACATAAACATATCTGATATTGGCAGAAAGCTTAAATTCTTGTTAATCTAACTGCACTCTCTAATTTACAGTAGCTATTACAGTGAAAGAATACCATGCTATTGTTCGAGGAGAGTACACAATTATGAACTTAAAAATGTATTAATAAACGAATTAGGCACATTTGGGCAGTCTTGATACAACATTTTGAACAGCTATGCAATGGTTTATTGGATCAGTCTAAAACGTTGCACACACACTGCTGCCATCTAGTGGCCAACATCTAAATTGCGCCTGGGCTGTAATAATACATTATGGCCTTTCTCTTGCATTTCAAAGATGATGGTACAAACAAAACCAGATCTAATGTGTTATATTCTCCTACATTAATTTCACATTTACACAAACTTCGAAGTGTTTCCTTTCAAATGGTATCAAGAATATGCAGATCCTTACTTCAGGTCCTGAGCTACAGACAGTTAGATTTGGGTATGTCATTTTAGGCCAAAATTGAAAAATAAGGTCCGAGTCTTAGTTAGTTGCCAACTGCCATATAAAGTCCAAAGAAGATGAAGAAGAAGAAGAAGAAGGGATCAGAAATCAGTTGTGTGCTGGGCCACGACTGGCATTCGAGGAGGACTGTGAGATGGCGGAAGCAGAAGTGTAATTTGAAGCTGAAAGCGCATAGAGTACAGTTAGCGAAAAAAGTCCAAAAATGGAACAAAAAGGGCAAAAATTGTTGTGGAAAATGAGTCTGATGAATCATTCCTTGTTGTAGTAAGTTTTTTGGATAAAAATGTGTATTTGGGAAACCTTTTGAAAATACGAGGATGGTGAAGAAGGCGTTGGGAAAGTGGATGCACTCAAAGTAACCAAAAGTGGTTTGGTGTTGATATTGTGTGTATCTAGAGAGCAAAAGGAGTGTGCATTGTGGCTCGCAAAAATATTGATGCATGAAGTGAACAGCTTTGATTTTCGGAGCAGGGCACCGGTAAAAGGTGGAAACACTTTGAAGTTTGTGGAGATGTGAAATTAATGTAGGAGAATATAACACAATAGATCTGGTAAAATATTTTATTTTTAAAACATTCATTTTCTTTTTATTGCATCATCTTTGAAATGCAAAAGAAAGGCAACACATTGAGGTAGGAAGCTGGGGATTTAGATGGTGTCCACAACAGGGCAACTGTGTGTGTGCAACGTTTCAGACTGATACATTCAAGAATGAGAGAGCTACATAATATTTAGCATGAAGTCTCCCAGGTGTCCCTCACAAGTTTGCCCAAATGTACCCAAGTGGCCTCTAAGTGGCCAAATTGGTCAATTGATACATTTTCAACTACATAACTATAGAGAACATGCAAAAATGCTATTGTAATAAAACATTTAAGTTTACAAACTCCCAGGAATGTCATACATGATGGATCATTAGCTTCCCTACATAAAAGGTACTAACAGGAGACGCGACGAGAACACTGATCCAATGCCTCCCAACACAGAAGTGAACTATTTCAGATAAGGGCCAAGTTAGCAGCCAACACTGATCTAATGTCATAAGTGCCCTCACCACAAACAAAAAAACGATTTACACACTATTTACAATCAGAGTATTTATAACACCCCCAGTCCTCCACACCAGATTGTGCTGCTGCAGCCAAGTCCCATAGCTTTCTCTTTCTGCTGTGATGCAGAGGGTAACAGCACAAGTAGTGCAGGTGACGGGAGATTTCTTGTGGCACAGAACACAACGACGCCTCCCTGTTGTGCTTTTTTTGAGGCACATTCAGGTCTGCAGTTATGTATTTTGGCCAGGCGAGGGTGGGTGTGGAGCCAGAGACAGCACTCCTTCTTGGTCCTTTCACAGCCTGGAGGTGTGATGGGTCATTGTCCTGTTGAAAAACTAATTATAGTCCCACTAAGCGCAAACCAGATGAGATGGCGTATCGCTGCAGAATGCTGTGGTAGCCATGCTGGTTAAGTGTGCCTTGAATTCTAAATAAATAACTGACAGTGTCACCAGCAAAGAACCCCCACACCATCACACCTCCTCCTCCATGCTTCACGGTGGGAAACACATGCAGAGATTCTCCGGTCACCTACTCTGCGTCTCACAAAGACACAGCGGTTGGAACCAAAAATGTCAAATTTGGACAAATTTCCACCGGTCTAATGTCCATTGCTCGTGTTTCTTGGCCCAAGCAAGTCTCTTCTTCTTATTGGTGTCCTTTAGTAGTGGTTTCTTTGCATCAATTCGACCATGAAGGGCTGAATCACGTAGTCTCCTCTGAACAGTTGATGTTGAGATGTGTCTGTTACTTGAACTCTGTGAAGCAGAGCTCCCGAGTGGTGCAGCAGTCTAAGACAATGCATCTCAGTGCTAGAGGTGTCACTACAGACACCCTGGTTCGATTCCAGGCTGTATCATAACCAGCTGTGATTGGGAGTCCCATAGGGCAGCGCACAATTGATCCAGCGTCTTCCAGGTTTCGCCAGTGTAGGTCGTTATTGTAAATAAGAATTTGTTCTTAACTGACTTCCCTAGTTAAATAAAATGTAAAGCATTTATTTGGGCTGCAATTCCTGAGGATGATAACTCTAATGAACCTATCCTCTACATCAGAGGTAACTCTGTGTCATCCTTTCCTGTGGAGGTCCTCATGAGAGCCAGTTTCATCATAGGGCTTGATGGTTTTTGCGACTGCACTTGTAGAAACTTTCAAAGTTCTTGAAATTTTCTGGATTGACTGACCTTCATGTCTTAAAGTAATGATGGACTGTCATTTCTCTTTGCTTATTTGAGCTGTTCTTGCCATAATATGGACTTGGTCTTATACCAAATAGGGGTATCTTCTGTATACCACCCCTACCTTGTCACAACACAACTGATTGGCTCAAACACATTAAGAAGGAAATAAATTCCACAAATTAACAAGGCACATCTGTTAATTGAAATGCATTCCAGGTGACTACCTCATGAAGCTGGTTGAGAGAATGCCAAGAGTGTTCAAAGCTGTCATCAAGGCAAAGGGTGGCTACTTTGAAGAATCAAAAACGGAAAAGATATTTTGATTTGTTTAACACTTTTTTGGTTGCTACATGATTCCAAATGTGATATTTCATAGTTTTGAAGTCTTCACTATTATTCTTGAATGAGAAGTTGACTGGTTCTGTATATATACAGTGCATTCGAAAAGTATTCAGACCCCTTGACTTTTCCCACATTTTGTTACGTTAAAGCCTTATTCTAAAATTTATTAAATTGTAGTCCCCCCCCACATCAATCTACAAACAATACCCATTCAATAACAAAGCAAAAACTGTTAGACAACCCTTGAATGAGTAGCTGTGTCCCCAAAATTTTGACTGGTACTGTTTTATGTTTTTTTTTTTCGTAGTCCCCACTTTGACTTCCTCTCTCCTGGTTTCTAGAAGTGCCAGTCAATCTCTACATTGACTGAACTCACAGAAACACCCAGAATCACAGTGGTTCCTTTGGGGGATTTTGGTAAAGTGTGACATTGGTAGAGATTGGAGGACTTGTTCAAAGGGGAATGGCCCAACAAATCTAGGGCAGGTGAGAATGAACACTTTACTGTCATTCTAACATTTTCTATAGAACATTACTACTCCTCACTGTATAAAGTTCAATTCTTATTCCTCCATAGCGGGCACAGTGAAGCTCGTGCAGAGCCCCAGATCAGACCAGAGTTCTTATTATACTGTAAGTCAGTTTCAACTCCATTAATGACAAGAGTGCTGCATCTGGTCTTAGCTCAGGGCTAAATCTGCATCGTGGCAGTGTTCTGTTGATTCTAGTCATCCTCTTGTTACCATTCCTTTCATATTAGTGTTGAACTTTACTAAACTGACTCCTCCTTTCCTTTCCTTCCTTCCCTCCATTCTCTTCCCTCGTAGATTCCTGTCAGCTCACACTGGACACCTGGACAGCCCACAGGGGCCTGAGTATGCCTGAGGAGAACAGGACGGTGACAGTGATGGTCAGGGACCACTCCTGTCCTGATTACCCAGAGAGGTTTGATCACTGGAGTGCTGTGCACTGAGGCTCTGTCAAGGCACTGCTACTGGGAGGCCGAGTAGAGGGGTAGTGGCATTAACATGGCTGTGGCGTACAAAGAGATGACCAGGAGAGGAGAGGGCAACAACTCCCACTTTGAACGCAATGAGTTTGTTCTGTTCCAGAAAATGTCTGGCACAATAATGTGGCCACTAGAATACCCACCTCAACCTCTAGGCACCGGAGAAGAAGGCTGACGTTTTACCTGTCCCCAACCGACAGTTTTTTTTGTTTGTTTATTTTCGTTGTTTGTAACTTATTTTTTTTACTTATTTTGTACATAATGTTGCCGCTATCGTCTCTTATGACCGAAAATAACGTCTATACATCAGGACTGCGATTACTCACCACAGACTGGCAGAATCCTTTTTTTCCTTTAACGAGTCTGACAAGCCCGATGCGAATGATATACTGCTTTCCTGGGAACAGGCCCAGAACCCCGTGATTTGCGTGAAGAGGAGGCAGAGAAAATGGGGCCAGAGGGCGGGCTGCCTTCTGAGAATTTGTAGGTGATCGAATAAACCCCCACTTCCTTCCATTCTGCTAGCAAACATGCGATCTTTGGAGAATAAAATCGATGACCTACGTGGAAGATTAAACTACCAACGGAACGTTCAAAACTGTAACATCTTATGGTTCACGGAGTCTTGGCTGAACGACGACACTATCAACATACAGCTGGCTGGTTATACACTGTAACGGCAGGATAGAACAGCGGCGTCTGGTAAGACAAGTGGTGGCGGACTCTGTATTTTTGTAAATAACAGCTGGTGCACAATATCTAATGATGTCTCGAGCTATTGCTCGCTTGAGGTAGAGTATCTCATGATAAGCTGTAGACCACACTATCTACCTACAGAGTTTTCATCTGTATTTTTCGTAGATGTTTACATACCACCACAGACTGAGGTTGGCACTAAGACAGCATTATATGAGCTTTATTCCACCATAACCAAACAAGCACACGTTCACCTAGAGGCGGCGCTCCTAGTAGCCAGGGACTTTAATGCAGGGAAACTTAAATCCGTTTTACCAAATTTCTATCAGCATGTTAAATGTGCAACCAGAGGGAAAACATCTCTGGACCACCTTTACTCCACACACAGAGACGCATACAAACCTCTCCCTCGCCCTCCACTTGGCAAATCTGACCATAATTCTATCCTCCTGATTCCTGCTTACAAGCAAAAATGTATGCAGGAAGCACCAGTGACTAGATCCATTAAAAAAGTGGTCAGATGAAGCAGATGCTAAGCTACAGGACTGTTTTACTAGCACAGACTGGAATATGTTCCGGGATTCCTCCGATGGCATTGAGGAGTACACCACATCAGTCATTGGCTTCATCAATAAGTGCATTGTTGACGTCGTCCCCATAGTGACCGTACGTACATACTCTAATCAGAAGCCATGGATTACAGGCAACATCCGCACTGAGCTAAAGGCTAGAGATGCCGCTTTCAAGGAGCAGAACTCTAACCCGGAAGCTTATAAGAAATCCCGCTATGCCCTCCGACGAAACATTAAACAGGCTAAGCGTCAATACAGGACTAAGACCGTACTACACCGGCTCTGATGCTCGTCGGATGTGGCAGGGCTTGCAAACCATTAATCCCTGTTCACTCATGACTGCACGGCCAGGCACGACTCCAACACCATCATTACGTTTGCCAATGACGCAACAGTGGTAGGCCAGATCACCGACAACGACGAGACAGTCTATAGGGAGGAGGTCAGAGACCTGGCCATGTGGTGCCAGGACAACAACCTCTCCCTCAACGTGATCAAGACAAAGGAGATGATTGTGGACTACTACTACTACTACAGAAAAGGAGGACAGAGCACACCCCCATTCTCATCAACAGGGCTGTTGTGGAGCAGGTTGAGAGCTTCAAGTTCATTGGTGTCCACATCACCAACAAACTAACATGGTCCAAGCACACCAAGACAGTCGTGAAGAGGGCACGACAAAACCTATTCCCCCTCAGGAGATTTGGCATGGGTCCTCAGATCCTCAAAAGGTTCTATAGTTGCACCATCGAGAGCTTCCTGACTGGTTGCATCACTGCCTGGTATGGCAATTGCTCGGCTTCCGACCGCAAGGTACTACAGAGGGTAGTGCGTACGGCCCAGTACATCACTGGGGCCAAGATTCCTGCTTTCCAGGGCCTCTATAACAGGCGGTGTCAGAGGAAGGCCCTAAAAATTGTCAAAGACTCCAGTCACCCTAGTCATAGACTGTTCTCTCTGCTACCGCACTGCAAGCGGTACTGGAGCACCAAGTCTAGGTCTAAGAGGCTTCTAAACAGCTTCTACCCCCCAAGCCATAAGACTCCTGAACATCTAATCAAATGGCTACCCAGACTACTTGCATTGCCCCCCTCTCCCTCTCTTTTACACCGCTGCTACTCTGTGTTGTTATCATCTATGCATAGTCACTTTAATAACTTTACCTACATGTACATGTTACCTCAACTAACCGGTGCCCCCGCACATTGACTCTGTACCGGTGCCCCCCTGTTATATAGTCTCTCTATTGTTATTTTGCTGCTGCTCTTTAATTACTTGTTACTTTTATTTCTTCTTCTTATCCGTATTTTTTTTTAACTGCATTGTTGGTTAGGGGCTTGTAAGTAAGCATTTCACCTGTTGTATTCGGTGCATGTAACTAATAAAATTTGATTTGATTTGGAGTCTGTGTTTCTACAGTGTCTCTGACCCTGGTCATTCACTCAGGCCATCTATCCTGGCTTTGAGTTTATTTGTTTCGGAGCCTGTATAGAGTTAATGTAGAGTTTAGTAATTTAGTTGCTGTCGAGTTTGTCATTTTGTATTTTTCTGGCAAAACAAGTACAATCATTGAAATACTAATTCTGTAAATACCTTCTTGATAGGTTGTGAAGTGAAAAGAAAAGTGTTTCCCCAGTCTCTACTCTTCATTTGTCGTCATCACATCCCCATTACACATGATCATGTTTTAGGTCTTCTTGACCCTATCCGACTCTCTATCCCCAAAGCCCACGGTCCTAAAAACAGATCTGCTATAGTTAGTGTCCTCTGAGGATATAGTTTTATAGCAACCTCCCTCAGGCTCTGGGTTAATGGCCTCACTGTTAGCCCAAAGGCTCTTTATGATAAGCCTGATATTAGCTGTTACCCCCAAGCATATGATGTTAGAAACACATCTGTTATCATTTGCAGAGGATGCTACTGCCCCCTTGTGGTGGTGGTTTTAGTTGAATGATGTTGGTTAGAAATGACTGCTCATATCAATGGCAATATCAATGACACTGATGATTTGTGTTTTATAGAACACATGTATTGTGGTATGTTGTTAGCAAAAGTGTCACATGTAACCTCAGTGGCAACAGCACAGCAGTGAAAGTCACAAGCCATAAAGAAATTGCAAAACGCCCAGTCTGTATAGACATGAACAAATGTCATACTGTCTCTCTCTCACACACGTGCACACACCCAGGGAGGTTCCTTATTCTTTGTTACAGAGTAACCTCAACCACGACTTCTGTAACTGCTAGTAGAACTAGGAATTTCTCAATTTTCACCGCAAAAAAAAATCAATACTGTTCTCTCTCCTCTCTCACTCGCTCTGGCTGTTTGTCCTGGACTCTCTGAAATGGCACAGGCAGAGGAACTCATCTACCAGGATTAATTCCTCTGTCCAGTCTGTCAGGATGTGCTGAGAGATCCAGTGGCTATCCCCTGTGGACACAGTTACTGCATAGTCTGTATTGAAGGCTGCTGGGACCAGGATAAACAGAGTGGAGGAAAATACCACTGCCCCCAGTGCAGAACTACTTTCTCCTAGAGACCTGAACTGGGTAGAAATACAATTTTAGCAGAGCTGGTTGACAAGATTAGGGTCTTGGGAGTCCAAGTTTCTCCTCCTGAAGATGTGGCGTGTGGTTTCTAAACTGGGAAGAAGCGGAAATGAGGCAAGTCCTGTCTGGTGTGTCTGGCTGCGTTTTGTGAGATTCACCTTTAGCTCCATTTGGAATCACCCACTCTAAACAAGCATGTAATGGTTGAGGCCACCGGGCAACAGCAGGATAAGATCTGCTCTCATCATGACAGACTACTGAAGATCTAGTGCCATACTGATCAGCAGGGTGTCTGTCTGCTGTGTTTTATGGATAAACACAGGGGCCACGATAGTCTCAGCTACAGCAGAGGACAGACCGACAGGTGGGGCTTGTCATAGCATTCACACACCCCATAGGGACCAGGGGATATGAGTGCTGTATTATTTTTCTTAGTTGCGCAACTTTGTAAAGGGGGCGTGTTCTCTAAGTGTGCGAAAGTAAATATTTGTCAACACCCTCCGATTATGATTCAACATTCATCCTCTATTTCTTCATCAGACCGGAGAAAGAGATACAGAGAGGCATTTCCATTGTCACGTCCTGACCATAGTTCTTATGTGTTTTGCTTGTTTAGTGTTGGTCAGGACGTGAGCTGGGTGGGAATTCTATGTTGTGTGTCTAGTTAGTCTGTTTCTGTGTCCAGCCTAATATGGTTCTCAATCAGAGACAGCAGTCAATCGTTGTCCCTGATTGAGAATCATATATAGGTGGCTTGTTTTGTGTTGGGGATTGTGGGTGGTTGTTTCCTGTCTCTGTATTCTGCACCTGATAGGACTGTTTCGGTTTGCCACATTTTGTTATTTTGTTCGTTGTAAGTGTTCACTGTTTTTGTTGAATTAAACATGTTGAGCACTGGTTACGCTGCGTGTTGGTCCGATCCCTGTTTCACCCCCTCTTCTAGTGAAGAGAGGGAAGGCTGCCGTTACATCCATACAGATGCAATGTCAGAGAACTGTTATCAAATGCATGGTCTTAACCCATAAGAGTTTAAGCTATATGGAATTGTTTTAAGAAAATCATACCAATGATAATTTTGCATTTTTACATGTATTTAACCCCTTATTGTTTTTACACTAAAATAGTGGGGAGGGGGTTCTACTAAGCTATATGGAATTGTTTTAAGGTCATACCAAGGATCATTTTGCTATTTGATTTAGAATTTTAAGACCCCTTGACGTATTCCAAAAATATATAAAAAAAAATATTTGATTAAATGTATTTGGCCTTACTGCTATTAGCCCATACAAATGCATTGAATAACAGATTCACTACATGGAACAACAGATAGTCCCCCCCCCCCCCCCCCCCCCCAAAAAAAAGATCTAAAGGAAGTTTGATCTGAAGTGTGTGTCCTATATCTGAGAGATAGAAGAAAGATCAGGGATTTTTTTTTTTAATACATGTATTTAACCCTTTATTTTTCTCAGTAAACAGTCTCCATATACTGTATACTTCCATGATTTTTTTGGACTGGTACTGAGAGATCTTCAGACGAGTCTTGCGAGCCCTGTCCTAGAACAAAACCTACATGTACGTGTTCGTGAGAGTCTCACCTTTGCATAGAGGGGTCATATTAGTGTGTAGCCAAAACCGTGTGTAGCCAAAACGCTACTGACGATTTTGTAAGAAGACCGATTTTCGGGATGTCTCATGGTCTGACAAACACCGCTCTAGCTCTGTCACCTTTCACCGCAGATGCGGAAGGGTCACATATGCAGATGTGGTGGATTGAGACGCATTTCAATGCAAAAAACCGGACATCTTTATCTTAAACTGACATATTTTCATGGTGATGTTTTTATTATGCTAATTAGATTTCCGCATGGGTGCAGACATCAATCCGTAGGGGGATTTATATGGTTACCAATAGACCTGAGAAAGAAGCATATGAGTTGAACAAAATCATTTACAACCATTGTGGAATTCCAACGTACATTTCTGTCTAAAATCTAGTGTTAATATTTTAACATGATAGTCACAGCTGTCCATATGTCTGTCCTTATGTCTATTTTTATTTTCAATAGAGGCAGTTGGAGAGAATTTGTGACCATTCCCAGGAGAAAATCCAAGGTAGAGAGAAGAAGGTTCAGGAGCTGAGGGAGGCTTTGGACTCTGTCCACTGAGCCACAATGTAGGGAGGAAGCTCTGTTCATCACAGAACGTTCTTGGCAAAAGCAATGGCTTAATCATCGCTGTGACCCCTCTCTGTGTCTCCCACCAGCACTCTGCACAGACAGCAGTGGAGGACATTGAGAGGATCTTTACAGTGAGGGTATCTGATTCGCTCCTTAGAGGTGCTGTGAGGTGAGAGAGCTGATCAGAGTCCAGGAGGAGACTGGAGTAGGAGGTGACTTCGCTGAGGAAGAAAGACTGAGCTGGAGAAGCTTTTACACACACAGGATCACATCAGATTCCTCCAGGTATTATCAAGTATATTTGATCATAAAACTATATGGTTTTCGATCTGGATTTCTAATTTGCATCATTTTGTATCCTTCGCTCACTGTTCCCTCTCTAGATATGCCCATTCCTACCCCCCCCCCCCTCTATCCAGCGTCCCGATGGGTCAGACCTGTTTTGGAGCGTTGTCAAAAGCTACCTCTGAACTAACAGAGAGACTGGAAGACGTCTGGAAAGAGAATTGGTTACAGATTCTTAGAGCAGGTCTGACACTGATATGTAAAATATTCAACACCAGCACTTAAATAGAGCTTCATTACCTGCCACCTGGCGGTGGTATATGACCTATTTTATCACACTGACAAAAATGTGTATTGCCCTTCAATCGTTTTATAAAATGAATTAGTGCATAATTGTTGATAGCCGTTTGTTGTTATTCATTGAACATTTCCCATATGCAGTCAATACAGTGGAGATTGTCCACACACCAGAGCCCCAATTCTTACAATGTATCTGTCCTCTCAGAGCAATACTTCAAAACTGTATCTAAAATCAAAAATCTCTTTCATTCAATTGGGTCCCAATTTCTTTCTTTATGGTCACCAGCACGCATTGTTGCTAAAGTATACAGTCGTGACCAAAAGTTTTGAGAATGACATAAATATTAATTTTCACAAAGTTTGCTGCTTCAGTGTCTTTAGATATTTTTGTCAGATGTTACTACGGAATACTGAAGTATAATTACAAGCATTTCATGAGTGTCAAATGCTTTTGTTGACAATTACATGAAGTTGATGCAAAGAGTCAATATTTGCAGTGTTGACCCTTCTTTTTCAAGACCTCTGCAATCCGCCCTGCCATGTTGTCAATTAACTTCTGGGCCACATCCTGACTGATGGCAGCCCATTCTTGCATAATCAATGCTTGGAGTTTGTCAGAATTAGTGGGTTTTTGTTTGTCCACCCGCCTCTTGAGGATTGACCACAACTTCTCAATGGGATTAAGTTCTGGGGAGTTTCCTGGCCATGGCCCCAAAATATTGATGTTTTGTTCCCCGAGCCACTTAGTTATCACTTTTGCCTAATGGCAAGGTGCTCCATCATGCTGGAAAAGGCCATGTTCGTCACCACACTGTTTCTGGATGGTTGGGAGAAGTTGCTCTCGGAGGATGTTGGTACCATTCTTTATTCACGGCTGTGTTCTTAGGCAAAATTGTGAGTGAGCCCACTCCCTTGGCTGAGAAGCAACCCCACACATGAATGGTCTCAGGATGATTTACTGTTGGAATGACACAGGACTGATGGTAGCGCTCACCTTGTCTTCTCTGGACAAGCTTTTTTTCCGGATGCCCCAAACAATCGGAAGGGGATTCATCAGAGAAAATGACTTTACCCCAGTCCTCAGCAGTCCGATCCCTGTACCTTTTGCAGAATATCAGTTTGTCCCTGATGTTTCTCCTGGAGAGAAGTGGCTTCTTTGCTGCCCTTCTTCACACCAGGCCATCCTCCAAAAGTCTTCACCTCACTGTGCGTGCAGATGCACTCACACCTGCCTGCAGCCATTCCTGAGCAAGTTCTGTACTGGTGGTGCCCCGATCCCGCAGCTGAATCAACTTTAGGAGACGGTCCTGGCGCTTGCTGGACTTTCTTGGGCGCCCTGAAGCCTTCTTCACAACAATTGAACCGCTCTCCTTGAAGTTCTTGATGATCCGATAAACGGTTGTTTTAGGTGCTGTCTTACTGGCAGCAGGCAGGTGTGAGTGCAAAGCAATGATGACGGCACGTGTTTCCTTGCAGGTAACCATGGTTGGTAGAGGAAGAACAATGATTCCAACCACCACCCTCCTTTTGAAGCTTCCAGTCTGTTATTCGAACTCAATCAGCATGACAGAGTGATCTCCAGCCTTGTCCTCGTCAACACTCACACCTGTGTTAACGAGAGAATCACTGACATGATGTCAGCTGGTCCTTTTGTGGCAGGGCTGAAATGCAGTGGAAATATTTGGGGGGGATTCAGTTCATTTGCATGGCAAAGACGGACTTTGCAATTAATTGCAGTTCATCTGATCATTCTTCATAACATTCTGGAGTATATGCAAATTTCCATCATACAAACTGAGGCAGCAGACTTTGTGAAAATGTATTTTTGTGTCATTATCAAAACTTTTGGCCACGACTGTACATTTATGTTATCGCACAAGGTAAGGTCTATTCTACACCAATCACACATCCTAATTATCTCTGCTCTGTTTTCTCCCTCTCCTCTCTCTCCACAGATTCCTGTCAGCTCACACTAAACCCAAACACAGGTTTCTACAACCTCCACCTGACTGAGGGAGACCAGGAAGTGACAATGAAGGGACCCAAACTGTGCCTCAACCATCCAGAGAGGTTCCACCTTCTCCAGGTGCTGTGTAAGAAGGGTCTGTCTGGGGCCCACTTTTACTGGGAGGTAGAGTGGAGAGGGAAGAGGTCCTACATAGCAGTTTCTTACAACAACATCAGCAGGATGGGCTTTGGTCCAGAAGCCCAATTTGGCCTCAATGAGAAGTACTGGGGTTTACTTTGCACCAAAGAAGCCTGTAGTTTCCTACATAACAACATAGAGACTAAACTACCTGCCCCTGGCCCTGATTCCTGTATGGTAGGGGTGTCCCTGGATCACAGGGCTGCAGATCTGTCCTTCTACAGCGTCTCTGAAACATTTACCCTCCTCCATACTGTCCAGACTGTATTCACTCGGGCCACTCAACCAAGGGGCTTTGGACAGAGCTAAATTTATTCAGCTCCAGTGATAACAGATATTAGACCCATAACAGACATTTACTTGTATAATTTATATATTGAAAACAGGTTAAAAACATTAGTCTCCCTTATATAAACTGTAACAGTTACCTTCGATCGTACTTACAACTGTGCCCTTTTATTTAATCCCCATTCAGCATTGCCATATTTGAGCAACACATCAGAAACCAAGTGCATAGGAAAAGGTGTGATATGGTATCAATAATGCACTTCATTCTATAAAAAGAGAACAAGACAGGACAGTACTGAGCTTGTCATCCCGGTTGGCTGTCCATCTGTGAACCCGACTGAAACGATCTGATGTCTTCTCCTATGAACTCATTCACTGCGGACACAAAAGACACAGCAACCAGTCAGACATGTATATATGAATTCATGCTGTATACTGTATCAATACATCTATACAAACAAACATGGTACAAATGTATTGTTACTCTTGTAACGGTGGAGATCAACACAACTGAGAACCTCGCACATGCAAACTTCTCACCTTCCTCTAATGTAATGTGGTGAAAGGATGATGAGCTGGCAAATTCCAGGGGGCTCTCCTGCATTTTAGGTCCAGCCTGAGCAGGTCCCCTGCCCTGGTGGTCCCATGCCTCATAGTGGGAGTACGGTGGTGGGTAGAAGTCCTGATACGGGCTAGGGTTGGAAGGAGGCGAGGGGCAGACCTCATGAGGGTAGGGGTAGTGGGGGTAGGGAGAGGTAGTCATGGGGGGACGAGGGGAGGAGGAGATGGGGCTGCTGGAGGGGAAGGGACTCAGAGAGGAGGAGTGGGAGGGAGAGGGGGAAGAGGACAGGTATGGGGAGTCCAGCCAAGGGGAGGGGGAGGGAGGCTGGGGGACTCTGGGGTAAAAGGGAGGCAGTAGCTCAGTGAAGCCCAGCTCCAAGTTCTCAAAGCTGGGGTTTCTCTCCGACAGAGAACCTCTGCTCTCCTCCACCGCTTCCGGCTTGTGGCAGTACTCCTGGTAGCTCTGGCCGGGGTAGGGGGGAGAGCAGGCTGAAGGGTAGGGGGGAAGGTGGAAGGCCAGTCCTCCCTCCTCAAGCATGGGATCATTCCCCCGGTGCACACCGCTGTCCACCCTGCTGGGCCTCCTCATGGAGCAGAGTGTCACCCCCTCCAGGGGCAAGGCAGAGGGATGCGACAGCAGAGGGTCCTCCTCTTTAAACATGACTGAGGGTGAAAAATAAGTGGTAATACGTAGTCTGGTCCCTGACCACGTAGATAAATACCATGGAGATTAATTGTTCAAAATGAACCAAAAACAACAAAGATAGTTCCAGTCTCAGTGGAGAGGCTGATGGATGAAGTGAAGGGAGACTCACCCGGCAGGTACTTGAAACAGTGAGTGCTGCTCCTTTTCCTCTTCCCGTTGGAGACGTAAAGGCACACAGATACTGGGCGGCTCACTGAGAGGTCGCTATAGGCTGGAACTCGCACACACAGCAAGCACTGGGAGAGGACAACATGAACAATGTACATTACAATTCTCGTACATGTGCATGAACACTTATGCTTGCACACTCAAACACACATACACCCAGGAACATAGTATTTTACCTCACTACTGTTGTCACGGTCAACATGTGCCTCCTCTTCCCACTGTAGCTTTCCATCTGGTAAATAAGGATATCAATTATACCTTATTTCATGGACGGTGCACATTAAACATTGAAGATTTGTATACAATAACGCTTAAACACACACACTTACACACACACGTCATTACCTGTCCCTCTTTCCATAAAAAGCACTCTGGACATGGGCAGGAAGTTAGACCCACCCAACAGTAGCTCCTCCCCTCCTTCCACAGAGCAGGATGTAAGACTGACCGACTCCACCACTGGCAGCTCCTGGGCAGAGCGCTGGGCTGAGGAGAGCGATTGAGAGGAGAGAGAGAGAGAGACACAGAGAGAGAGAGAGAGAAGACAGATGATTCGCTAGGATATTGATAAATATGATACCTTATCAAAATACAAACTCAAAGAAAGTGTCAGGACAGGGAGAGTTGACTGTGATTGTTGGCTGGCTACTCACAGCACTCTATAGGAAGGGAGGCGACCTGCAGGGCCAGCACCCGTCCAGGCGGGGCCACGGGAGGGGCCAGGGGGAGGTGGGTACGGAACACTAGGCGCACACGCGTGTTCTTCCTCCCTACGTCCGTCTCTCCTTTCCTCAGCTCGATGTCCGAGTTCCTCAGCTTCAGAATGCCAGCACAGTCAATGCTGAGAGACAGAAAGGCTGTTTTATTCACCACATAGACACACACTCACACCGTACAATACCATGTACACACGTACTTAGTACACACACACATACTTATACAGGAAAGCTATTCTTTCTGCCTACTCTGTCACTCCATACAAACCTTTTGTGTGCATTCTCTTTATTTCTCTGTTAGTTACTCACAGCGCAGTCATGTTGGTATCTGGGTTGAGGGGGATGTCCAGTATTTTGGTGCCAGCTTGGACGCTCTCCTGACTGGCAGTGCCCACCATCTTTCCTGTCACCCTGAGGATCAGAAGAAACGCTTTAACAATAAAAACAAAAACACACCAAAACACTGAGGCAGCACATACAATCACAGATTCACTGTAGTATTGTTGCCTACCTGTGAATCTGATAGAAAGGGTGAGGCCGGATGGACCTGTCATCAGCTGTTCCCACAAACACCTGCAATGAGAGCGGCTGTCTCTCTGTGTACCCAGTCAGCTGGGAGAGACAGAAAAGAGACGGAGGGAAGGGAGTTATTGTTTAGATCTATACTGAGGGTACAAAACATTAAGAACACCTTGCTAATATTGAGTTGCAACCCCCCTTTTGTCCTCAGAACAGCCTCAGTTCGTTGGGGCATGGACTACAAGGTGTCGAAAGCGTTCCACAGTGATGCTGGCCCATGTTGACTCCAATGCTTCCCACAGTTGTGTTAAGTTGTCTGGATGTCCTTTGGGTGGTGGACCATTGTTGATTCACACGGCAAACTGTTGAGCGTGGAAAAACCCAGGAGCGTTGTAGTTCTTGACACAAACCGGTGTGGCTGGCACCTACTAACACACCCCGTTCAAAGGCACTTAAATATTTTTGTCTTGCCCGTTCACCCTCTGAATGGCACGCATACACAATCCATGTCACGACTGTCTCAAGGCTTAAAAATCCTTCTTTAACCTGTCTCCTCCCCTTCATCTACACTGATTGAAGTGGATTTAACAAGTGACATCAATAAGGGATCACAGCTTTCACTTGGATTCACCTGGTCAGTCTATGTCATGGAAAGAGCAGATGTCCTTAATGTTTTGTACACTCAGTGCATATGTGTTAGCTTGGGATTGAAACCATAATCTATTTAATTTACTTATTTATTATACCTTAACAACCGGATGTCCCCCTGGTGATGCCTTGACGGCTCCTCTGCTTCCCTCCGTCTCGTAGTGGGCTCGGTGGTGTGGGCGGGGCTGCACCTCGATACGCAGTTCATATTGGTCAAACTGAGTTGGCAGAGGCCAATCAAGTGGTGGCAGAGCATTGGATCTGTAAGAACAATGGACCAGTCAGATGTGTGGGCGGGGCTGAGGGGAACATCCTGGCCACCCAAAGAATAATAATGGCAAGTCAACACACTATTGAGGGATACTGTATAAACACATTGTGTAACCTGAACAAAGGGCTGTGGGTGCTGGCTCTGGTCCTCCCCCAGCCCAGAGCAGGGGGCACAGACAGGTAGTCCATGCCCATGGAGGGGACCTCTCTCTGCTGCAGCGGCTCTGGGAGTGGGCAGTGGGAGCTATGGGCTGGAGCCTGACCTTGCTCCACCTCCCTGGGGGAAACCTGGAGGACACAAACCAGGGACTTCTGGTTGAGCATGAAAACAAACTATGGAACTTAAGATCTACAAACCACCAGCTGACCTGCTCCAGTGATGTCTTCCTGGTCTTCTGTGGGATGCTCAGCTCAAAGCTGCTGTTGGGACCCTGTGACTGAGAGGTGGAGTCTCCTTCCTCCTGGTTACAAGAGTGTTCGTCAGAGTAGCTGCTCCTGCGGGAGGTGCAGGGGGAGGCCAGGGGGGAGTTCCTGCGCTTCTTACCCCCCGGGGAGGTTGGCCGGGAGGAGGGAGACAGGCAGAAATGGGAAGTGGCCTCATTGAGATCCTCCTCCTCTACTAGCAGCGAATCGCAGCTGGACGCAGGACTGAGCCAGCCGCGAGAAGAGGGGCTGGAGGCAGGGCTTGGGCTCAGGGACCCAGTGCCGGTGCCGCCGTCGCGGTAGCAGAATGGGTCCAGTAGGGGGAGGTAGAGGCGCTCCCTCTCCCAGCCACCTCCTGTGTCCCAGTAGTTACTTCCTGCTGGGGCAGTGTCATCCTCTGGAGAGATAGTGGTGATCTGGATGCTAGGGCACTCCAACACACGGGACTCTGAGACCTGGGAGAGAGAGAGAGAGATGGAGAAATACAGACAGACATAAGTCAGAACATTAACCCAGTGAGTCCCACTGCAACGCCGGCGCGATTTGGACTTCTAACAATGTGTGTTTGCGCTACAGACTTCTTGTACCAATGAATTTGTCTATTTCTTCTGCATCTGTTGGTAACAACCATTAGTCTGTGTGATTAACCGGGGCTAAGCTAGAGCGGTGTTTGTGAGACAAGGGCAGATCCCCGAAGCGGTCCCGGGGACGGGTCTTTTTACAGAAACGTCTGTAGAGTCCGAATTTGTTTGAGCTACAAACTATTAAACCTGTATATGAAAAGCTGAGAGTCTCAGAAACACGGACACTGTTTGCCCTATGACACTCACAAGCTACACAAGAGTCGTTAGAAGGTACAGGGTTCTTCTACATAGAAGATCGTAGCACATCTAAGGACATAGCGTCCAAAATACCGTAAAAAGCTCACATAGTTGCCGTCACAAACTCCACACGGTTGTCACTGACTAGTTGGATATTCATTTCCCACTGAGCAAATCATTTCTGTACTTACAGCATTATTTTTGTCCGTTTTTTTTTGTGCTTTGCTTTGGACCTTATTTTTGTTGACATTTGAATGTGACAGTTTATGTCAAATGGTTTTGTGTTCTACTTGTAGCCCTTGTTGTCCTTAGAATGAAATGGTAAAACGCCTCATTGTGAGGCTAAATATAAGGGCTGGACATGCAGATAAATGAAAGTCATATAAATGAAAAGCTGATTTTTGCTGGGGACTCGGGACTGATAGGGTTAACAATAGAGACATGTACAGTAGGGACCATACTGCAAGGACAGGTATGGCTTCCAGCATCTCTGGCCCACTCTTACTGACCAGGAGAGTAACTGGCCCATCTCTGACCACTCACTTGTACAGATCGCGCTGGAAGACTCTCGTAAGTCCCGCTGAACTCCCTCACCAAGGCACGTCTGGGGGGCGGGGAATGCATCCCAGCCCTTTGACTGGCTGAAGAAGACGGTGGGGTTGTGATGCTGATTGGCTGGCCTACATGAGTGGCAGCCAGGTGGCTGTCTGTGACCAAACAGAAAATGTGGGAAAGGTGTCAGGAGTCTCTCAGTTACAGTTGACATGGTAAGCTGTATCCTACTGAGTTCACTGTTAAGAGAGTACAGAGCCAGAATACATTCACGTTGAAGAGTAAAACTACTACTATAAAGAGTATCCCCTAACTCTCAAGAATGGTAATAAAATAGGTAAGGAAATGTCCCTTACTGATGTTTTAACTGCACATTACACTAAACAGTTCCCTGCTGTGGTGTGGTGGTGCAGTAGACTGTACCAGAGAGTTGGGGTCATTGTAAAGCACCGTGTCCACTACTGTCCAGTGTCCATTATGGATCATTGGTCAGCCTAGTGCAGCAGTTAAGAGGTACAGTCCACACCGTGGTAACTCCTCTTGTAGTAAGTTTAAGGCTAGGGTGTGGTATTACTATTTTATGCCAGCGTGGGCGACAAAGAGATGCGTGGGTGGGTGAGAGGGGTATGTATGAAAGCAGAAAGGGGGGAAGAAGAAAGGGGGTGAAGGAGAGCGAGAGAGAAAGTAAAGGAGGGAGAACGGAGGGAGGTGTGGTGCATGCTCAGTAAACAGAGATTGAGGTTTCAATCCAGATGGCAGCTGTTAACTTCACTCACACGCACAGCTGATTAGAACCACATTGAGTTCTGCCCTTACACACACACACACACACACACACACACACACACACACACACACACACACACACACACACACACACACACACACACACACACACACACAACATACAGGCAAGCACAAGCATGCAATACACAGCACGCAAACTCCATACACATGAACACACATCCCCCACACACAGACTAGCACACACTAGGCCTACATCCAGACACATAACTTATCTATATCCAGGTAGAGATAGAGAGAGAGAGAGAGAGAGAGAGAGAGAGAGAGAGAAAGAGAGAGAGATCAGTAGGCCTCATACTTTTACCAATGATGAACATACTCAGATCAAGTCAAACTAAATAATTCTCATGACATACACTACACAGAGACAAATCACTACAATGTGGATTAGGCGTCAACATTCGGAACCATTGACCATCTTCTTTTTCCCTATCTGTCATTCTCTCTCTGTCAATCTCTCTCTCACTGTCACACACATTCACACACACTATCCAAGAAAGTGTTCTAACCAGTATTGCTCGACGTTGGGAGTGACAGGGAGCTATCTGTCCTCTCCCCTGCGATGGTGTGCTCCTGGTCCGCGTTGCGCAGCGGGGATGGGCCCCGGAGTTGGCTCGGCGGGTCCTCCTCAAAAACCAACTTGAACTCGAACTCCCCCTCCTCCCAGCCCGAACCCGGCGCGGCCCCCATCCCCTCAGCACGCGGAATAAATCAGAGAGACTGATGAAGAGAACACCCTGGCTGAAAAGATTGAGATCTACCTAAGTGTGATCCAATAATAATAATACTTTCCTTGGTCCTTTAAAAAAAAAAACTTCGACGTTTTCAAAATTGTATACGTTCAAGGGTAGGTCCAACATTCGTTCTTGTCATCCAGATTGTGGTCGTTCTTGCTCAGAAACTCTCTCTGTAACTTTTTATAATGTCTTCCGCCGATAAGACATCTTTTTGGACCACCGCTTCATCTATTTCATTCGAAGTTTTGGAGAAGACAAATTTTATGCGTAGGCTAGCCTATATCGTTGAGTTCTTCGAAATTCGTAAACGATCGGACCGTTATCTATCTATTCCATCAGAGGCTATCAGTGTTTCATTCTATTGCTCTCTCGCCATCCTTTCTTCTATTCGACCAGAAAAAAAGTGTATCAAATATTTTTGTAGTACTTTACCCTTAATTGCCTTTGGGTGGGTTTCTCACCACAGTTGGACCGTTACTGGAATTCCATAGGACATTTGGGTTGTCAGTCAAGGAGACCCCCTCCCCTCTCCCCCTGCCTATATCCATGAGCTGAGGAGGTTTGGTTACTTTGAGATTTTTACCAAGTTCTTATAAATAATTAATCAGTTATGTAGCATATACTGTAGATTATTGCATACATTTCCTCTGACAGTTTGACATCACATCCTTTTATTTCCAGACGTTTTCTGCTTTCCCTCCCTCCCCCATCACCAAACTTTTTAAATGGCATCAACTCGAGTGTAATAAAAGTAATGAAGTGACCCTCTTGAGCCAGATGTTTGGCTGGTGGGCTGTTCCTCCCTGCTGTGGCCTCACTGAATGTCCCAGTGCTCTCTGTCACAAGAAGGACAATGATGCTTCGCTGTCACTCAGAGAGCATGAGGAGGCCAGGCTATTTCCTGTGGTGTTTTACATGACAGCCCCCACCTCTCTTCTGTTTTCTTCCCTTTCTCCTCCCATTACCCCTCTCCCCCTTTCTCTTTTCCCTCCTCCGTGTCCCTCCTCCAGCTCTCCCAGGCTCACCCCCTCCCTCTCTTCCTCCCTTCCTCGCCTTGCCTTGCAAGATCTGTTTCTGATTATCCTCTGTAGTCTGTCTGCACTCTGTCTGAGACGGGAGACGAAAAGCTTAAATAAACATGCTCCCTCCCTCTCTTTCTCTAGCCCCCCCTTCTCTCCATCGCTCACCCCTCCTCCAGTTCTCACAATCATTATGCTATACAGGAGTTGGAGGCTTTTTTTGTGTCTCACTTTCTATACTTCATACTCTTGGGGATGTGGGTACCGGTATCTTTTATCCAAATTAAGATAGTTACATTTGGTGAACGTTATTGCACAATCAAGATTGAGGGTTGCCTAAAGACTACTTATTATTTAGGATCATAGTTTAAATTATGGGCGATTGGGATATTTCAATAGGTTTATGGTGTCTTTCAGAATGATCTGGCCTTCATGGAGTTTTGGCAATAAATGAAAAAAGAGCTCTTTAGAGTTGATATAATCAGTAGAGTTTTATTTGGGAGGAAAATGAGTGTTACAAATTAGAAGGATGATATGTGGGTCAAATCCTCAGGCTGGGTTTCAGCTGCTGTCTGATGTCAACAGTTGAATGTCACTCATTGACGGAGGAAGATAGAATTATGTGGATATGTTGCCACCATGTGGTAAAAAGGTGGAACAGTCTTTCCATAACATTCCCAGAAAGGGAATATATACAGTACAGGACAGGGGTATTAAAATCCTACCCTGGATGTCCGGAGTACCGGCATTTTTTTTGTTCTACCTGATAATTAACTGCACCCACCAGGTGTCACAGGTCTAAATGAGTCCCTGATTAGAGGGGAAGAATAAAAAAAGCACTGGAACTGACTTCGAGGTCCAGATATGAATTTGAGAGGTATAGGAGATGAAAGAGGGTGGCAGGTAGCCTAGCGGTTAAGAGAGTTGGGCCAGTAACCGAAAGGTTGCTGCTTCTAATCCCTGAGCCATCTAGGTAAAAAAAATCTGTTGATGTGCCCTTGAGCAAAGCACTTAACCCTAGCTGCTCTGGATAAGAGTGTCTGCTAAAAACTCATATCATATATTCAGTGTATCTGAACACCAGTGGAAAGTGTTTATGATAATACATTCGTATTTCAACGACAGAGCTAAAATCAGAAAAGAGAGTGGCTGGATGCATGTTTTGGTGGTGTGTGTGTTAGACAGGAACTGACAACTGTCAGTTCTGAAGAAATCAAATGTGTGAGTGATGGTGACGTCCATGTCTCTATGTACCTGGACAAGGGAGTATCATTTTTCACTCACTCCTTAACTTTCCATCTCTGCTTCTGCTGTACTCTTTTTACCTTGTGCCCTACCCCGGAAATAACCAACATTCCTGGGTAAGTGTCAGAGCTCTGTGAGCAAGTGTGTGCGTGTGTGTGATTAGTGTCTAACACTCTCTCTGTGTACATGTTTGCGTTTGTGTGGTTTGGTGGATCATAATTGTGAAAATTGTATGTTTGCGTCATCAACACACTCTTAAAGGTACCCTGAGGATACAGAAATATCCACTGTGATGAATGAGAATGGGAAATGTTTAAAGATTGTAACAATTTGTACAGCAATTGTTGTTTCCAAATTTTGCAAGCATAATAACATAATTGTTATTACAATTCGCTAGCAGATTAAGTATCATTTGGGTTCCCGAGTGGCGCAGTGGTCTAAGGCACTGCATCTGAGTGCTAGAGGTGTCACTACAGACCCTGGTTTGATTCCAGGCTGTATCACAACTGGCCATGATTGGGAGTCCCATAGGGCGGTGCACATTTGGTCCAGCGTTGTCTGGGGCTTGGCTGGGGTTGCCTATCATTGTAAATAAGAATCTGTTCTTAACTGACTTGCCTAGTTAAATAAAGGTGAGTGAGGGAGTGAGTGAGTGAGTGAGTGAGTGAGTGAGTGAGTGAGAGAGAGAGAGAGAGAGAGAGAGAGAGAGAGAGAGAGAGAAAAAAAGTAGTTAGGACACGCCCCTCACAGCATGGGGCAGCACATTTTTAGACACATTAACAGGGAAAGCAGTTGTAAAGAAGAACATAGACTGTTAGAAAGAGAGAGGGAGTGGGATACGAGCTGTCAGAAAAGAGAAAGAAACAGAGAGCATAGAAAAATAGAAAACTGATCCCACCACATAATACATGCCCTACTCAGATCCATTGCTCTTCATCATCCTCTAAATGCTTAATTGTGTAATAAGGTGAGTGGCTGCAAATCTCCTGAACTTTTATCTGGCACATAATGTGTTCTCGTTGTATGCTCATTCTCGTTTTCTGTCTCGCTCTCTCTCTCTTTCTTTCTCTCTCTCTCTCTTTCTCTCCATATCTCTTTAATCATTCCTCATTCATTTTCCATTCTCTTTTCATTCCTTTACAAAACTTTACATTTCTTTCCTCTTTTCTTCATATATTTTCTCATTATATCAAGTTCCATCTCCTCTGTCTCCTCTCTCCCCCTCTTCTCCATGTGTTGGTGAGCCCTTCCTGTCTCTGTGTGGTTCTGTGTTCCTTGCTGTTGACCTAACTCTGCCTTGGTTTTCATGTTTACACATGTCTACACTGATCTGCTTTTGAAATACACAAAAGCTGCTATAATGTCATAGTCTGGGAAGTAGGGTGTATTTTATGTTCTCACATTCCCAAAGAACAGTTGTATTCTTTCAAGAAATTTAACCAGGATATAGTACAATTATAATACAATACTATTTGAACTGCTTCAATTTCTTTCTTTTTTTCCTTTTTTCTTTGTTAAAATAACTGGAAGAGGGGAAACTTGTTGCCCTGTTAATAGCCTGTCAAATTAGTGTGATGAATGGCACGATTTCCACTTCTTTGAACGATTATTTGGTGTCCTTCCTCTCCATAGCTTGACAGAAAGTTAGAAACAGAACTTACAGCACGGAGGAAGACAAGTACAATGCCTTTGATGATAGGAGGAAAGGATTGTGCCAATGTTGAGTATTGTGAGAGAAAGAGAGTCTTTTGAAGGAGCAGTGTTAACATTTGGCATGTTTTAGCATGTCGTCTCAGTGCTCTGCCAGTATACTGTTGGCCAGGAGGCCTCATGTGAATATTTGCTTGCCTGATTCAGTGGCATCACATTTTATGTGTGCTGCAAAAACATTGTCTACCGCAAGGAGAGAAGAGTAATAGAAGATAGAGAGAGCTATGTTTCTCCAATCCCAAATCAAACCGTAGTCCAACCCTTTGGCACTTGGATTCAATTGGTGTAAACAATATGTAATATGCAAAACAATCCACCTAACTTGGGTTCGAAGATCAAGCTCGATGCCATATCCCAATTCAAAGCTTCATAAGAACAGGTCGAATTTCACCCAAATAGTGCTATGTATGACTCTTTCTCTTTCTCTGTTCACCTCTCTCCCTCAGAATCAATAACATTCCCAATGGCCAATGACAGTGACTTCCTTCGTTCTTCCGACTCATCCATCTCCTCCCTTGATGACATCATTGTCCTGTTCTCGAACAGCACTGTTGAGGATCCCAGCGTTGTGAGTAACAACGCCACCACAGCCATTGGGGCCCTCATCCTGGGCCTGGTCTTCCTCCTCGGTGTCCCAGGGAACCTCTTCATCATCTGGAGTATCCTGGCCCGTGCCCGCCGACGCTCCGTCACCACCCTCCTCATCCTCAACCTGGCGTGCGCCGACGGCTCCCTCATGTGCCTCACCATCTTCTTCATCATCTATTTGGCTAGGCAGAACTGGGACTTTGGCACCTACATGTGCAAGGGGGTGTTTTACCTGTGCAACTTGAACATGTATGCCTCCATCTTCCTCATCACGCTGATGAGCCTGCACAGGCTGGTGGCAGTGGTTTGGCCCCAGCGAGTAGCGGCCCTGGCCAGCAAGACGATGGTAGTGCGGGCAATAGTTGTGCTCTGGGTCCTGGTGTTCTTCATGGCTATCCCAGCTCTGGTGTTCAGGGAGCAGAGGGATGATCATAACGAACTGAACAAAACCCAACGGGTGTGTGCCTCAGATCACAGAGTGCCTCAGCATGTAAGTTTAAGAGATAAGTGAATATTAAGTTAACAGTGGAGTTAGATACATAATATATTGTTCTGGTTTAAGTACATTGTTATTTAGGATTGGGAAGAGGTCTATATGTTGATACAGGTACGGTCATGATATGACTACTAAAATTAGGAATCCTATCCAATCGTAAATTTTTGCTCGAGATCTTGTTATGACAGACTCATTCATGTTCAAACACGCCTGGTATTCCACTATGCTATCATTACATGTGTGCAGTTAATCGTTACCTAATTTTTCATGTTCAGTTGGTGTTCCAGTACACCTTTGAGACAGTAATGGGATTCCTGGTTCCGTACGGGATTATAGTGAGCAGCTATGTCTGCATCCTGAGACGCCTCAGACAGACCAAATTCCGTCGCAAGGTCCGCAGTGAGAATCTCATCCTGGCCATCGTGGTGATGTTTGCCATCTTCTGGTTGCCCTATCACATCATCAACATAATACAGGTGTGTGATCATATGGGATTGGTTATTTTGACGTTTCACTCAGAATGTGGAGAGTAGCATAGGAAGTTGTACTATTTTACAGTGAAGGAATGAATGAAAGGTTTTGCTCTGTGGTTGCCTCTCCTAGGTGGTGGCTGAGCATTTTGATGACACTTCACCAATAAAAAAGAGGTAAGTGCTCACCAACTGACCCAACATTTCCCCTTCCATTTTAATATAACATAAGCACCACCATACAATGATAGTAAAAAGACTAATGGCAACATGAACTGTATCCCTCCCTCTGCAGACTATATAGGATATGGCGGCCCAGTCGTGCTGTGACCTCCGCTCTGGCCTTCATCAGCAGCTGTGCCAACCCTATTCTCTACACATTCGCTGGGAAGTCCTACATCAGAGGGGACGGCATGGCCTTTATGGCTCGCCTCTTTGAAGGGACATCTCTGGACACTGGGATAAGGAAGGGCCAGCCGACAACCAGGGACAGGGAGGGAAAGAGACTCAAAGAGACGTTGTCTTTCAGCAGCTCTGGGGGCAATGTTGTGATGAAAGGAAAATAGACACTCCTATGCAGGGTTGCACTGCACATGCTAACCACTCATCATGACGATGCACTCCTGCACACAGACTGCTTACATGTTTTTATTGATATATAGATCTGCTCCTCTACTTGCATATGGGACCACCTGAAACAATCACTACAATATTCAGTGCACCTTATGTGAGACACAAGTTTCTCACTAGACCCAACTTCTCTGCCACAATTCTTTTGTAAATGTGTTTGTCAAATGTGCCTTTTTTACTTTTAATTCATTGCTTGTGCCGCTTGAATGTTTGTTGAATCGCACGCTGCATTCAACACCCTGCATTGACAGCCGCACACCCAACAACCGCAGCACTAGCACACAAAAACATATTCTCAACCCCTGCCCCATGGAGAGCATCACTCCAGACACCACACAGCCATACACCACCCAGCCAGAGCACCACACAGCCAGAGCACCACACAGCCAGAGCAGCACACAGCCAGAGCACCACACAGCCAGAGCACCACACAGCCAGAGCAGCACACAGCCGGAGAACCACACAGCCAGAGCACCACACAGCCAGAGCACCACACAGCCGGAGCACCACACAGCCAGAGCAGCACACAGCCAGAGCACCACACAGCCGGAGCAGCACACAGCCGGAGCAGCACACAGCCAGACACCACCCAGCCAGAGCAGTGCACAGCCAGAGCAGCACACAGCCAGAGCAGCAACCAGTCAGAGCAGCACACTGCCAGAGCAGCACACAGAGGACAACATTGTCATCCTGTGTGACTCCAACGACAAATATCTTAATGGAAGACACCTGTTCCCAAAGAGAGGAGTGAGGAAGATCTGGTGCCCAACTATGCAGTCAGCCCTTGGGATCCTGGCAGAGCAGAGACTGAGACCACCGACTCACATAATCATCCACACAGGGACGAATAATCTCTGCAAGCAGGGTGGATGTAACCAAGGCTCTGACCAAGATGTTTTATATATATATTTTTTTACTTCAGTCTAATTTAGTAAATACTAAATTGTTGGTTAAGGGCTTGTAAGTAAGCATTTCACTGTAAGGTCTACAGCTGTTGTATTCGGTCCATGTGACAAATAAAATGTGATTTGATTTGATGTTGATCTATTAACAATTTTAGAGACATTGTTGAGTAGGAACATTTCTGACACTGAGTTAAAAATCCAGGGTTACATATTATATAGAATTGATAGGTGCACTCTAGGTGGGGGAGTAGAAACCTATGTCCTCGATAAATTACTGTCTGTGAAGATTTCACGTGAGATTGTCCCTCTACATGTTGACATTTTTTTGTTAAAATAACTACATGAGAACAAGTCATTGATGATTGGTAACATTTACAGATCACCCAATGCCCAAGTAGACTCCATAAACAAGATTATCACCACAGTAATTGAATGCATTGGTCAAATGAAGGGATCATGTTAGGTGACTTCAATAAGAATCTGCTAAGGATTATAAAACTATTGAAAATATGTACTTTACTGAATTAAAGTACCAACCAGAGTCAATACACAAACTCATAATGGGACTTTGGTGGATTGGATCTTGGTGACACGTCCTGCAGGATTATGCATTCAGGTGTTCTTTCAGTGATCATTCCATCATCAACTCCATTTGGAAAATTAAGATACCCAAAGCACCACCCGAAAAAAGTGTTTTTAATTTTGTCCCTGCAGGCCAGGGTAACCCCTTTAGGGGCTGTGAAAGACCTTGCAATATGGGTCACTGAATAACCCTTTGAATTAACATTTGTACGGTTCTTCATTACACTGACAGAGCCAAGGGGTTTTCATTACACTGTAAAATCCTGGCTACTAGTTGCAATGAAAATACAGTAAATTTACAAAACATAGCTGTATTTTTAGAGCTGGATTAAGGTATTACTTCTATAAGGGGCAGTATGCTGCCATATTATGATTACTTGAAAGACAACCTCTCTTGGGATTTGAACTCACAACCTGTCAGTTGCCAGGAACCTGACTTTCCTGCTAGGCCACCAGCTCTGTGGGTATTATAGATATTGCTAAATAATTAGAACCAACAGATATTTTGTAATTTGTCACTATGGTAGAACCCTTTTGGGTGCCACATAGAACCGTTAGATTTTTTAGAACCCTCTCACAATGAACCCTGTTTTTTTTGTCACTGTAGGGGAATCAAATTGGGTTCTCCGTAGAACCCTCTCATGAAGAGCCCTCTGGTTCCAAGTAAAACCAATGACAGGTTCTGCAATTATACTTATATTATACTTCAGATGCGCTTATGGCACATACTGTTAGGTACTCACATGGTACTGGTCAGTACCTTTAAGGGTACATTTTTCTACCCAATATATTATATATAAGGTACAATCATTACTGCACTTTGAAATGTAGATGGGGGCAATGTGCTGGTTAGGGTCCATTACCATATTTGGGGGCATGGTCTAAAATAGGTTGTATTTGGTTATAAATCAAACAAAGTCCTATATCATGCTGTTTGCTACACAGGAAAGAATAAACTCCAAGCTGGCAATTTCAAAATGAATGCTAGTGATGGAACAATTGATTGTTTGAAATATCTGTGTTTATGGATTGATTCTGACTGATATTTTGGAAAGCATATTGATTAGGCTGAAACAGTTCACTGCGGACTTGCCTTTAAAGCTTGTGGTTGTGAACAGGCGGCTTCTCATGTTGTTTATAAGGCTGGATAGGAACTGCTGGTGAGAATGTTCTAATTTTCACTGAAGGAGACTGATCCCAGTCCTCCCTCTTTTGCAGCCTCCAGTGTTTTTGTACCTGGCCGTTCTTGTAGTCCCTCTAAAAAGTGAATGCTGCGGTGGATCAGTTTGTCAAAGTGGTCAAGCCTCTGATGGCCTCCGCAGTGCATACACGTACAGTTCGTCAGTTTTCTCGATACCGCCAGAGAGAAGACATGAAAGAAACCACCATTTACCTACCTCTAGGTTGCTGTACATATTTATTTGGTTTTTCATTCTATCGTTTTTCATGGAACGTGTGTGGTAATGAAATATAATTTATTTTGAAGTTATCAGAATAAATTTTCCAGGAATAGTTTTACCAGCGCCGTGCAATGCACCCTCTAATTGTTTTCGTCACTGAGCAAATGTCAGGTCTGCTGAGCGCAAACTTGAAAGTCGTGAAAATTCTGTGCAACTTCCAGTGCACATTTACTGTGAAAATCAAATCCAATTTTATGTGTCACATGCGCCGAATACAACAGGTGTAGAAATGCTTACTTACAAGCCCAACAATGCAGTTTTAAGAAAAAATAAATTAAACAAATAAATAAAAGTAACAAATAATTAAAGAGCAGCAGTAAAATAACAATAGCTAGGCTATATACAGGGTGTACCGGTACAGAGTCAATGTGCGGGGGCACCGGGCTGTACCCGCTTTAAGTTAGTTTTAACAGTGTTCAAGGAGGCTACTGTGGTTATGTGATCATAATGTAGGCCTACCAGTGTGGCTTCCATCAAAAACAATGGAGAAAATGCATCCTATAACATTATTATTTTACCCCTTTCTCTCCCCAATTGGTAGTAGTTACTGTCTTGTCTCATCACTGCAACTCCCGTACAGACTCGGGAGAGGTGAAGGTCGAGAGTCATGCATCCTCCGAAACACAACCCAACCAAGCCACACTGCTTTTTGACACAACGCCAGCTGCACCAAGCGACCTGGTCAGCATGCACTGTGCCCAGCCCGCCACAGGAGTCGCTAGTGCACGATGAGACTAGGATATCCCTGCTGGCCAAACCCTCCCTAACCTGGACAATTGTGCGTCGCCCCATGAGCCTCCCAGTCACGGCCGGCTGCGGCAGAGCCTGGGCTCGAACCCAGAATCTCTGGTGGCACAGCTAGCACTGCGATGCAGTGCCTTAGACGACTGCGCCACCCGGGAGGATATCCCATAACATTTTAACATCTGTTCTATCGTTCAGCCTACAGTATAAGCCAACGTGTGGTGTTCAATGTAGGCCTATTACATTCCATGAGACTTTCGAAAGAAACATGCAGGGCTTGACACTAACCTGTTTATTCACTTGTTCTTCAGGCAAGGATGTGACTGAAAATGTTGTTGTTTAATGCAAGAAACCACTTCAGAAAACGAAATGCATCATTATTCACAGAGAATCAGACAAATTATGCTACCCTCTGCCTATTAGCTACTTAGCTTATTCAAGCCTGTCTTAAAAATAAAACACTTCCCCTTTAAGAAAAAAAAGAAGCTCTTTACTTGACTGGCTTCTCAAAGATGTCTAGAAATGTACACGTTTTGTGCTCTTGTAGGAAGCAATCAGTCCCCCATTGCTGACACAAATGATCTATAACTGGGCTAATAACTCACTAACTAGCGAAGGACATGAACAAATGTACAAAGGTGCACACATTGCTACATGCAGCTCTCGCTTTGATCTCAAAACAAGCGCATCTAATCACGACCGCTCATGCTGTAAAAACAGTCCAGTTCAAAGTGAATGGCACAGATCCCCATATGGCAATGGTCTATTTGCATATAGACCTACTGCAGCTCTGATTGGTTATAGCGCACCGGTCTGTGTAGAGTACGGACCTGAGTCATGCCTGTCAGTGCAATAGAATCCTACTCTGATGTGCTCTGTCTACAATAAAATCTCTTGCATAGTTCGTGTTGCATGTTAAGTCTTGCATAGTTAGTTTTGTTTTGGTATGTTGCTATAAAAGTGGCTAATATTGCGTTGATTCGATCACAATTACTACAGTAATGGGAAACGTTGATATTGTTAACTAATGGGGAAAATTCTAGAAAGTTAAGTGAAGTTCAATCTCATGCTTCTTTGTGAGTGCTATTTCTTCTGGGCTGCAGTGCCGGGGAGCCGTGCACCCACACAAGCACGCGCGCTACTTAGAGGTAACATTGGCTCCATGTATTTTCAAAATGGAAAAAGTGAGGGATCCCACCCAGCTGTCACCCTGGCCTGATATTGCATATATTGGCTTCACTATCTAGCTACTTCCCATCCTTGCCTCTCCTGCCAGACAGCAGTGCTTGCCAAGCGGGAGGGAAGTTGTGCCCCATGGTAGTGTTGTGTTCTTGATGCAACACCGTTGCAATGGTAATGTGCATCGGCTTGTTGATGCATTAGCTAATTGGCATGTCACAGTGACATCCAAATGGTGCCCAATACTAAAAGTTATTTCTCCATCACCCATCGAAATAAACAACACTTTCTTTTGCAAGTTTTAACTACCGCCATGCTGATGTTATTGCCAGCTAACAAGCATAAATTAGCTGGCTGGGAAGGGCTCATCAGGACGACTGACTGAACCTAAAAAAAATGTTTACAGTGTTTTTTATTAACAATAATAAATCAATACAAAGATACATGGGAAACACAAATATACATAAAGACTATACAAAGGACAGTTGGGCTAGGGGGTAAAATAACACATTACACAAATACCATAAAACCTGTTCAACTCTGACCCGCTCTGGTGGCATTTTCTAAAATATGCATAATATTTTATTCTACCCTCAAAGTACATTTTGGTTTTAAAACTATAAGTCCTACAAGCACATGCTTAATACTGTTAGAAAGGTAAGAAAAATGTGACTACTACAGAGCCTGAGATATAGCAGACCCCAAAAAGCTGATACTTAGAGAATAAGATAATTGAAAGTCTAGGTATTAGAGAAAATATGTCAACAATCACTGTTCCAAAAATAATTTTAAATAATGACCAAAAATTGTTGGATCTAATGGTGGCACACTAAACATGCGCAAATTCCCATTGAAACACAGTGCAATGATTGTGCAATGTGCCATACATTAATTTTTCGTCTTACAGGAATTATATACATATGAGGAGAAAGATGAAGTCTCTTCCTATCCATTGACGCAAACATATCCTCCGTCTGATTCCCAGTTCGTCCAATAAATAGCAGTAGGAGAGCACATGACGTCTCTTAGCCACTTGAAACCAGTTTCGTCTGCTTTGGGTAGTGAGTCACTGTGCCAAAATGGCTGAACAAAATTTCAAGCCTGACATCTTAAAATGACCATAGCAATCAGGGCTTTCAATGTATGGAGTTAAAAAAATAAAACACAGACAGGTGAAGAAACGTCAAACCTCTTTTCCCATTCACTTTTCAAATTGTAAACGATGAGCTAGCTAAAAGGCGCATGTGGATGGAGAAGGAAATGCATTGCTAATGACCATCAGGGTGTATGTACCCTTTCCATGCATACTAAATGTTTGCACTTTTGGTGACTTGACCTACATTTACATACTCTGTGAATAAGTCCATAGCGCATGATTTACAGTATGGCCTTTATGTGTGTGGGGGGGGGGGGGGGGGGGGGGGCGGTAGGGTTATTCTTCTGACATTGCCGGCAGTAAGATTTGAGTTAGATTTTCAAAAAGACAAGGCCTGTAGCTTTGAAATGCTATGTCACTATAGCTGTAGCCTGTAGCTTTAAAGTTATATGTTTGGTACCGCCCAAACTCACCAGGCACTGTACAGGGCCCAAAACAACCGCTCAGAGTTTAACATAAGGGACACATTCATCATTTTAACAGCTTTTTTGTTGGTAGAGTATTAAATTGCCTTAAAATATTGTTACATTTATTTTTGTAAACGTACCTTTGTGAATATTACATTTGGCCAAAAGAATAATTCAATGAATTATGAATTTTTACAAATGATTTCTATCGTAGGTCAAAGAATCCAAGCAGTAACTCTCTCCATAATAGGGTAACATCTTCCTAAATATGATCAATTATAAATCTACTGATGTCTTGCCACAGATTCTTTACATGAATACAATGCCAGAATAGATGTAACACCGTCTCTGGGTGGTCGTTACAAAAGGTAGAATTTGAGTTTGTCTTTTTAACATTTCATATAGTGGTTGGCAGAATAATATGTATGAATCATTTTAAAAGAAACTTCCTTGATTTTGTTAATAAGTAGGTATGTGTGAGGCAACATCACAACATTTTTTCCAACAGATGTTATCAATAAAAAGATTCCAGTAATGCATGACATAAGGTAGAGATACATCCTGTTGAAACAAGGCATGAATGGCTCTATTGTTTTGTATGGACCGAAAGAAAAATATATATTTCCCATTGGTGATGAGTCAACAGGATTAATGGAAGGTACGGTGAGGGTCAGGTCTTGACACGTTCCTGAATAATAAAGCAACACCTCTGGGAATGGGATCAAAAACGATTGCAAAATCTTTAGGTGTTACAGGGATCTTGTAGAGTGATAAGAATTCCTCATAAATACGTTTTAAAAAACTGCATTTACAAGTTGGCTCACCAATAGGATATTATTTTGGAACCAACAGGGTTAAAATGTAGGAAGCCTCTAGACTTTTGATCCTTAGTAATGCTTATGCCTAAATATGAAAGTTCTTCTTTCACTGGAATACCACAGTATTTGTATTTGTATTTATTATGGATCCCCATTAGCTGCTGCCAAAACAGCAGCTACTCTTCCTGGGGTCCAGCAAAATTAAGGCAGTTTATACAATTTTAAAAACATTACAATACATTCACAGATTTCACAACACACCGTGTGCCCTCAGGCCCCTAGTCCACCATTACCACTTGTCTACAGTACTAAATCCATGTGTATGTATAGTGCGTATGTTATTGTGTGTGTGTGTGTGTGTGTGTGTGTGTGTGTGTGTGTGTGTGTGTGTGTGTGTGTGTGTGTGTTGCTTCACAGTCCCCGCTGTTCCATAAGGTGTTTTTTATCTGTTTTTTAAATCAAATTTTACTGCTTGCGTCAGTTACTTGATGTGGAATAGAGTTCCATGTAGTCATGGCTCTATGTAGTACTGTGCGCCTCCCATAGTCTGTTCTGGACTTGGGGACTGTGAAGAGACCTCTTCTGGCATGTCTTGTGGGGTATGCATGGGTGTCCGAGCTGTGTGCCAGTAGTTTAGACAGACAGCTCGGTGCATTCAACATATACCTCTCATAAATAAAAGTAATGATGAAGTCAATCTCTCCTCCACTTTCAGCCAGGAGAGATTGACATGCATATGATTAATATTACCTCTGTGTACATCCAAGGGCCAGGCATGCTGCCCTGTTCTGAGCCAATTGCAATTTCCCTAAGTCCTCTTTTGTGGCACCTGACCACACGACTGAACAGTAGTCAAGGTGCGACAAAACTAGGGCCTGTAGGACCTGCCTTGTTGATAGTGTTGTTAAGAAGGCAGCAGAGCATCGCTTTATTATAGACAGACTTCTCCCCATCTTTGCTACTACTTCATCAATATGTTTTGACCATGACAGTTAACAATCTAGGGTCATGACAGTTAACAATCTAGGGTTACTCTAAGCAGTTTAGTCATCTCAACTTGCTCAATTTCCACATTATTTTTTACAAGATTTAGTTGAGGTTTAGGGTTTAGTGAGTGTTTTGTTCCAAATACAATGCTTTCAGTTTTAGAAATATTTATGGCTAACTTATTCCTTGCCACCCACTCTGAAACTAACTGCAGCTCTTTGTTGAGTGTTGCAGTCATTTCAGTCGCTGTAGTAGCTGACGTGTATAGTGTTGAGTCATCCGCATACATAGACACTCTGGCTTTACTCAAAGCCAATGGTATGTTGTTAGTACAGATTGAAAAAAGTAAGGGGCCTAGACAGCTGCCCTGGGGAATTCCTGATTCTAACTGGATTATATTTGATAGGCTTCCATTAAAGAACACCCTCTGTGTTCTGTTAGACAAGTAACTCTTTATTCACATTATAGCAGGGGGTGTAAAGCCATAACACATACGTTTTTTCCAGCAGCAGACTATGATCGATAATGTCAAAAGCTGCACTGAAGTCTAACAAGACAGCCCCCACAATCATTTGATCATCAATTTCTCTCAGCCAATCATCAGTCATTTGTGTAAGTGCTGCGCTTGTTGAGTGTCCTTCCCTATAAGCATGTTGAAAGTCTGTTGTCAATTTGTTTACTGTGAAATAGCATTGTATCTGGTCAAACACCATTTTTTCAATAAGTTTACTAAGGGTTGATAACAGGGTTGATAACAGGCTGATTGGTCAGCTATTTGAGCAAGTAAAGGGGGCTTTACTATTCTTGGGTAGCGGAATGACTTTAGCTTCCCTCCGTATCGGTTTTTATTAGCCACCCAACTTCTTACAAATTCTATTACTAATAGTCCTGTACAAGGTATTTCCATAGCTGGTAAATAAATTATTATAAACCAACTGGCTGACGAACTACACTTTTTCTGGAAGACGCTAGTCAGATTCCCATATCAATCAATGTGATACTAGAAAAAAAAACATAAGAATATGAAATATGAAATACACAATAAAGTATGTAAGTAAGCATAATATAGACAGGAAATGTTTAAAAGGTCAGTTACAATACTATTTACATGTGCAGGTGAAACGGATGTGAAATGGCTAGCTAGTTAGCGGGTACGCGCTACTAGCGTTTTAATCAGTTACGTCACTTGCTCTGAAACCTAGAAGTAGTGTTGCACCTTGCTCTGCAAGGGCCGCGGCCTTTGTGGCACGATGGGTAACGATGCTTCGTGGGTGACTGTTGTTGATGTGTGCAGAAGGTCCCTGGTTGCTGCGGAAAAGGAGGAGGTTGAAAGGGGGGTGAGTGTAACGGATGTGAAATGGCTAGCTAGTTAGCGGGTACGCGCTACTAGCGTTTCAATCAGTTACGTCACTTGCTCTGAAACCTAGAAGTAGTGTTGCACCTTGCTCTGCAAGGGCCGCGGCTTTTGTGGAGCGATGGGTAACGACGCTTCGTGGGTGTCAGTTGATGATGTGTGCAGAGGGTCCCTGGTTCGCGCCCGTGTCGGGGCGAGGGGACGAAGTAAAGTTATACTGTTACACAGGGATACTGGAGTGATGTAGGTAGATATGTATAGGGGTAAGGTGACTAGGTAACAGGATATAAGATAAACAGAGTAGCAGCAGCTTGCATGCGAGTTGGTGTGCGGGTGTGTAGAGTCAATACAAATGTCTGTGCATATTATGTGTGCGTGAGCAAATGATGGAGTGTGTGTTGGAGACACAGTGTGTGTGAGTGTGTAGGGCCCTGTGGGTTTGCATAGAGAAAACGGAAATAAAAGGTCAATAGAGATACAAGGTAAACTCGGTCTGTGTAACTATTTAATTAGCTATTTATCAGTCGTATTGCTTGGGGATGGAAGCTGTTCAAGAGGCTGTTGGTGTCAGTCTTGATGCACTGGTTCCTCTTGCCGTGCGACAGCAGATAAAATAGTCTACGGCTTGGGTGGTTGGGGTCTTTGACGATTTTCCCGGGTTTTCTTTTCTCACTGCCTGATATAGAGGTCTTGAATGGCAGGGAGCTCGGCCCCAGTAATGTACCGGGCTGTCCACACAACCCTCTTTAGCCCCATGCAATATCAGTGTAGACGAAGGGGAGGAGACAGGTTAAAGAAGGAGTTTTATGCCTTGGGACAATTGAGACATGGATCGTGTATGTGTGCCATTCAGAGTGTGAATGGACAAGACAAATATTAGTAAGGTGTTCCTAATGTTTTGTACACTTAGTGTATATTCTTCGTATATATTTTTGTGTTTGTATGCATAGATTGCGGGCTGTAGGCTTGAGAGAAGTGGAAATACTGGGTGAAATACACTGGCAAATGAGACATCAGAATGTGTTAAAATGTGGTAATAAAACGTGTAATAACATACTGGGGCAAATAGTCTTCTGGGGTCATTAGCTGCCTTTTCTTGTTTCTGGGATAAGACAGAGTAATAAAGGTATCATTATACTTTCAATGACTATCCTGTATTTAGATATTAAAAGTACGTGGCTAGGTACAGTCACCTCCAAAATGATTGGCACCCTTGATGAAGATGAGCAAAAAAGACTGTATATAATAAATAATACAAATACTGAGCTATAATGTATTCTATTATTTTATACTAAGACAATATTCAGTTTAACAAGTAATAATAATTGGCACCTCTGGAGTGGCGCAGCGGTCTAGGGCACTGCATCTCAGTGCTAGAGGCGTCACTAAAGACCATGGTTTGATCCCAGGCTGTGTCGCAGCTGGCCGCAACAGGGAGACCCATGTGGCGGCGCACAATTGGCCCAGCGTTGTCCGAGTTAGGGGATGGTTTGGTCGGCCGGGATGTCCTTGTCCCATCGAGCTCTAGCGACTCCTTGTGGCGGGCCGGGCATATGCACGGTTGACTTCGGTCGCCAGCTGTACGGTGTTTCCTCCGAGACATTGGTGCGGCTGGCTTCCGGGTTAAGCGAGCAGTGTGTGAAGAAGCAGTGCGGCTTGCCGGTGTCGAGTTTCAGAGGACGCATGGATCTCTTCCGAGTCTGTACGGGAGTTGCAGCGATGGATCAAGACTGTAACTACCAACTGGGGAGAAAGATGTGTAAAAAGTAACCCAAAAAATAATAACAAGTAATAATAATAATTTACGAGGATAATGGCACCTAGCCTTTTTCTATAATGCTTTATGAGATTGAAGACCACATTGGGAGAGATCTTAGACCATTCCTCCATACAGAATCTTTCCAGATCCTTGATATCCTTCAGTCTTCACTTATGGACTCTTTAATTTAAACCACAGGCTTTCAATGGGATTCAAGTCCGGAGACTGAGATGGCCATTACAAAAGGTTAATTTTGTGGTCAAAACCATTTCTTCGTGGATGTTTATGTGTGCTTGGGGTCATTGTCTTGCTGGAAGATTAACTTGCAGTTTCAGCCTCCTGGCAGAGGCAACCAGGTTTTTGGCTAAAATGTTCTTGGTAGAGTTCATGATGCCATTGACCTTAAAACCTCTTAAGGATCCGATCCTTCATTTTTTTTTTTTTTGTAAAATGTAGCTGTCCTGTAGCTCAGGACCTGAAGCAAGGATATGCATATTCTTGATATAATTTGAAACAGCAGGGGTTGAAACTATAGTACCCAGTTACTACATTTGAATATCAAACAAGACTATGCTACACGTTATCTCTGGGACCCTCAGGATGACAAATCAAAGCAAGATTACTGAATGTAAGTACATTATTTACCTTCAGAGGTGAATGTATCAAACCAAGTAACGTGATAAAAGTTTTTTGTTGTTATGCACTCTCTTCAAACAATAGCATGGTATGTTTTCATACCATGCCATTGTACATTTCATACCATGCTACTGTAAATTGGATAGTGCAGTTAGATTAATAAGAATGTAAGCTTTCTGCACATATAAGACATGTCTATGCCCGGGAAAGTTGGATGTTACTAACAACGTCATTCTAGTCACATTAGCGTACGTTAGCAACAACCGTCCCGGTATAGGGACACCGATCACGTAGAGGTTCACAAGGGCCCCAGGAGCAGTGAAAGCAAAACAGTCCCATAACATCAAAGGTCCACCACCATATTTTACTGTAGTATCAAACCAAGTATGAGTTTCTTTTTGCATATGCATCCTTCTTTCAATGTCAATCCCACCGCTGGTGTGCGAGGCCAAAGAGCTCTATTTTCGTCTCATCTGACCATAGCACTCTGTTCCAATCCAAGTGCCAATGCCGTTGAGCAAACTTCAGATGTTTACATTTGTGGGTTGATGTCAACATTTAATTGTCATGGAGGTGGTGTGTAATTGTAGATTTGGAGACTTGGTGACCCCAAGATGCGACCAAGTTCTGTAATTCTCCAACTGTGGCCCTTGGACTTTTCTTTGCTTCCCGAACTACCTTTATTTGGGTCCTCTACCCGACAAGTTTTCCACTGTTCCAGTGGCTTTAAACTTCTGAAATTGTTGCCCGAATAGTGGTCAGTGGTATATTTTGGAATTTCAGTGGGTTTTTCTACCCATAGCCTTATTTATGAAAGTCAACAACCATTTATCTCTTTTCATTTGTGAGTAAATTTCCTTTCCCATGGTGATGTATGACAAAGGGATTTTTACATGCGTGTTACCTCATTTTTATACACCAGTGAAACAAGAAGCCATGGAAGTCCACAATACAGTTCCTTAAACTGAGAATAATTTATAAAAGTACAATGTTGTTGCAGATTTTATTTTGTTAGATTTAAAAAATAAAAATAAAAGATTATAGGTGCCAATAATTTTGAAACGTATCTTTTTGATAGTTAGTTTTTTTTAGCAATTGTATTAGCTAGTATAAAATAATATAGTTCCCACGTTTTTTTTGCAAACAATATAGCTCAGTATTTATATTGTTTATTTTATACATCATTTTTTTGCTAATCTTATCAAGGGTGCCAATCATTTTGGAGGTGACTGTACTGTATATGTTTAAGAGAGTGAGACCTTAAGTTGTGTGTATCTGGCATCCATAAGTATCTGGAGGCCCTCTTGGTCCCATTTTCAACCAACACCTTCAACAAGAACAGTTAAAAGACAAGAGGCTGGGGTAATTCTTGATAATATTACTGATTGTATACAGGAGGAGCTGGTCTTTTTCCACAGAGTAAGTATGGCATCTCCCCTCTCCTTCTGACTGGCCAATTCTGACAGAGAAAAGTCCCCCACCACCAGGTCAAATTGCACCTGAAATTATACACATCATCATCATCATCATCATCATCATCATCATCATCATCATCATCATCATCATCATCATCATCATCATCATCATTATCATCATCATCATCATCATCATCCTCATCACTAAAACCAACACATTGTTAGCTTTTCACATAATCAGACACAAAGACGGGAACTTAGACAGGTTCATCTTTTTCGCTGCCGCCTGGTCAACAAAGGACAGTACAATGACTACGTAATCTCTCAGTCTGTCTGTACATTGACATGAATGACTGGACATGCATGCCTCTAAGAAAGCGATCTGCTATAGTGTTCATTGCCCCAGAGTTGTCCACACACACCATCTCCTTCAATGCATCAGTCCAAAAGGAGTGTGATGCCCTGGGGGAAAAGGAGGAAGAATATTAATGTGAGGTCTCACTACACAGACAGACAACGAAAATTATGTTTTTGTTCTGATCCTTACCAGAGAGCTGTTTCTAACCCTGAACCCAAGTCCTGGAGAGAATGAGGAGAGGAAGGGATCTATTTTTTTATCTGGGAAGAGTGGTGGGATAAAAAAGAGAGAGGTTCATGTAATGCTCTCAATGTTGCCAAGAGGGGATTAGACTGTATGTATGTAGCGTGGCACTATTAGCCCTTTCAAAACAGGACGAAAAGCCACCGACTATTTTCTGCCTTTTCTTAATATCTGAAAGTTATTGCAGGTAACAAAGCCTGTACTTTTATTTTCAACCAACCAAGGTAGTCATGAATGCGGTAATATGTCCCGCCAACGCCTCAGTTTAACGCCTCTTGCACACCAGTTGCATCAAACTGTATGGTTCGGCAGGAGTCGGAATGGTTCCGACATCATTCTTAGCCGACACTGTCAGCTACCGTTCACCAGCACGATCAAAGACCCTTGCCCAATCCATGACGAATCCATGTGCTGTGCTGAAATGAATTGAATAAAGTGTTGAACTTCTTCCGTCCCTTTTCTCTGTCTTAGCTAGCCACTGACTACTCTTTAACTAGCTTGTTAGCAGAGCAGTAGATCCCAAAATAATGTTGTATTACTTTGCCTAGATAATTGTTTGTACACTATGTCAACTTTGGTGTTTATTTCAGACCTTATGATATTTTTCAAACGCATTAAAAGGGGAGAATACCACTATAAGTCTGGCCATGTGGAGAAGTGCATCGGTTATAGTGAGGGGCAATTTATCGGTTTGCTCAGGGCAAGCATGAGGGATAAAGTTGATTCCTGTGTTGGTGAGTGTAGCTATTAAGCATCTTAGCAATACAACGTGTTCTATACTGCTGTCAACATTCTACAAGGAAAGAGCCAATTAATCAATTTTATAATCTTTAACCAGATCACCCCGGATACCAGACTTAGATGAGTGACAATTCAGTACGAGAATGTTGTCATTGACGAGAATGAATCAAAAATCGATTAACAGTCAAAATGGACTTAGTTTAGACATCCAGCCTGCAGTGTAGTTTCATGAACAAAGACAAATCTTCAAAGGCACAGTATTTATTTATTCGGTGTGGTACATGCATTCACACAGTCTTGAGTTATAGGATCCTTCCCACTATAACACTGTAATTTTCACATGAGGAAAACTGCAGTTTTTCCATAAACTTTGAATTGATAACTTAGGATTTTTGTCACTTGACATATGTTAAGTGCTAAGTTACCAATTCAAAGTTTATGGAAAAACTGAAGTTTTCCTCATGTGAAAATGACAGTTGATTTTTATATTCTACAGCTGTAATGTCATCAGTCAAATCAAACTGTATTTATATAGCACGTTTCTTACAATAAATGCCTTTGAAGGTTTTCAAAGTCATTCACTGAAAGGCATGTAGCACTTAGCATCCTTCCTGTTGGCAGATTCTCTCTACCACATGCAAATGTCTCCGTGGAGCTCAGAAGTATTCCAAGATGGCTTAGCAGTTCAGACGTCATTTTTGTCCTCGTACTGTCTTGTCCTGTATATATATATTTACACCTTCTTCGCATATCTTTTATATTTTTTTATTATCCAAGAACTCAACTACAAAAGCTTTCCTGCAACCCGCCTCACCAATTACAACAAAAAAGTATTATTTACCTCAAATCTGAAAATCCACAGTGAGGCTAACCAGGGGCTAATCAGAAGTTAGCCAGAAAGCTAACCAGAAGTTAGCCGAAAGCTAGCCGAAAGCTAATTTGAAGCTGCCCAGAAGTTAGCCGGCTTGCTGGCTAGCGTTGGTGTTTCAGCTGCCCACGTTTTGTGGCCCACGTTTTGTGGTCATCAGCTATTCCTTCAGCTCGATAATCTACCGGCACTTTTGTGCAACGCGACTCGGACCGGAGCATACCGGGCCTTTTTTTTCTCTCAGTTTCCCCAGATTTCAGCCGCAGGCTCTGGACATTTGCACCTTGATTTCGCAGCTAGCTAGCTGCAAACCGTGTGACTATTGGCTTACGTCGATCCCGGAGCAAACTTAAATTATTCCGGAGCTAGCCAGCTGAGGAGTTCCATCAGCCATTCCTGGGCTACAGTCACCTATCCGGACCCGGGTTTTTTTTTGCTGCAGATACGGAGCCCCACCGGGCCTTCACGATTGACTGCCGACGTTATCTGCCCGAGGGAGTTATCCAACTGGCACCTCCGTCGCGACGTTACCTGAACGCTCACCTGGGGCCCGCTAATCGTTAGCTGTCTTATCGGCTGCTATCTTAATAAGTATTTCGGACAATTCTTTTTCTTTTTTTTTTCTTGGGTCACTATATCTATTTTGCCAATTGGATTGATCCCCTCTACTAGACACGGAACCCCACTAATCTACCGATGGAAACGCACGAGGTGTCTAAAAATAGACCTCCATCCTATGCTATCTTGCTACCGATAGCCATCTACCCGGCCAGCTGTCTGGATCGCCGTGACCCCAACCAACCTCTACTCACTGGACCCTTATTGATCACTCGATTAAGCATGCCTCTCCTTAATGTAAATATGCCTTGTCCACTGCTGTTCTGGTTAGTGTTTATTGGCTTATTTCACTGTAGGGCCTCTAGCCCTGCTCACTATACCATATCCAACCTTTCATTTCCACCACCCACATATGCGATGACATCACCTGGTTTCAATGATGTTTCTAGAGACAATATCTCTCTCATCATCACTCAATACCTAGGTTTACCTCCACTGTATTCACATCCTACCATACCTTTGTCTGTACATTATTCCTTGAAGCTATTTTATCGCCCCCAGAAACGTCCTTTTACTCTCTGTTCTAGATGCTCTAGACGACCAATTCTCATAGCTTTTAGCCGTACCCTTATCCTACTCCTCCTCTGTTCCTCTGGTGATGTAGAGGTGAATCCAGGCCCTGCAGTACCTAGCTTCACTCCTATTCCCCAGGCGCTCTCTTTTGATGACTTCTGTAACCGTAATAGCCTTGGTTTCATGCATGTTAACATTAGAAGCCTCCTCCCTAAGTTTGTTTTGTTCACTGCTTTAGCTCACTCTGCCAACCCGGATGTTTTAGCCGTGTCTGAATCCTGGCTTAGAAAGACCACCAAAAATTCTGACATTTTCATCCCCAACTACAAGATTTTCAGACAAGATAGAACGGCCAAAGGGGGCGGTGTTGCAATCTACTGCAAAGATTGCCTGCAGAGTTCTGTTTTACTATCCAGGTCTGTTCCCAAACAATTTGAACTTCTACTTTTAAAAATCCACCTCTCTAAAAACAAGTCTCTCACCGTTGCCGCCTGCTATAGACCACCCTCTGCCCCCAGCTGTGCTCTGGACACCATATGTGAACTGATTGCCCCCCATCTATCTTCAGAGCTCGTGCTGCTAGGCGACCTAAATTGGAACATGCTTAACACCCCAGCCATCCTACAATCTAAGCTTGATGCCCTCAATCTCACACAAATTATCAATGAACCTACCAGGTACCACCCCAATTCCGTAAACACGGGCACCCTCATAGATATCATCCTAACCAACTTGCCCTCCAAATACACCTCTGCTGTTTTCAACCAAGATCTCAGCGATCACTGCCTCATTGCCTGCATCCGTAATGGGTCAGCGGTCAAACGACCTCCACTCATCACTATCAAACGCTCCCTGAAACACTTCAGCGAGCAGGCCTTTCTGATCGACCTGGCCGATGTATCCTGGAAGGATATTGATCTCATCCCGTCAGTAGAGGATGCCTGGATATTTTTTTTAAATGCCTTCCTCACCATCTTGAATTAGCATGCCCCATTCAAGAAATTTAGAACCAGGAACAGATATAGCCCTTGGTTCTCTCCTGACCTGACTGCCCTTAACCAACAGAAAAACATCCTATGGCGTTCTGCATTAGCATCGAACAGCCCCCGTGATATGCAACTTTTCAGGGAAGCTAGAAACCAATATACACAGGCAGTTAGAAAAGCCAAGGCTAGCTTTTTCAAGCAGAAATTTGCTTCCTGCAACACAAATTCAAAAAAGTTCTGGGACACTGTAAAGTCCATGGAGAATAAGAACACCTCCTCCCAGCTTCCAACTGCACTGAAGATAGGAAACACTGTCACCACCGACAAATCCACTATAATTGAGAATTTCAATAAGCATTTTTCTACGGCTGGCCATGCTTTCCACCTGGCTGCCCCTACCCCGGTCAACAGCACTGCCCTCCCCTCTGCTACTCGCCCAAGCCTTCCCCATTTCTCTTTCTCCCAAATACAGTCAGCTGATGTTCTGAAAGAGCTGCAAAATCTGGACCCTTACAAATCAGCCGGGCTAGATAATCTGGACCCTTTCTTTCTAAAACTATCTGCTGAAATTATTGCAACTCCTATTACTAGCCTGTTCAACCGCTCTTTTGTGTCGACTGAGATTCCCAAAGACTGGAAAGCAGCTGCGGTTATCCCTCTCTTCAAAGGGGGGGACACTCTTGACCCAAACTGCTACAGACCTATATCTATCCTACCCTGCCTTTCTAAGGTCTTCGAAAGCCAAGTCAACAAACAGATTACCGACCATTTCGAATCCCACCATACCTTCTCCACTATGCAATCTGGTTTCAGAGCTGGCCATGGGTGCACCTCAGCCCGCTCAAGGTCATAAACGATATCTTAACCGCCATCGATAGGAAACAATACTGTGCAGCCGTATTCATTGACCTGGCCAAGGCTTTTGACTCTGTCAATCACCACATCCTCATTGGCAGACTCGACAGCCTTGGTTTCTCTAATGATTGCCTCGCCTGGTTCACCAACTACTTCTCTGATCGAGTTCAGTGTGTCAAATCGGAGGGTCTGTTGTCCGGGCCTCTGGCAGTCTCTATGGGGGTGCCACAGGGTTCAATTCTTGGACCGACTCTCTTCTCTGTATACATCAATGATGTCGCTCTTGCTGCTGGTGATTCTCTGATCCATCTCTACGCAGACGACACTATTCTGTATACTTCTGGCCCTTCTTTTGACACTGTGTTAACAACCCTCCAGGCGAGCTTCAATGCCATACAACTCTCCTTCCGTGGCCTCCATTTGCTCTTAAATACAAGTAAAACTAAATGCATGCTCTTCAACTGATCGCTGCCTGCACCTGCCCGCCTGTCCAACATCACTACTCTGGACGGCTCTGACTTAGAATATGTGGACAACTACAAATACCTAGGTGTCTGGTTAGACTGTAAACTCTCCTTCCAGACTCACATCAAACATCTCCAATCCAAAGTTAAATCTAGAATTGGCTTCCTATTCCGCAACAAAGCATCCTTCACTCATGCTGCCAAACATACCCTTGTAAAACTGACCATCCTACCAATCCTCGACTTCGGTGATGTCATTTACAAAATAGCCTCCAAAACCCTACTCAATAAATTGGATGCAGTCTATCACAGTGCCATCCGTTTTGTCACCAAAGCCCCATATACTACCCACCACTGCAACCTGTACACTCTCGTTGGCTGGCCCTCGCTTCATACTCGTCGTCAAACCCACTGGCTCCAGGTCATCTACAAGACCCTGCTAGGTAAAGTCCCCCCTTATCTCAGCTCGCTGGTCACCATAGCAGCACCTACCTGTAGCACGCGCTCCAGCAGGTATATCTCTCTGGTCACCCCCAAAACCAATTCTTCCTTTGGCTGCCTCTCCTTCCAGTTCTCTGCTGCCAATGACTGGAACGAACTACAAAAATCTCTGAAACTGGAAACACTTATCTCCCTCACTAGCTTTAAGCACCAGCTTTCAGAGCAGCTCATAGATTACTGCACCTGTACATAGCCCATCTATAATTTAGCCCAAACAACTACCTCTTTACCTACTGTATTTATTTATTTATTTATTTTGCTCCTTTGCACCCCATTATTTCTATCTCTACTTTTTTCTATCTCTACTATCTCTACTTTTTTTACTTTTTTTTAACTTGCTATATTGTATTTACTTCGCCACCATGGCCTTTTTATATTTGTATTTATTTATATATATATTTTGTTTGCCTTCACCTCCCTTATCTCACCTCACTTGCTCATATTGTATATAGACTTATTTTTCACTGTATTATTGACTGTATGTTTGTTTTACTCCATGTGTAACTATGTGTTGTTGTATGTGTCGAACTGCTTTGCTTTATCTTGGCCAGGTCGCAATTGTAAATGAGAACGTGTTCTCAATTTGCCTACCTGGTTAAATAAAGGTGAAATAAAAAAGTGTAGCCATGCAGCCTATTTTGGTTGTTCACAAAATCGTCCATATGGATGTGAAATGCGAGTGGAGGAAGCCAGCCGTGCCCAACCAGGTGCAGTCAGTGGAGGACCTGTCCCGATGAGCCCAGAGAGAAGGATCTTCAGTGTCTAATGATCTGTCTTGGGGCAGGTTCAGTGGGATGGTATGTATCCTTGAACCTGATCCAGAACAACCGCTACCCTCCCTGTAATCTCTGTCTGTACCAGACATTGTTAAAAAACAAGGGCACCTGGGGCATGCAGGCATCCTGGCTGGCATGCTGCTGTCAGTGGAACAGAAGGAGGCTATATGGCAGGCAACAGTTGGACAGCGAACAAACCCCAACTGGCACACCATGACGAGAGGGAGGTTGACAGCCAGCAATTATGGAGCAGTGGTTAGGGCCAAGCGTGTTACTCCGTTGCTACTAAAAAGGGTGTTGTCCGTAAAGTGGGCCACATATAACGAAGATGAGGGCATCAAGGCATTCAAAATGGCTACCGGGATGGATGTGCAGGAGTCAGGAGGTTTGGGTCACAGGGTCTGGGATCCTGGGAGCCTCACTGGATGGTCTGGTGGGCATCACAGAAGTGGAGATGAGCCATGAGACCCTCAAAAACCTTTACAGATGCACCATTAAGAGTATCCTGTCGGGCTGTATCACGGTCTGGAACAGTAACTGCATCGTCCGCAACGGCAGGGCTCTCCAGAGGGTGGTGTGGTCTGCCCAACTCATCACCGGAAGCACATGCAGTGGGCGTGGTCATCAGCACTGAGCCCTCCTTCCCAGGGCCGGCCCGCCAGCCCATTAGGCAGGATTAGCCCGCTTGGAGTTTGCCAAAAGGCACCTTAAGGACTCTCAGACCATGAGAAACAAGATTCTCTGGTCTGATGAAACCAAGATTGAACTCTTTGGCCTGAATGCCAAGCGTCACGTCTGGAGGAAACCTGGCAGCATTCCTACAGTGAAGCATGGTGGTGGCAGCATCATGCTGTGGGGATGATTTTCAGCAGCAGGGACTGGGAGACTAGTCAGGATCAAGTGAAAGGAGCAAAGTACAGAGAGATCCTTGATAAAAACCTGTTCCAGAGCGCTCTGGACCTTAGACTGGGGCGAAGTTTCACCTTCCAACAGGACAACGACCCTAAGCCTACAGTCAAGACAACGCAGGAGTGGCTTTGGGACAGCCAGAGCCTGGACTTGAACCCGGTCGAACATCTCTGGAGAAACCAGAAAATAGCTGTGCAGTGATGCTCCCCATCCAACCTGACAGAGCTTGAGAGGATCCGCAGAGAAGAATGGGAGGAACTCCCAAAATACAGGTGTGCCAAGCTTGTGGCATCATACCTAAGAGGACTCAACGCTGTAATCGCTGCCAAAGGTGCTTCAACAAAATACTGAGTTAAGGGTCTGAATACTTATGTACATTTTATATTTCCATTTTTTATTTAAAATCAATTAGCAAAAATATCTGACAGTTTTTGCTTTGTCATTATAGGGTATTGTTTGTAGATTGATGGGGGGGGACTACAATTTAATCACTTTTAGAATAAGGCTTTAACGTAACAAAATGTGGAAAAAGTCAAGGGGTCTGAATACTTTTCGAATTAACTGGACATACAGAACCAGTCACCTACTCATTCAAAGTTTTTTCTTTATTTTTATTGAGGTATTGAGGTTTCAAAGGGCCTCTCTATAACTGTGATTGGCTGTTATAGACCCCTCTCTGCTCTCGGTGATGCGTTTTATTCTTTGACGCACCTTATGTCTAAACTTCTTTACAGTGAAATGATCTTGATTGGTGATCTCAACTGGTGTTGGTTAAAGCCGGTGTCTGATGATTTAAAAATATTTTGTAATTCTATGAATCTTACCCAGTTGATTAACTCACCCACTCGCCCAAATCTTAAATGCCCAGATAAATCTACCCTGATTGATTTGATATTGACAAATGTTCCACATAAATATTCTGCGGTTGGTGTTTTTTGTAATGATTTAAGTGACCATTGTGCTGTTGTTGCTGTTAGAAATACTAAGGTTCCAAAGACAAACCCACGTTTTATTCGTAAGAGAAATGTGAAGAGTTTTTATGAGCAGGCTTTCTTTCATGATTTGTTTTATTTTGACTGGAGCAAGATTGAGCTTATCCCTGATGTGGAAACTGCCTGGATATTCTTTCATTATGTTTTTTCCCAAATAGTAAACAAACATGCCCCATTCCGCAGGTTCAGGGTTAAAGGGCGGGATAATCCATGGTTTTCTTCTGAGCTGTCTTGTATTATTCACGACCGTAATCTAGCCTGGGCTAAAGCAAGGAAAGCATGTTCTGATGCTGATTGGCTTATTTTTAGGCAGTTACGAAACAAGTGTTTTTTTCTTCTCAGGAAGGCCAAGTCTGAATATTTTATGTCTGTTACCACTGATAACCTGAATGACCCTAGAAAGTTTTGGAAGGCTATTAGAAGCATAGCACAATTACAGCAGCCATGAAGGTTTTAAATGATATCACTGAAGCCCTTGACAAAAAACAGCACTGTATCTCACTTTTTATTGATCTCTCTAAGGCTTTTGATACAGTTGATCATGCTATACTAAGGCAGAGATTGTCAAGTGTAGGTCTTTTGGAGCATGCAGTTGCATGGTTTGCTAACTATCTGTCTGATAGAACACAGTGCACTCTATTTGATGGGCTTATGTCTGTTAAATTGTCTGTCTTTAATGGTGTGCCCCAAGGCTCTGTACTTGGTCCTCTCTTATTCACTATTTATATAAATGTTTTAGACAAAAATGTCCAAAATGCACAACGTCATTTTTATGCTGATGATACTGTTATTTACTGTTGTGCCTCGTCTCTTACAAAAGCTTTACAGAACTTGCAAACTGCTTTTTATACTGTTCAACATACCTTGTGTCAATTGAAGCTAATCCTCAATACTTACAAAACTAAACTAATGGTGTTTTCTAATGCAAGAAATAGACCTCTGAACATTTCACCTATTACTACCTGTCAGGGCAAGAATATTGAGGTTGTAACCTCATATAAATATCTTTGATTTTTAATTGATGACGGCCTCTCTTTTAAATTTCATATTCAACAACTTACAAAAAAATTTAAGCTGAAATTGGGATTTTATTTTAGGAATAAGGCCTGTTTTTCTTTTGAAGCCAGGAGGCTAGTATTAGCCACATTTATGCCTTTACTAGACTATGGGGATATTTTATATATGAATGCTTCCGCTCAGTGTTTGAGATCAATTGACACTCTTTACCATGACACTTTGAGATTTATTTTAAACTGCAAAACCCTTACGCACCACTGCACTTTGTATACCAGGGTTGGCTGGCCTTCTCTAGTCACTGGTAGGCTCAGTCACTGGTATACTTTTATTTACAAAGCCATTTTGGGTTTACTACCTTTTTATTTGGGCATTTTTATTGTTCAGAAATGTGGTGGGTACTCTCTTCGTTCGCTGGACTTTATCCTGCTAACTGCTCCAAATGTCCGAACTGAATTTGGTAAAAGGGCTTTTATGTACTCTGCGCCATCGTCTTGGAACACCTTACAAAATACTTTTAAACTGGAAGAACTTGTCCCGATTTGTGTTTTTAAATCACTGATGAAGGATTTTGAGGCTGATTCCCTGACCTGTCAATGTTTTTAATTTGCTGTTTTTGATTTTGTTTTACTCTTGTGAATTCAATGGTTTTTACTAGATTACTTGTAGTTTTTCATGTTGTCTGTCTGTAATTTTTGTAATGACTTGGTGCTGCCTATCTTGGCCAGGACGCTCTTGCCCTTCCTGGTTAAATAAAATAAATAAAACAATACCCAATAACGACAAAGCAAAAACAGGTGTGTAAAAAAGTTTTCAAATGTATTAAAAATAAAAAACATAAATACCGTATTTACATAAGTATTCAGAATTGAGACTCGAAATTGAACTCAGGTGCATCCTGTTCCATTGATCGTCCTTGAGATGTTTCTACAACTTGATCAGGGGGCTAGGGTCAGTCTGTTATATCTGGAATATTTCTCCTGTCTTATCCGGTGTCCTGTGTGAACTTAAGTATGCCCTCTCCAATTCTCTTTTTCTTTCTCTCTCTCTCTCGGAGGACCTGAGCACTAGGACCATGCCTCAGGACTACCTGGCATGATGACTCCTTGCTGTCCCCAGTCCACCTGGCCGTGCTGCTGCTCCAGTTTCAACTGTTCTGCCTGCGGCTATGGAACCCTGACCTGTTCACCGGACGTGCTACCTGTCCCAGACCTGCTGTTTTCATCTCTCTAGAGACAGCAGGAGCGGTAGAGATACTCTCAATGATCGGCTATAAAAAGCCAACTGACATTTACTCTTGCGGTGCTGACTTGTTGCACCCTTGACAACTACTGTGATTATTAGTATTTGACCATGCTGGTCATTTATGAACATTTGAACATCTTGGCCATCTTCTGTTATAATCTCCACCTGGCACAGCCAGAAGAGGACTGGCCACCCCTCATAGCCTGGTTCCTCTCTAGGTTTCTTCCTAGGTTTTGACCTTTCTAGGGAGTTTGTCCTATCCACCGTGCTTCTACACCTGCATTGCTTGCTGTTTGGGATTTTAGGCTGGGTTTCTGTACAGCACTTTGATATATCAGCTGATGTAAGAAGGGCTATATAAATACATTTGATTTGATTGGATACAGCTTATTCTGATATCAGCAGTTTTTTATGTTGTCAAATGTCACCCATAATGTGTCTTTCTAATGTAAAGAAATGAAATGAAGGTTGTTTTTACATAAGCTATTGCTATTCGTGTATCAATGACCACATCTTAAACACAAAACTGATTTTATTGATAACAAAAACACAACAAAGTAATTCTGTAAGAGCTCGACAAATATGTAAAAAAGAAATTAACTGTTTTCATTGTGAACATGTTCAGGGATTTTCTGTGCGTGTTTGGAGAGCTAAAAGCTGTAGCTAGAAATAAGTGTCATGGTACAGTATGTCAATCATCCATGAGCTGAGTATTTGCCAGAGCCTCCCATTAGGATGAGCAGGTAGAGGAATATGTTTATGATGTACAGGACCAGGGCACCAAATACATACTCCTCTTGATCCAGGGCATACTTCTGCCTGCCCATTACCAGCTGGCAGTCAATAACCAGGAGGGAAAGGGTTTAGGGTGCAATAGATGGAAGTGCTCATTGTGGCTACAAGGCTGCATAAAAAGAAAGGGCCTAATAAAAGGAGATACAACATTGAGTGAGTTCTGTACCAGTGAGAAGAGCAGGGCTCCCAGAGATCCATAGACTATCTGCAGCACATTGGAGTAGAAGAAACAGAAGAAGCTGAACATGAGAAGGTCCACTGCCAGCACCAGCAGGCTGCCATTACAAAGTGTGAAGTCCACTTGAGTCTGCAGACCAAAGAGAGGAGAGTGAGTAACTTTTATTTCTGAATTACAAAGCGACCCTGGGCAATATGGTATTTGTTGTCCAATAAGCTAGATCACTGGGGGGTCAGCCTGACCACAAACTGATGTGGTATGTTCGATTTGGAATTAAGCATAATATCATGTTTTTAGTGATTTGAAAAGCCAGTCTGACCTGGGCTGAGAAGATGATAATGTTGAAGGAGAGGACCGCTGTTGCTCCCATGGCGACGACTACAGCAGTGTTGTCGAATGAGGCCACAGTGCCGACCACTGACTAGAGGCAGTACACACACCATAAAACGTAAAATAACACTCACTCAAAGTGCAACTAAGTTCTAGGAGAATGTATTTGGCATTAACCAATAAGGAACTGTGAATACAGTAAGATACACTTATAACCATTACCGGTAACTTCACTTTTTAAATAATGTTTGTGAACACATCTAAAAAACTATTGTATAGTTTATATCTATACGTGAACAGATAAATCTAGAGCTCAATTCAGTCTAACCCACACTTCAGTATTTACTTAGTGACTTTGCATTGGCCAGTTTGCCAATCGCTGGTCTAGCTAGTTGTGATGGAGTTGTGTTTATGTGTTTGTGCGTGCGTGTGACCCACCAGGTTCCAGGGATGGCTACTGCTAAATGAGCTGCAGCAAATGAGGCAGATGGCCACTGAAGCAAACAGGATGGAGGAGCTGAGGTAAATCAAATGTTATTTGTCACATGCTTCGTAAACAACTGGTGTGAACTTAACAGTACAATGCTTACTTACGGGTCCTTCCCAACAATGCAGAGAAAGAAAATGGAGAAATAATATAAAAATGGTCCATATGTTGCTCTGCACCGCTGCCCTCACCATACTGGAGAAAGTGTACACACACAATGCTGAAGGTCACCAGCAACTGCAGGGTCACAACACTGAACACCTGCACAGGTAGAATGACAGGGTTACCATTAGCCCCTTGGCAGGTTACCAAGAAACTTAGGGCTCCAAGACCAAATCTCTCAGACATATCAGTATAAACCTTTCTGATATAAGGCTTCCGTATTGTCTCGTCGTCAAAAGATGACACCAATAGGATGGCGTCTGTCACTCTCTGGTGGAGAGGATCCTTTGTGAGTGACAGAACAACAGTCTCATACTATTGGCCATGACAACACTGGAATATTGTAGTGACTTTGCAGACTTTTCAGTGGTCATGTAACCCAACAAGTGAATTCAACGGACATACATTATTCTAGCAGAAATTTTCAATTTTGCATTAACATTTTATTGTAGTTGGCAGTAATATGAGGAAAGACATTAATAATCCACCAGCATGATAGTTTCCCCTCACTCCTTGCTATTGCAGAACAGGATAGATAGTTACCTGGCTCTCCCACATGGTTACACTCTCCAGGTGGGAGGGGTTTGAAGTCCACCCATGCCTGTAGTGGGTACAGGACTGGGGGGTAGAGTAGGGCATACTGAGCCTCTGTGGGCGTGGGGTACTTCTGTGCATCTGTCATTCTGAGCGAGAGCGTAGTGTGAAGAGGAGTGGGTTGGAAGAGACTGATGTTTGGAGGAAAATATAGAGTGCTTAGATGATATCAAAAGGCCTGTGAGAAAAGAGATGTGAGATACTAGCCTGGGGGTTTCCACTGTCCACATGAGGAACCTGGAATTGAGTAAACCTTCATAAAGAAATGTAACAGTTACATGTCAGAACAATGATGCAACAATAACATCCTTGCATTTGTGACCAATTCAGCATACTGTGTGTTAATATTACCAAGGAATGTTTTGTATTAGTGTTCTCACTGACACATTGTTTTGTCTATAGATGTGTGTGAATGCAGATATTTCTCAGTAACTACAGTTCTCAATAACAGGAATCAGTAGGTCAAACCACTGGGATAAACTGAATTCAAAAACGTAAATATTTTTCCTTCTAAAATAAAATATTATAATTTGTATTTTATTTTTTACAAATGACAACTGGAAAACTAACCCCAAAAAGATGAAATCCCTTATTTTACTATAGCATTCATACACAATTAGATCATATGTTTGTGTTGTCCAATTGATTTCATTATTTTGTCCAAACTGGCACATCATCCGCTACAAACTGGAGATTTTTGACAACCCCAAAATTATGTCATCTTAGTTCAGTCATTGAAGTAGTGGACCAATTGGGAGATGACTAACTGAGCACTTACCTTCTTTATACCTGGGTTTCACTTGTGCTAAACCTCAATTACCGCACTGTACTTCCTGTGTAGTGGAGTGATGATCTAGTGTCTAGCCTACACACAGACTGGCACTTTGCTGTTTGACTCAGACTGAGAAACTGGAACTTCTACCTCCACCTTTAGCAGCTTGTGCCCTTTTGGGTTATTTCCAGAACTGAAATGTCACTGACAGTGATGGTGAACTAAGGCCTTGTTCACCCTGCAGGCCTTAATGCTCAAATCAATGTAGTTTTTAAAATCCATTTTGGACTACTGACTGTCCAAACAGCAAGTTACAAGTGGCCAAATAGAATTTGTGTGTATTCAGACAGCATTCATTTGCTGCCAAGGCTACACTTTTTGTCATAATGACAATGAGTGTGTGCAGTGGGGTAGGCTGACTGGTGGTGGTGCTCAGGGTTCCTATCAGAAGTTATGTAGCAAGCTAAGGTGACAATAGATGCCATGGACGTTCCCGAGTTGCTTTGAATGCTCAAAATCATAGGGGGGAGAACACATTTAAAGCCTCAAAGGATAAGATGATCCAACTTTCAAAACTAGTCCTTTTTGGCTAGTCACAGCAGTCAACAAGCGAACTAGTCACAGCAGTCAACTAGCTAGCTAGCCATAGCAGTCAACTAGCTAGCTAGCCACAGCAGTCAACTAGCTAGCTAGGTACTATAGCTGTTCAGCTTTCTAGCACATTCACTCATTTGTTTGTGAACAAGTCAGACTCCAGGAAAAATAACAGATTTGAATTGGGTATATCGGTTATGAAAATATATTGGATTTGAATCACTGCCAATGTGAACACGGCTTAAGTGATAGATCATACAGTGCCTTCAGAAAGTATTCATACCCCTTGACCTATTCCACATTTTGTTGTTAGTCTGAATACAAAATGTATTAAATATTAATACCCTTAATGATAAAGTGAAAACATGTTTTAGACATTTTTGCAAATGTATTAAATGAAATACAAAAATCTAATTTACATAAGTATTCCCACCCCTGAGTCTACTTTGTAGAAGCACCATTGGCAGCGATTACAGCTGTGTCTTTCTGGTGACAGAGCATTCCACACCTGGATTGTGGAACATTTGCCTATTATTCTTTTAAAATTCTTCAAACTCTGTCAAATTGGTTGTTGATCATGGCTAGTTAGGAAGGACACCTGTATCTTTGTAGTGACTGGGTGTTTTGATGCTTTAAAAAAAACTCATCTACCAATAGGTGCCCTTCTTTGCGAGGATTTGGAAAACCTCCCTGGTCTTTGAGGTTGAATCTGTGTTTGAAATACTCGACTGAGGAACAAGACAGATAATTGTATGTGTGGGGTATAGAGATGAGGTAATCATTCAAAAATACTTGTAAAGGAGAGCCACAGTCGGTGCAATGTGTGCAAGAAAACATTTTGCTCAAAACATTGTTTTACCCTTTTTGTGTGTGCTTTACTGTTTTATACTTGCGATATCAATTCACCAAGAAAGGTTTATTTATTTTTTAATCACCAGAAGATGTCTTTAAAAGGTAAGTAACCAGTAACCAGTACCATATTTTTTAAATCCAATGAATGCAGGAAGGAATATAACATTTCCCATGGTATTTTTTTTTTTTTTTTTTTAAAGATATGCCATGTATACTAGTCATTTACAGTAGATAACTGTGAATCTGTCACAGCAATCAGCATTGCCTATTTGGCAAAGACCATTAACAAACATGCCATGAAACAGTTATTAACAGTGCTCAAACGCCTAAACAAGGACATTGACAAAACAGGGCTCAAAAGTATATTTATTGTAAAAAATACATATAAAACCAACTTTGAGACATACAAAAGATTGGAGCTTAGAAACAGTAAAATGAACAGACAAAGACCAAGCCAGTTTGAATTGCAATACATATTTACACTTTAATAAATACACATAATTGTTCTATTATACCAAAGAGAAGGCAGATTGTCCATATCTTGGGATGCAGATATCGCTGTGGTGACCTTAAACATTCTCATTGAATATATCAGCATAACCGTCACAAAGCTCAGCGTCTAGGAGGAACAGAACCCTGTGATTAAACGCCAAGAATACAATACATAGAAAATATCATCCTTGGAGAATAGCTATGCTGCCAAGAAATAGCATTTGTAAAAATTGAGGTATTGCGCCACACAGTTAAAAAGGGAGAGTAGTAAAGTAACATTTTGGGGTTCAGATTGTCCAGATTTTTACTGACAACCCTTTCACCCCCCCCCCCCCCCCCTCCCTCAATGTACACAACAACATAATTATTCATCATATTCACCACACACACAAAAAAAGTACATTTAGGTCTAATGATCAATTCCTCTTTTTCACACACATCCCCTCCCACTGTTTCAGTTACACAGACATACATTCTTTTGGCGAAATAGTTTCTTTTTTGAAGTGGAAAGAGTAACATGCACAGGGCTGCCAGGGCACGACAGGTCGTAGCACCTCAGAGTGCAGGATGTGGTGCAAGAACTCTGGGAGATCATCCAATAGGAATGCTGAACAGGACTGATCCTCATGCTGGTCTACAGCAGTCTCACCACACTTTGATAAACTCACTGTAGCGTCACCGCTGATCCCCAGACTAGACTACACCATAGGAGCCTGGACAGACACAAACCTCTCACCAGGCAAAGGCAGCCAATGGTAGCTTGTTTAACACATATGGTAATAATACAATGTCTAAAAATCCTCTTATGGGGAAGGGTGGTGGCTTAATACAACAAATCCCCCCATCAGCTGTTCATTGCCTCCAGCGATGGGAAGCATGGGATAGGCGAGGCAGATGCCTCATGGCGTAATCATGCCCTAAAATACATCATCCCTCACATTGACATGAATGCAGCCAGATGGCCAGACAAGTGCACAGGGCCTGGTCCAACATTCCGGACTACACCCTAGACAGAGCGAGAGAGGCAGGGGGACGATGACCCACACATCACCACATGCCTTCAGCACGACAGGACGGGTTGGTCTCACTGAGAGGAGGGCCAAGTCATCGTAGCAGTATGTTTTTAATCACACTGCTTTAGGAACAAAGTAGCGCTATGGTCGTTCCACCCGACCATAGTGCTGCTGGAACGACCACAGTGCTACTTTGTTCCTAAAGCAGAGGAAAGAGGGTAGACGTCAACCATCATAGATTGTTCTGAAATAATTTCTGTTAGAAACATAAGATAAGCATTCGTGCAACATTATATTTTTGAAAGCTAAATGATTGCACCAAATTGGGCATTTTCATTTATAGGATTCTTATAATATTTATTCAATATAGTACCTAACATCTGAATTGGGCCACACTTTCTTCAAACAATGAGATAGACATGAGGAATCCAAAGGAATGGTCAAAAGCCAGGCACTGACCCCCCACCAGTCCCAACAAGTATATACAGTGCCTTTGGAAAGTATTCAGACCGCTTGACTTTTCCCGCATTTTGTTAGGTTACAGCCTTATTCTAAAATTGATGAACATTTTTCCCCCTCAATCTACACACAATACTCCATAATGACAATGCAAACATTTTTTGTGGTTGACATTTGTTAATTTATTTTTTAAAAACAACTGAAATATTCCACTTACACAAGTATTCAGACCATTTACTCAATACTTTGTTGAAGCACCTTTAGCAGTGATTACAGCCTCGAGTCTTCTTGGGTATGACACTACAAGCTTGGCACACCTGTATTTGGGAAGCTTCTCTCATTCTTCTCTGCAGATCCTCTCAAGCTCTGTCAGGTTAGATGGGAAGCGTTGCTGCACAGCTATTTTCAGATCTCTCCAGAGATGTTCGATCGGGTTCAAGTCCAGGCTCTGGCTGGGCCACTCAAGGATATTCAGAGACTTGTCCGGAAGCAACTCCTGTATTGTCTTGGCTATGTGCTTAGGGTCGTTGTCCTGTTGGAAGGTGAACCTTATCCCCAGTCAGAGGTCCTGAGCACTCTGAAGCAGGTTTTCAACAAGGATCTCTAATGTACTTAGCTCCATTCATCTTTGCCTTGATCCTGACTAGTCTCCCAGTCCCTGCTGCTGAAAGACATCCCCACAGCATGATCCTGCCACCATCATGCTTCAACGTAGGAATGGTGCCAGGTTTCCTCCAGATGTGACGCTTGGCATTCAGGTCAAAGAGTTCAATCTTGTTTTTCATGGTCAGAGTCTTTAGGTGCCTTTTGGCAAACTCCAAGCTGGCTGTCATGTACCTTTTACTAAGGAGATGCATACATCTGTCCACTCTACCATAAAGGCTTGATTGGTGGAGTGCTGCAGAGATGGTTGTCCTTCTGGAAGGTTCTTTCATCTCCACAGAAAAACTCTGGAGCTCTGTCAGAGTGACCATCGGGTTCTTGGTCACCTCCCTGACCAAGGCCCTTCTCCCCAATTGCTCAGTTTGGCCAGGCAGCAAGCTCTAGGAAGAGTCTTGATAATTCCAAACGTCTTCCATTTAAAAATGATGGAGGCCACTGTGTTCTTGGGGACCTTCAATGCTGCAGACATTTTTTGGTACCCTTCCCCAGATCTGTGCCTCGACACAATCCTGTCTTGGAACTCTTCGGACAATTCCTTTGACATCATGGCTTGGTTTTTGCTCTGACATGCACTGTCAACTGTGGAACCTTATATAGACAGGTGTGCGCTTTTCCAAATCATGTCCAATTGATTGGAATCCACCTGTGGTAAATTCAATTAAGTAGTAGAAACATCAATGATGATCAATGGAAACAGGATGCACCCGAGCTCAATTTCAAGTCTTATAGCAAAGGGTCTGAATACGTAAGTTATCTGTTGACAAATTTTCTTTCGCAATTTTTTTTAATTTTTAAGCTTTTTCATTAAGGGGTATTGTGTGTAGAATTCTAATGATGTTTTAAATGTAATCCATTTTAGAATAAGGCTGTAACGAAACAAAATGTGGAACAAGTCAAGGGGTCTGAATACTTTCCGAGGGCACTGTAGTATCAGTCCTCTGTGACAGACAAGTAGTCTCAGGAAAGTATTCAGGAACTCTTATCTGTTTCTAACTACAGAAATGATTTCAGAACAATCTGAGATGGTGGGTGTCATGGCTTGCTGAAATGACATGTAACAACGCTAGGGTTAAAACAATCTCACCCAGAGGGTATAAGGGCACAAAGAACACACACACCTCTCATTTACACAACCAGTGAGAAGTCTGCAGTTCGCCTCTGCTGTCCAGAGTCGGGCGCTGTCATCCAGGACATTGACTGTCCCCATTCGTCCACACCGCTATCACACATATATATATATACACACACACACACACTACTGGTGTTACTAAATTAGCAACTGTGGTTCAATCAAGCACACCTTATCTGAGAAGAAAGTTCTGCCTTGGGGTAAAAAGTGCTTAGTATGGGCATGACACCAGTACTATGGCCTGGGAAATGCCAACAACCTACTGTAGCTGCGGTAAAAGGCGCGAACACAGTGGGTTCAGCACCAACCAACCACACAAACTGGCATCATCCGCTTTTAACTCCACAATCAACTCACACCCACCATCCTTCTCCTGAAATGTATCATGGTGACAATAGAAAACCACCTACAGTCACTACTACAGCAAACCCATCCACAAAATAAAGCCCTGCTTTCCAACATCGGGCTATAAAAAACAATGCATTGCAATATTTAAGCATGAACAGTTAACATTTTCAGAGCTGGGATGTTTTTTTTTTTATGGGCAGAAACATTTATTCACTGGAACGTGAATCTCTACCCAATATTGTTTTGCTGCATCATAAAAGACAAATGACCTATCCCATATGGAAAAGTCCACATTAGGGGAAGAGGAATGCATGGGACAACAGAAACACACATTTTCTCTCCTCCTTGAGTTAAAAAGGACTTTCACGGGACTGTCAACCTGGTATGATAATATATCGATTTACCGTTTTTCTGGAGTGCAGCAGTTTATAGTTTGGGCTATGTTCACAGAGGAGAGGTGGCTGTCTATTCCAGCGGTAGTTAAAGTGGTCTGAGTTGAGCTCAAACAGACCGAACCAGCTCAAATGGACTGAACCAGGTCGAAGAGAAAAAAGTGGTCTGCGGTCACATCCTTTTGGGGCTGTGTCTGGATCAGTAAAATTAGGAGGCTTGCCTCTGGTATTTTTCTTTGCTGTAATATATTTGCTGCAATTATAGAAACATTGCAGTCTCCTGTGGGGGAAAAAAGTACATCAAATATTTATACTTTCCTCACACTTGGAACGTAACTTCCTATTTCACATAATATTTTGTCCACACTAACTTCTACCCTGTTGGCTAGTGTGACATCATGGGGTTGGAATAAATGGGGTCATGAACACGTACGTACCTGAGTCAGGTGTGTCCCTGAGCAGGACATGTGACCCATGAGTCAATCAATAGGGTGTTCGGGACAGCATGGCTTCACCTTGGACCAGGAGTCAATACAGCTGGACAGAGAAAGAGACACACAAAGACATGTAATGAGACATACAGAAATGGAATGTCTGTTTTCCCTTTGGATTATCACTTGATCTGGACCATGCAGAACATATTACAGCAGTTTAAGTTACATAACTCAATCCCATCTGTGGTCCCAGGGTGGGACTTAACTCAGACCATGGTACTGGCAGCTGACTGACTCACTGTGAGACAGCCGGATTAGAAACACTTGTTGTGGTTACTGTATTTCTTTCAAAAGGAGGTTCACACCTTAAAATACCTCTTAGTCAAACAGAGGTGAATGACTTGCGATAAGGTTAGGTCATTCTGGTAAAGAAAATAAGGTTATAGCCGCTCACTGCTTGATGCTCCCACAAGTGTTCTTCAAAATCAAATATCAAATAAAAATACAAATGTGAAACACTTACTTATGGGCCCTTTCCAACAATGCAGAGAGGAAAAATAGAAAAATAAATAAATAATAACTTGGCTATACACGCAGTGTACCAAACAATAATACACTGCTCAAAAAAATAAAGGGAACACTTAAACAACACAATGTAACTCCAAGTCAATCACACTTCTGTGAAATCAAACTGTCCACTTAGGAAGCAACACTGATTGACAATAAATTTGACATGCTGTTGTGCAAATGGAATAGACAAAAGGTGGAAATTATAGGCAATTAGCAAGACACCCCCAATAAAGGAGTGGTTCTGCAGGTGGTGACCACAGACCACTTCTCAGTTCCTATGCTTCCTGGCTGATGTTTTGGTCACTTTTGAATGCTGGCGGTGCTTTCACTCTAGTGGTAGCATGAAACGGAGTCTACAACCCACACAAGTGGCTCAGGTAGTGCAGCTCATCCAGGATGGCACATCAATGCGAGCTGTGGCAAGAAGGTTTGCTGTGTCTGTCAGCGTAGTGTCCAGAGCATGGAGGCGCTACCAGGAGACAGGCCAGTACATCAGGAGACGTGGAGGAGGCCGTAGGAGGGCAACAACCCAGCAGCAGGACCGCTACCTCCGCCTTTGTGCAAGGAGGAGCACTGCCAGAGCCCTGCAAAATGACCTCCAGCAGGCCACAAATGTGCATGTGTCAGCATATGGTCTCACAAGGGCTCTGAGGATCTCATCTCGGTACCTAATGGCAGTCAGGCTACCTCTGGCGAGCACATGGAGGGCTGTGCGGCCCCACAAAGAAATGCCACCCCACGACTATATTTTGCCTTGCCCATTCACCCTCTGAATGGCACACACAGACACAAACCACGTCTCAAATTGTACCAAGGCTTAAAAATCCTTCTTTAAGCTGTCTCCTTCCCTTCATCTACACTGATTGAAGTGGATTTAACAAGTGACGTCAATAAGGGATCATAGTTTTCACCTGGATTCACCTGGTCAGTCTGTCATGTTCTTAATGTTTTGTATACTCAGTATATGCATGGGGTACTGTATACTGAATAAAAAACTAAACGCAACATGTAAAGTGTTGGTGCCATGTTTCAAATAAAGGTCCCAGAAATTTTCCATACGCACAAAAATATTATTTCCCTCATATTTTCTGCAATAATTAGTGAGCATTTCTCCTTTGCCAAGATAATCCATCCACCTGACAGGTGTGGCATATCAAGAAGCTGATTAAACAGCATGATCTTTACACAGGTGCACTGTGTGCTGGGGACAATAAAAGGCCACTCATATGTGCAGATTTGTCACACAACACAATGCCACAGGTGTCTCAAGTTGAAGGAGTGCGCAATTGGCATGCTGACTACAGGAACATCAACCAGAGCTGTTGTTAGAGAACTGAATGTTCCTTTCTCTACCATAAGCCGCCTCCAATGTAATTTTAGAGAATGTGGCCCTATGTCCAACCAGCCTCACAACCGCAGACCACGTGTAAGCACGCCAGCCCAGGACCTCCACATCCGGCTTCTTCACCTGCGGGATCGTCTGAGACCAGCCACCAGGATAGCTGGTGATGTCCTAGCTCCCAAGTGGGTGGGCCCTATGCCCTCCCTGGCCCATCCATGGATGCGTCCCTGTGCAGCCATGTGAAATCCATAGATTAGGTTCTAATGAATTTATTTCAATTGACTGATTTCCTTATATGAACTGTAACTCAGTAAAATCGTTGAAATTGTTGCATGTTGCGTTTATATTTTAGTTCAGTATACATATGGGAAGGGGCAAAGTGACAGGAAACAGGATGGATAATAAGTAGTAGCAGCAGCATATGTGAAGATTTAAGAGTTAGAGCAAAGGGGGTCAATGCAGATAACCAAATAGCTACTCGGACTAACTATTTAGCAGACTTATGGCTTGGGGGTAGAAGCTGTTCAGGGTGCTGTTGGTTACAGACTTGGTGCATCGGTACCACTTTCCATGCCGTGGCAGAGAAAACTGTCTATGACTTGGGTGGCTGGAGTCTTTGATACATTTTAGGATCTTCCTCTGACACCACCTGGTATAGACTGGATTGTAGGGAGCTCAGCCCCAGTGATGTACTGTGCCGTACGCACTACCCTCTAGCGCTTTGTGGTCGGATGCCAAGCAGTTGCCACCAAGCAGAGATGCAGTCAGTCAAGATGCTCTTAACTGTGCAGCTGTATAACCTTTTGATGATCTGAGGGCCCTTGACAAATCTTCTCAGCCTCTTCATGACTGTGAAGGTGTGGGTGGACCATGTTAATTCCTTATGCTGGGCATACACTATACAACTTCTAAAATCTTAACTTGGCCATGCTCACAGTTCCCGATTTCCATGTCTCAAATCTTTAATTCTGTCCATTCTCAACCCCAGGTCGTGGGTGCTCACATTACACGATAATTCCCTACTTGATCCTGCCAACACGCAAACAGCGAGTTGCTTTATAAGTGTGCACATTATTATGTGCAGAATTATTTTTTTGTATTATTATTATTATTTTTTTAAAGAGACGGAAGTGAAGAATATGGACCCGCAAATGGTTGGGCCGACGTGGACAATCTGGACTTATATTCTTGAGGGAATTGGAGGTGAAAACATTTAATATTGAAAAAGGCAGCTGCATTCTCTCCACAGCTCCACCAATCTGTCATAATTAAGGCTAAACCCCGACTATTTCTACAATTTCTCTTCTTTAAAATCTGATTTTAAACTTAACCTTAACTACACTGATAATTTAAGGTTAAGCAAAAGGTTTAGGTTATGAATTTTTTCACGATAGACAATTTTGACTGTGGCAACTAGTGACAACCTGCTCGTTGTTGTTGCTTTCTTCTTTGGCATCATTGTTTTGGTCTCACATGTTGAGTGCTCCTTGGCTAGTAGCTGCAGTCCTTGTCCAATCGCGTTGAGGCACCGCTCATACTACAAGATGAACAACCAACATTTGACACGTCAGAACATTTTCTGGACAACGAAAGGTTGTTGTCCTGGCACCACACTGCCAGATCATGACCTCTTCCCTATAGGCCGTCTCATTATCGTTGGTGATCAGGCCTACCACAGTCTTGTCGTCAACAAACTTAATGAGGGTGTTGGAGTCGTGTGTGGCCACGCAGTCATGGGTGAACAGGGAGTACAGGAGGGGACTAAGCATGCACCCCTAAGGGGCCCCCGTGTTGAGAGTCAGCGTGGCGGATGTGTTGTTGCCTACCCCCTAGCCATCACCTGGGGGCAGCGCGCCAGGAAGTCCAGGATCCAGTTGCAGAGGGAAGTGTTCAGTCCAAGGGTCTTGAGCTTAGTGATGAGCTTGGAGGGTACTATGGTGTTGAACGCTGAGCAGTAGTCAATGAACAACTCTCTCAATTCTTAAATTATTCAATGGAGCTTTTAGTGATATCAAAGATGACTTGTGGGAGAAAAACATTACTGGATTTTTTTACGCAGTAAGCAGTGACAAAATAACCATGTAATTTCACATAGACCGGAAGGCATATTACTAAATGAGAGTTCCAAAGAATGCAACTCATGATTGCATCACAACTTTTTTCACAGATCTGTGCCTTGTTCACCCTTTGTCTCCTGGGCCACATGTACAGTGCTTTCAGAAAGTATTCACCACTCCTTGACTTTTTCCACATTATGAGATTTTGTGTCACTGGCCTATACACAATAACCCATAATGTCAAAGTGGAATTATGTTTTTAGAAATGTGTACATATTATTTAAAAATATAAAGCTGAAATGTCTTCAGTCAATAAGTATTCAACCCCTTTGTTATGGCGAGCCTAAATAAGTTCAGGAGTAAACATTTGCTTAACAAGTCACATAATAAGTTGCATGGACTCACTCTGTGCAATAATAGTGTTTAACATGATTTTTGAATGACTACCTCATCTCTGTACCCCAAACATACAGATAATTGTAAGGTCCCTCACTCAAGCAGTAAATTTCAAACATGTTCAACCACAAAGACCAGGGACACCTATTGGTAAATGGCAAAAAAACAAAAAACAAATTGAATACCCCTTTGAGCATGGTGAAATTAGTATTTACACTTTGGATGGTGTATCAATACACCCAGTGACTACAAAGATACAGGCGTCCTTCCTAACTCAGTTGCCGGAGAAGAAGGAAACCCCTCAGGGATTTCACCATGAGGCCAATGGTGACTATAAAACAATTACAGAGTTTAATGGCTGTGATAAGAGAAAACTGATAATTGATCAACAATATTGTATTTACTCAACAATACTAATCTAAATGACAAAAGAAGGAAATCTGTACAGTTTCAAACAATTTCAAAACATGCATCTTGTTTCCAATAAGGCACTTAAGTAATACTGCAAAAAAGGTGGCAAAGAAATGTACCTTTTGTCCTGAATACAACGCGTTATGTTTGGGACAAATCCAACACGTCACTGAGTACCACTTCATATTTTCAAGCATAGTGGTGACTGCATCATGTTATGAGTATGCTCGTCATCAGCAAGGACTAGGGAGCTTTTTTTAGGATAAAAAGAAACGGAATAGAGCTAAGCACAGGCAAAATCCTAGAGGAAAACCTGGTTCAGACTGCTTTCCAACAGACAAATTCACATTTCAGCAGGACAAAAATCACAAGGCCAAATATACACTGGAGTAAGCTTATCAAGATGACACTGAATGTTCATGAGTGGCCTAGTGGCCTAGAGTTTTCACTTAAATAGGCTTGAAAATCTATGGCAAGACATGAAAATGGCTGTCTAGCACTGATCAACAACCAACTTGACAGAGCTTGAAGATTTGTTTAAATAATACATGTGCAAATGTTGCACAATCCAGGTGTGCAAAGCTCTTAAGAGACTTACCCAGAAAGACTCACAGCTGTAATCGCTGCCAAACTTTATTCTAACATGCATTGACTCAGGGGTGTGGATACCTATAACTGAGATTATTTTATTTTTTATATACATTTGCAAAAATGACTAAAAACATGTTTTCACTTTGTCATTATGGGGTATTGTGGTCAATTGATTCAAAAATAAAATATGTAATTCATTTTGAATTCACACTAACACAAGAAAATGTGAAATAAGTCAAGGGGTATGAATAGTTTCTTATGGCACTAAATCCTCAGTAGGCACGTTTACACTGCACCTCAGCTCAGGGCTAAAGAGTTTATGTAGTCCAAAACATGTACTCGTACGCACAGCAGTGTTCTAGAATATTGTACCATTGGCTTACATACTTTTTGAATGTCAGCGCAGCTCAAGCAATTTCTCAAATTTCTGTCAACACATTCAAATGAATAGAGGACGCGTACTGGAGATGACTATCGCGTCTCAGGACTAGCCTCCTTAGCTCTGCCCTTATGAAAAAAGATTGCAGTCAGAGTGCAGTATAACTGCACTACGCTGCAAATACCACGTCCAAGAGAAGGGAAAAAAATGTAATTTTGCAGTGTGACTGCAGTTACAGGGCAGTTCAACTGCGCAATACTGCGTCCAAAATACCACAATCATCTGCAGTTACTGCACTTTTACTGCAGTTTCAAAACGGCAATCTTTTTTTGTAAATATGGGCTAAGGGAGATTTTAGCCGGGGGCTAGCACCAACACCTTAGCCCAGAGCTAGCTGGCCCTGCTCTGGTTTTACCAGGAAACATGGTGCCAAAATAGCCAGCATGAAACAGGGTCAAGAACAATACATAGAATCTTCACTGTCCAATCACAAAAGCTGCACTTCCACTTACTTTGCATATGCTTGTGATTCGTTCTGCACGCAATTTTGACAAGTACATTTATACTATTTCACCCTTCCATCTGAGGACAAAAACCAGACAAAAATAAACAACTTCAATCAAAGCAAAAACATTGGTTGCTATGGCTAACAAATGGTTGCTTGCACTGGCTAATGTCTTCTCACTTAGCTAGCCAATTGATGCCACAAACTCTACAGCTGGAAGGGCAGAAAACACTCCCTTTACGTCTGTTTTCATAGCTTTTCTATTGACATTAATTTGGATATAGCTATTATGTCTGACCCCATTTAGTCGACTGGTCGATTGTTTGGTTGATAGGCTGTTGGTCGACCGGGGTTTCTTTAGTCGAGCAGTTGCACTTCCATTTAAAAAAAAATATTATGGTGCACAAGACTGTCTGATTCGCACCTGTCTCAGTGGACTAATCCATTGCGGAGGCCACGGGGATGACACAGTCCATCACTAAGACATGTGATACTGAAATTGTATATGGTTATATTATGGAAAAATAACGGTGCAACACTAAAATCGAATATTTTATAACAATGTGCTTTCTCCCGCATTGGATAAGTTCGCTGTTCGTGGTTCTGAAACAATATTCAGTGCGCAGTAGAATTGGCGCCTTCCCCTATGTTGCTATGTGCAAAAAAGCAAAGTTAACCAGCATATTGGGATTGAGAACAATGCGGTGGAGGCAGCAGCAGAAACGAGGAAAAAGTCCTTGCCTTAGTTTAATTGAAAATCGAGGAGACAGGAAACCCCAACTTAATTAGGTTAATAATCAATAGCCTAACTGCTAAATGTGCTGGACTTATAAATCATCCATATATATCTGCAGAAATAAGACAGATTTTGCTTCTGTTGCCTGTTTGTTTATTATCCTACAGATTCCGTGAGCACCAAGCCTCATGCTTGGTAGGCAGTCGATGCAAATAAGAATGGGTTCTTAATTGACTTGCCTAGTTAAATAAAGGTTCGAAAAAATAAATGCAAAGGCAAAAATTTGGGATAAAGCAATTTCACAGATTCGGTTGCTTTACCATTTTATTTTAGTTAGAACAGACTGGTATTACTTATAAATGTATTGTTTACATTGTTCCAAACAGGCAGAACAAAAATATTGTAATCTAACAGCATCTGTTTGTTACACATATGCACGCAGCACTCGCTCCTATACCCTCCTTTTTCTTGATCTCCTTATTGTTATTATTACATTTATTATGATCATCATTATAGTAATCCGTAGTCGTTATCATTGGTAGGCTTTGTATAGTAGCCTTGTATAACCACCATCGAGCTGTAGGCCTAAGAGCGCGTACTGTTTGATCATAAAACCATAACTTACTTAAGCCTACATTTCAATATACAGGCTACTGTATCAATCAATCATTCATTCGTCCATGCCATCACACCGCATATGAGACATTCATGCTTTGAAATGCAAATCAAGCATTTTAGTTTTAAAATTAAACAAAGGGCGCTATGAATAATTAGCCTAAATGATACATGAACTACAATTCACGAACGCATGCAATTGTTTTTAGGTCTGCTGTAATAAAGGCTTTATAGATCTTTTTTCCCCGTTAGAAAAGACTCTCCGGTACACTTGTTTATTTTGTGTTGTTTATGGTCCGAAAAAATACACACAATACTCACGCAACCCTTGCTCTTATACCATCCTTTTTCAAATGCCAAATGTCTTCCACAGACCTGACTTCCTCTTTCCCTCCTGAGCAACCAGTAAACATTTGCCTGTTTCCGAGTTTCTTTTTCACTTCCTCCACATACATTTAGCTGTCATGTGTTACTGTGTTCAGAGTTTGTTATAACCAATTTATTGTTGTAATTATGATAGGCTATATGTCAGGCCCTATTGGTCACATGCATGCGATGCTTACATGTTTCATGTAAAGAGAGCAAGGGTTGAAGGAATGTTTTTCCAAATTAGGGATTTTGGTAACAGAACTTTTCAGTCAGAAACAAGTAAAAAAACAAAATGGCTGAAATGTTGCAGCTTCAGCACGGACAGCGCAATAAACACTTGCTCTGCTGTGGTTCCTTTTCGATGCAGTAGAGAGGAGAGCAAGACAACGTGCGCCAGTCACACAGGCAATCACTGTCATTTTTTTTAACACAGTGTGACCATCGGGCTCTTTCTTGAGTCATTTGTGTGTTTTAATTATTTAAATCAAACAGTCTGCTTATTAAAGCATCTGACAAGCTCAGTGCATATGTAGTTGATTTTATTCAAACACTGTCTATATATGTAAAAATAAGTTTAAACACTTCGACCAATCGTTTGGTCGAAAGAAAAATGAACGCTCTCCATCCCTTCCTCACACACTGTCTACAGTACCTCACACTCAAACACACACCACTCTCTCTCCCACAAACACACACCACTCTCTCTCCCACAAACACACACGGCTCCCAACTTTTAAAATGTTTAAGAATTTAAGGAGCACCAGAAATAAATCGATTTTTGATGTAGTTTAGGCTTGCATTAGGCCTACATGAATCCTACCTTTTGAAGCACATCTCATGAGTAGCATTCCCTTCTCCTTTCTTCCTGTGCCAATCTAATTAGCCTAAACCTACTGTCAGGAGGCTGCATGACAGTGAATTTGCAAAGTCTACTCAGACTGGTCTGTGCTCTTGGTTATAACAGGCGATGAAATAATGTATCAGCATTGCTCTCTGCGCCAATGTAAAACAATGTACAAATATAACAGAACACTCATCAGGGTCTGGTTCTGCACCCCGCTCGCCACCACGGCAAACTTATATTTGAGAAAACTGACGGAGGAATAGACACGAGCGAAGAGCGGATGGTGGGAAGCAGGTGAGTGAGCGCTGGTAGGGTCTGTGGGATGCGGCTGGCATGAAAGTATAGTGGATATTATTGGACCTGCACATAAAAGAGATGAGTGGCTGGTGCATAAATGTATAAACAAAATTGACTTCATTAATATTGCATAACAGGTGCTAGCAGAATCTTTAGATTGGTAGGGGTGAAAAAGTCAGTATCATATGAAAACGGTACTACGGTATTCTAAAAATGTTGGTATCATAAGTATCATGAGGTTTTGGTACGATGATATTACCATAGTACAGGTATACCGTGCAACACTAATGTCCGGCCTATTGGGCCAAAATCAATGATAGACTATTGTATAGATAATAGAACGAAAATGAACTAAACTTTTAAGAGATCAGATTTTTGGTTTGTTTATTTTGCTAAAAGGACATACTTTGCTAGCTACCCACCTCGTTCCTTTCTGCTAGCATGTGCACGTAGTACACCATCATGAATAACACCATCATGAATCATGGCTCTCCCCGGGAATCATGGCTATCTCCAGATACACTGTTCCCATCCATACAGCCAGCTGGGTTCTCAGTACATGGCACAGACAAGAAATAAAGAACTCTCCTGGAAGAAGAAAGGCGGAGGTGCATGTTTCCCAATTATCTACTCATGGGGAGATTGTGGTAACGTACAGAAACTAATGTTCTTTTGTTCACCCAACCTAGAATACCTCAATCAAATGTCAACCGCATTACCTCCCGAGAGAATTCTCTTTGGTCATCGTCCCAGCCGTATATATTCCCCCTCAAGCCGATACCGTGAAGGCTCTCAGGGAACTACACTGCATATGCCGAGGCAGCATTTATTGTAGCTGGGTACTTTAATAAAGCAAATCTGAGGAAAACTCTACCGAAGTTAACACATTGCCTACAGTAGTCAAGCTTCAAAAACTCTCAACCATTGTTACACTCCCTTTCAGAATGGCTACAAGGCCCTCCCCCACCCTCCCTTTGGCAAATCAGATCATAACTCCATTCTGCACCTTCTTCCTATAGGCAGAAACGCAAACAGGAAGTACCGTGCTAAGGTCTATTCAACGCTGGTCTGACCAATCAGAATCCATGCTTCAAGATTGTTTTGATTACGCGGACTGGGATATGTTCCGGGTTGCCTCTGAGAATAACATCGACACATACACCGACACGGTGACTGAGTTCATCAGGAAGTGTATAGGGGACGCTGTTCGCACTGTGATGATTAAAACCTACCCAAACCCAAAAACGTGGATAAAACTAAAAGCACGAACCACTGCATTTAACCACAGCAAGGTGACTGGGAATATGGTTGAATAGAAACAGTCCAATTATGCCCTCCATAAGGCAATCAAAAAGGCAAAACGCCAGTACAGAGAAAGTGGAGTCACAATTCAGCGGCTCAGACACGAGATGTATGTGACAGGGACTCCAGACAATCATGGATTATAAAGGGAAAACCAGCCACGTCGCTGACACCGACGACTTGCTCCTGGACAGCTAAACATGTTCTTCGCTTCGAGGATAACGCCGTGCCGCCGACACGGGCCGCTTCCCAAGGACTGAGCTCTCATTCTCCCTGGCCAACATGAGTAAGACATTTAAGCATGTTAACCATCGCAAGGCTGCTGGCCCAGAATGCATTCCTATCCACGTCCTCAGAGCATGTGCAAACCAGCTGGCTGGAGTGTTTACGGACATATTGAATCTCTCCCTATCCCAGTCTGCTGTCCCCACTTGCTTCAAAATGTCCAGCTTTGTTCCTGCACCCAAGAAAGCGAAGGTAACTGAACAAAATGACTATCGCCCCGTAGCACTCACTTCTGTCATCATGAAGTGCTCTGAGGGGCTTGTTAATTAGTTTCTTTCCTCGGCTGAATGATCTGAATCTAGGATTACAGAGACTCTCCGCAACTATATTCAATGTGCGGAACAAAATTGAGGCTATGATTAAGAAGTTGGAACTCTTCTCTGTCTGCATTAACAAGGACAACATTCAGGTCTTTCCATCATTCTATGTTTTTTTTGTGTGCAAATGAACTCAAGCTTACGGACAATGGGATCGAATCCCGACCTGACAAGGTAAAAATCTGTCGTTCTGCCCCTGAACAAGGCAGTTAACCCACTGTTCCCCGGTAGGCTGTCATTGTAAATAATAATTTGTTCTTAACTGACTTGCCTAGTTAAATAAAGCTTTAAAAAATGTCAATGTGATATAGCGAAGCACCCGAGTGAGTTGTGTGAGCAATTACTTTCCTGAAACGGGTGACACAAACAACTGGATTAGTTATCCCTTTCATTCCCTGCCTCCAGTCCATGTACCGATATCTGAACAAGAGAGCCTCATCGAAATTGCAACAAGCGGTTCTGTGAAAATGTAATTTAAATCAGAAGCCACTGCCAGATTTCTGGATTGGGCTGCGCTCAGAGTATCCTGCCTTGGCAAACCACACTGTTAAGATACTGATGCCCTTTGCAACCAAGTACCTATGTGAGAGTGGATTCTCGGCCCTCACTAGCATGAAAACTAAATACAGGCACAGACTGTGTGTGAAAAATGATTTAAGACAGACTCTCTCCAATATAACCCAACATTGCAGAGTTATGTGCATCCTTTCAAGCACACCCTTCTCATTAACCCATGGTGAGTTACTCACAATTTGCGGTGAACAAATAAGGTTTTATATGTAAAATGGTTAAACAAAGAGCCCAATTATTGATTATTATTATATTATTATTTGTGCATTGGTCCTATAAGAGCTTCCCAAGAGCCTGGTAGTGACAAAAAATGTATTGTATGTGGCAGGCTTACAATGATGGCAAAAAACAACATTTCAGAGTGCGCTGACCCTGGTGCGCATTGGTCACGTGGCTGAGATGGGCACAAGCACAGTCCATGACAGACTGTTCACACCCTTCTTGTTGGCAGAGAGAACATTTTGCAGGTTTAACGCTTATTTCCTGCTATTCTATACATTTTGCCATGGGGTGGAGATCAAATTTTGCAGTTTTAAAGCTAATTTCCTGCAATTCTACAAGCTTTGCCATGTCTTGTGTGTTCATGTGATATCTGAGTGACTCAAACAACAACAAAATCAATGGGCTAAAAAACCTAGCTAAATAACGTCAGCTGAAATGGGCTAGTTGATCTAGACATTTCTGACAAGTTATGAATAGCTCTTTCTTTGGTCTGCAATTACAAGAGGAAAACTGCTGATTCGAAAATTGCACCTTGTGCATTGTAATATTACAACTTTCAAGAGTAAGCCTAACTGAGCTCCTTAAAAAATATATATTTAAGTTTGGGAACCACTGGCCCAAGGCTTTGAGAAGTGTGAATCCTTAGCCCTGAGCTAGAGCTTAGCCCATGTTAACAAATGCTTGGTGAACACAGGATAAGCTAGCCCAGGGTCAGTCATAGCCTGGGGCTAAGATAGCCCGAGGTTAAAAACAATGCGTGTGAAAAGGCCTAGTGCTATTACCTCTTGTGGTAGACACATAGGCAGGCCAGCCGGGCAATGGTCTCTCCCTGCTGCAGTTCCTCCAGACAGATGGAACACTCACCGCTGTCCTTACTGAGCACGTCCGCTGAGAACACAACACACACACACACACACACACACACATCACAGACATGACAGATAGACGTTAAAGTGTCATCACAAACCCACGGGGCAGGGAAGGGACTTTTAACATACATACTTTCAAACACACATTATGCCTGAACTTTCATATATGCTACTGTTTGTGTAATAGACTGTAAATATTATTATTTGGTGGGTGCTTACATTTGTCCTATTTCAAACATGTACAAGTGTGCATTAATGTGTGTGATTTGGAAATGTGTTTTTTCCATATCCCTCTGAGAATGGGGTCACGGCCAGGGTCTGCCATTCAAAGGTAAACCTGGAGCAAATAGGATTAAGTGCCTTGCTCAAGGGCACAGACAGATGTTTCACCTTGTCGGCTCGGGGATTTGAACTAGCAACATTACGGTTACTGGCCCAACGCTCTAACCGCAAGGCTACCTGCCACCACTATAACACCACTGTTTACCATACAATGTCAACCCTTTCTCTGGGTGAATGTAAAGAGCCTCTTTTGTTTGTAACAAATGAAACAGGCCTCTGCTCTGAGTTTTTGGTGCACTCATACTCACTGTTGTAAGGGAGAGGTGGAGATGTGAGGCAGCTCAACAGGTGATTCTCAATCTTTCCCCCCGAGAAAGACTTGGAGCAGAATGGACAGCGGATATCTGGGGATGAGATGACAAAAACATGCGCATGATTAACAACGAAACATTAGACAAACAAAAGCGGGAAGAAGATCAAATCAACTTCTCCATCATGCATGCCATGTGTCTTTAGTAGATGTTGACATTTGTGTGATTTGAGTATCATCCTGACAATGTCAGGTCAACTAACTCATGATTAGTTTTCCAGTCATCATCATTCCACCAGAGAACATGCATAACAAGAGGAGTCCAGCCTCAGGGGTGGGACGACATGGGGGAAGTGTGTGCCCAGTTGGCCTACATATCCCCTCCCTCTCTGGCCCTGCTGTCAGCTGTGCCCACGTGAGGACTTTGACCCATTTCCTATACTTGCTTGAGGGCTGGATTAATGGCGCGTGGGAAAATAAATCCAAAGCTTGGTTTGGGTAGGGGTCTCACTGACATACAACCACTTCTGTCCATCTGTCTGATTAATAATGTAGGCATTCACTGTGAGATTCTTCCTTGTCAGTCAGGACCTGGCCATATGTGAAAGCTTCTTTAAAAAAAATAGCTGTGGATTGTTTCGTAGGCCTATAACTATAAGGGAAGCTTATTTTTTTTATAAATTCCCCATTACATGCCACCAGTAGTACATGTACAGTTAATCCCCGTAATTTGGTTACATCAATTTCTGTTCCTGCATGTATTAATTAGTCATTTACCGATCTCATTCTCGGAGTGGAAATGTTGTTTGCAGAGTTCACAACATGCTACACAACCTGAAACAAGTTTTGGTTTATTTCATAACCATAATTGACGAGTTGTCAATTTTTTTTAAATTGTCTTTAGTTTGGAGTGTCCATGTAAGCAATGAGCATGTGTCTAGTTTCTCTGTCCTGTTAATGTTGAGGGAGCGTGGGCGCCTGAGAACACATAGAAGTACCTGGCCTGCTGTGCAGCAATGTAGGAAGGTCCCCCCAATTTCTTTCTTTTTTTTTTTTTTTTTTTTTTTTTTTTTTTTACATCATTCTTAAATAGAATAAGTTTAGAACCAACAAGACTCTTCCTAGAGCTTGCTGCCCAGCCAAACTGAGCAATCGGGGGAGAAGGGCCTTGATCAGGGAGGTGACCATGAACCTGATGGTCACTCTGACAGAGCTCCAGAGTTCCTCTGTGGCGATGGGAGAACCTTCCAGAAGGACAACCATTTCTGCAGCACTCCACCAATTTATGGTAGAGTGGCCAGACGGAAGCCATTCCTCAGCAAAAGGCACATGACAGCCCGCTTGGAGTTTGCCAAAAGGTCCCTAAAGGACTCTCAGACCATGAGAAACAAGATTCGCTGGTCTGATGAAACCAGATTGAACTCTTTGGCCTGAATGCCAAGCGTCACGTCTGGAGGAAACCTGGCACCTTCCCTACGGTGAAGCATGGTGGTGGCAGCATCATGCTGTGGGGATGTTTTTCAGAGGCAGGGAGACTAGTCAGGATCGAGGGAAAGATGAACGGAGAAAAGTACAGAGAGATCCTTGATGAAAACTGTCTCCAGTGCGTTCAGGACCTCAGACTGGGGTGAATGTTCACCTTCCAACAGGACAACGACCCTAAGCAAACAGCCAAGACAACGCAGGAGTGGCTTCAGAACTAGTCTCTGAATGCCCTTGAGTGGCCCAGCCAGAGCCCGGACTTGAACCCGATCGAACATCGCTGGAGAGACCTGAAAATAGCTGTGCAGCGACGCTCCCCATCCAACCTGACAGAGCTTGAGAGGAACTGCAGAGAGGAATGCAAGAATCTCCCCAAATACAGGTGTGCCAAGCTTATAGCGTTATACCCAAGAAGACTTGAGGCTGTAATCATTGCCAAAGGTGCTTAGACAAAGTACTGAGTTAAGGGTCTGAATACTTATGTAAATGTAAGTAGTCTTACATTTACATTCTTTTTTTTTACATTTGCAAAATTTGCAAAAAAACTATTTTTGCTTTGTCAAATATTGAGTCACCATCAGTCGATTCTTGTAAAAATGGCAATTCTGAAAATGTTTGTCCTGTACAACTGTGGTCCTTCTGCAGGGTCCTGAAATTCATACTTCTAATAAAAACTATTAGCAAACTTTTACTGGGACGTCACTACCATAAACTATAACATTAACCCCTACCCAAACCTTAAGCATAACCCTTACCATAACCATTTAAAATGTAAACTTCCATTGCGTAGGGACATCCCAAGCATCCCATCCTCTGTCTCTAACTACAGAAAACATTTCAGCACAATCTGAGATGGTGGGTGTCAATTCTCTTTCTTGTGCTTTTTGAGGTGGAAGGACACAGCAGCCTGATAGTCACAACTTAATACAATGGGTTCAGCTGTAAGTCAAGTAGCTTGTATGCACGAGAGAAAATCACCTCCCCAAGAATGCCGTTTCAGTAGTAAGTCTGGCCAATTTGTGTCACGTCTCACATATTAACTATAACAGATGTTTGTGCCCAAGACAATTAACGTTGCTACCTAGGGTACATTTGTGTTTTTGTTCACACTGACTGACTGTCTAAATTATGCCCTGTACAGGATTTAATCTGCCAAAAGTGAATAGGAACTGCAATTTAATAAAACAATACATAAAAAAAACACAAAAAGGGTTGTCACCATGTCGGTTGTTGACACGGTACAGGCCAATCCAAGCCTCCGACACCGGGCGTTGATTGATGCTTCTCATTCTGACGTTGCGCCCGTTAGAGTGTCGATTACCGGGTAAACGTTCAGAGAAAGTGCGGTGAGACACGCGGCCTGTCTCCTCTCCAGGCAGATGTTCCCCGTTGACAGCACCCTCGGGACTGCTATTACCGTCTTCCTCGTGCTTGCATTCGCTGTTGTCTTCCGCTGGTGATGACTGGCTGATGGATGGGTGGCTGTTGTGGTCGGCGGGGCTTCCAACGGCGCTCGCCTGTTGCCCTATGTCCGAATCGCTGCCCTCCTCCGATCGGCTACGGTTGGTCTCCGAATCGTCAAAACTCCCCGAAAAGTCTATCTTAAGACTGGCGGGCCTATTGCAGCGGGGTCGTCGATAGGAATCGCGCTTTATGCCATCTTTGACGAAAGCCGAAGACACTGGGTCCTCTTGTAAACGACTAGCTCTTGTCCCCATCTCTTTCGTTTTTACCCACAAAACAGGAGATTTGGCTAAAAATGTGTTATTTTAGAAATGTCTATTTAAATTCTTCCCACGAACTCTTAAATTATCTTTGTTTTATAAATAGGGTATTGTCAAACGGTTCCTTTCCTGTTTCTGAATCGTCTCTTCTCTCCACATTCAATTTTCTTTGACATCCTCACGTCTGACTGCTTTTGGTTGCCAGCGGAAGTGAATTTAGTTTCATCTTCTTCTTCTTCTTTACGAACTAACTAAATTGCGAACTACGCGCAAAAAGGTGTATCGTCGCCACCAACTGGATGGTTGTGAAGAAATGTACAAAAGAAAAGTACGTTCCATTATAGGAAAGAAAACATTTTAATTAATCCACACAAACTAAAAAATAATTTACAAAAATAAATAATATATATTCCCACTCCTTCAGACATTCAAAACTTCAAATCCCCTGCTCAGGCTCTGGGGCCTGAGAGTATGGCACTGCATGAGCCAGTACTCCATGTAGCTCCTCAGATGTCTTTTAATCCCAACGGGGAACATCAATGATGTCAATCTTTTTTTAAACAAATTTTCAACTTGCACAGTGCCATTCATCACCATTGCTATAAAAGCCAATAACCATATGATTCATCATACAAACATCGACCACTCCAAAAATATTCTTTAGTATATCAATGTCAACTTCTTCCGACACTCCAGAAATTACTCTTTTGACAGGTGCCCTGCTCCGTAGCTCAATGCACGACCCAGGATAATCATCAACTTGAGTGAGGCCCAACACACATTCCTTCTGATCAGCACAAACACAATAAATCAAAACATGCGCACTTCTCGTGATCTTCACCGATGGTACTTTACCCAAAGCTTTCATACCAAGGTAAAGACAGTTTCAAGTTGGATATTCAACTGATATTCACGCTTTCAAACCACTTGAGCCACAGACTCCAAATAAGTGTCATGATGTTGGAAAAACAACCTGCCTAAATGACTACATACCCGTAGCACTCACGTCCGTAGCCATGAAGTGCTTTGAAAGGCTGGTAATGGTTCACATCAACACCATTATCCCAGAAACCCTAGACCCACTCCAACTTGCATACTGCCCAAACAGATCCACAGATGATGCAATCTCTATTGCACTCCACACTGCCCTTTGCAGTGAAGGGTAGTCAGTGAACATTCTGAACCTTGTTTGAGTCACATGACCAAGGACGTATCGAAATTAGAAAGTTTACAAAATTCATCTAAAAATGTGTGAGATGAAAATGGACAAACTAAAGAGTGTGCAATATAGAAGGGTAATCAGTGGACATGCTGCACCTTGGTTGGGGACAGTAGGTCACATGACCAATGAGCTGTTGAAATTCTAAAGTTTACAAAATTCATCTAAAACGTGTGAGATGAAAATGGACAAACTAAAGGGTGTGCAATGTCTAGGCCTAATGATTGTACATTCTGAACCTTGTTTGAGGTCAGCAGGTCACATGATCAAGGAGCTATTGAAATTCAAATGTTTGAAAAATGTATGTAAAAATGTGTGAGATGAAAATGGACAAACTAAAGGGTGTGCAATCTGTAGACCCAATGAGTGTACATACTGAACCTTGTTTGAGGTCATCAGGTCACATGACCAAGGAGCTATTGAAATTCAAAAGTTTTCCAAATTAATGTAAAATCACCTGATATGCAAAGGGACAAACAAAAGGGTGTGCAATATAGAAGGATAGTCAGTGGACATTCTGAACCTTGGTTGAGGTCAGTAGGTCACATGACCAAGGAGCTATTTAAATGTAACATTTAGAAAAATGTGTGTAAAATCAAGTGAGAGGACAATGGACAAACTAAAGGGTGTGCAATGAGTAGGCCCACTGAGTGCACATTCTGAACCTTGTTTGAGTCAAGTAGGGAACACGACCAAGGAGCTATTGAAATGTTAAATAGTGAACATTTATGTAAAATCTATTGAAATTAGATTTGAAATTTGAATCTTGAAAAAATTATTTTAAAATCTCATGAGATGCAAATGGGCAAACAAAAGGGTGTGCAATGTGTAGGTCCACTGAGTGGACATTATGAACCTTGTTGGAGGTGTGTGGGTCTAGAAAAGTGTGTGCAATGTGTGTCTATGTCATCGGGTTAGCTAGTTTTGAAAGTTTTAGGAGTATTGGTTAAAAAGCTATTGAAATTTGAATAATTTAACTTGTCACTATGTTTACGGTCCCTAACTGTTGTTGGTGGACGTAAGGAAAACTACAGGCGAATATCCGTCGAATATCCAACCTGAATCTGTCTTTACCTCAGTAGCTTTCATCACCATTTTGGATATTTTCATATTTTCAAGTCGGGCACCAATATTCCCAGAAAACATAGGCTACTAGATACTGTACAATGGGATATTATCAACACTAGACGTTTTCTCACCCACATCTATTTCATTTATTTTTCTATTATTTTGGACAAAATATTCATCCTTATTTCCACCGCCATCAGATTTAAGCTCCATATCCACTTCTGCCATTGTCTCATCGCCCACCGCTGAATGTAAAATGCTAATGCTCGGCGGGCCAGAATTCAGTTTCCGTTTGCGTTTTTAGAATGACATTTACTGTAGGGCAGGCCCCATTCTAATACTTTCAAACACACTCTTCCTTCTCCCCTACCTTAAAATATCACTGGTCTGATGACTGGACAGTAAATTTGATTTAAATTTTACACCCTCTCCATATCGTGCAAGCTAAGAATCGTGCAAGCTAACAGGTGGGCCACAAACAGAAAAATACCAGCGCAGTACAACAGTGGTGTGCAGAACGACATCTCAAAATGCACAACTCTTTGATCCTTGTCACGGATGGGATATTGCAGCAGACGACCACACCGGGTTCCACTCCTATCAGCTAAAAACAAGAAGAAGCTATTCCAGTGGGCACGCGATCACCAACACTGGGCAATTGAGAAGTGGAAAAACATCACCTGGAACATGACAGTGAGATCAGTTTACTTGAGTGGCCTGGTCAGTCCCCAGACCTCAAGCCAATAGAGCATCTATTGAGAGATGGAACAGGCTGTTCACAGCATGAATGTACCACCGTCCAATCTGCAGCAACTGCGTGATGCCATGACGTCAGCATGGACCAACATTGCTGTGCAACGTTTCCGACATCAAAACATTGACGTAGCAATAAAGGAATCTATATTTAACATGTGCGTTAAAAATCAGTCAGTGGTGGCCGCCTGGGCAGCTGGGGCCCGTTTCAATTGGAACCCCTGAAACATATCAAAGCCAGCCCAGGGAAACATATGGAAGGCCTAGTTCTATCACATTCTTTTGTCATTTTCTTACTCTCTTTCTTAAGAGATACAACTCTCTTATTGTGACCTATTTATTATACGTTAAAGCTTTGACGCCCTCTATTGACAAGATACAGGTCTTTACGTAGCCAGGCTTGGATCTCAATATAGCTTCCTCTCCACTTCCGCTTTAATAATCTACACTGATTTGAATAACTGAACAGGTGAAACCAAAATCCCAGTATCCACCATATTGCTTTCACCTGTCCAGGGTTTTCAGATCTGTGCAGGTGAAGGGAAGGAGCCAAGGAGATGAGCCAAGAGTATTGAGATTACCCCAGTGTAAGTGTATGAAAAGGACAACAAAAAAAGTAGGCTTAGTATGCTGCCTGCCAATTATTCTTGTCAGCAGTTCATAGATAAATACCAACTTTAGTTTGCAGATGACAGCTGCACCCTATTTCAGCCAACCGTTCCTGATGAGGTAAGAGGAACCCACCTTACTCGTTTGGACGCTTTTTTATGTTCTTCAAGAGAAAGAGTCAACAAAGGGAGGACAGGGAAGTAGGTTACGTTTTACATCCTCGCTCAAATAATCAATGGTTAGTGCAATCCGGGATCCCTGGGACGTCCCTACACTAAACTCTAACCTCTACCCTAACCATAACCTTAACCATAACCCTTACCTAAACCTAACCTTAACCGTTTTAAATGTCAACTTCAATGGGGTGACGTCAGAGTCTGGACGTGTCAAGGATTCCGTTTCAAAGAATCAAATCCAGACAAAAAAACTATTTCAGCAACCACTCCTTCCCTTCACCTGCACAGATCTGAAAACCCTGGACAGGTGAAAGCAATATGGGACAAGCAGGGTCAAATAATAATAATCACAGTGGGTGTAGAGGGTGCAATAGGTCAGCACCTCAGGAGTAAATGTCAGTTGGCTTTTCATAGTCGAGCATTCAGAGTTAGAGACAGCAGGTGAGGTAGAAAAAGAGAGTCAAAAATAGCCGGTCTGGTACAAGGTAGCACGTCTGGTGAACTGTTCAGGGTTCCATAGCAGAACAGGCAGAACAGTTGAAACTGGAGCAGCAACACGACCAGGTGGACTGGGGACAGCAAAGAGTCATCAGACCAGATAGTCCTGAGGCATGTTCCCAGGGCTCAGGTCCTCCGGGAGGAGAGGGAGAGATAATTAGAGGGTGCATACTTAAATTCACACATGACACAGGATAAGACAGGATAAATACTCCAGACATAACAGACTGAACCTAGCCCCCTGACACATAAACTATTCCAGCATAAATACTGGAGGCTGAGACAGGACGGGTCGGGAGACACTGTGGCCCCGTCCAACGATACCCCCGGGCAGGACCAACCAGACAGGATATAACCCCACAGCAGGGGTTCAAACTGTAGAACCCAGTTCCTACGTTTGAATACAAAAATGTATTTTATCAAAGATAACTATGCTCCATTTTATTTCTGGGACCCTCAAGATGACAAATCAGAGCAAAATGACTGAATGTAAGTACATTATATACCTTCAGAGATGAATATATCAAACCAGTTGCCGTGATAAATTTTTTTTGTTGTTGTGCACTCCCCCTAAACAATAGCATGGTATAGCTCCTGTAAATTGTACAGTGCAGTTAGATTAACAATAATTGAAGCTTTCTGCCCATATAAGACATGTCTAATGTATGTCCTGGGAAATTTTCTTGTTACTTACAACGTCATGCTAATCACGTTAGCTCCAAAAACAGCTCCAAACCATTATTCCGCCTCCACCAAACTTTACAGTTGCATTGGGACAGGTAGCGTTCTCCTGGCATCCGCCAAACACAGATTTGACCGTCTGACAGATGTTGAAGCTTGTTTCATCACTCCAGAGAACGCGTTTCCACTCCAGCCGACGCTTGGCATTGCATATTGTGATCTTAGGCTTGTATGCGGATGCTCGGCCATGGAAACCCATTTCAAGAAGCTCTCAGCGAACAGTTGTTGTTCTGACTTTGTTTCCAGAGACAATTTGGAACTCAGTAGTGAGTGTTGCAACCGAGGACAGGTGATTGTTACGCACTACGCGCTTCAGGCCTCGGATGTCCCGTTCTGTGAGCTTTTGTGGCCTATCACTTCGCGGCTGAGCCTTTGTTGCTCCTAGACGTTTACACTTCACAATAACAGCATTTACATTTGATCGGGGCAGCTCTAGCAGGGCAGACATTTGACAAACTGACTTGTTGGAAAGGTGGCATCCTATGACGGTGCCACATTGAAAGTCACTGAGCTCTTCAGTAAGGCCATTTTACTGCCAATGTCTGTCAATGGAGATTGCATGGCTGTGTGCTTGATTTTATACACCTGTCAGTAACAGGTGTGGCTGAAATAGGGTTTCCACATACTTTTGTATATATAGTGTATTTTTCTGACCACTATACAACCATCTGGTCATAATTCTCACCACTATATTATGTGCTATATTTTGTAGTCTACTGGCCATAGGGAGAACGTCAGAGCTTGGACGTCCCAAGGATCCCGTTTAGACTTTTCAAACAATCAAGTCCAGACAAAGAAACTATTCGGCACACCCTGCCTTTCAGCAACCACCAGCTAAGCGAACAAATCGTATAATGCCATTAGTTCACAGACAAACAACCACTGCAGGCAGTCCTAATGGTAAGCGGCGGAGCGCTGCTCTCACTTGAAGCGACTCATGTCATTTTGAATATTGGAACTATTATGGTTATATATTAAAGTGACGTTTATACATTTAAGTGATGTTAAGTGATACCATCAGTGGTGTCAGCCGAGATCTATTATTTGTTGGGGGAAATACAATGTTTTAAATTGTAAACTGATGGTAAATTCCTCTTGAGTTATTATGGGAGATAGGCTAACATTGGTTAACATTTGTGTTGACAGGATCTGAAAGGGCGATATGATGCTATGGTGGATTTGGAGTGTGAGGGAGAAGTTATGGTGAGACTTGCACTGTTGAATAGCATCATTCTATTCTAATCTGAGTAGACTACATATGTTTTCTTTAATCCAAGAGCAAGGACCAATCCTTCTGTGTAATTGTATAAATCCTCTGTGAATGAACGCATATAGGCTACCTAGCGCAAGAATGTACTGTTAAGGAGTGTAGCCTACCCTTCCCAGTTGGTAAAACCTGACTGAATTACGACATATTATTCTTGTCGCAAACTGGTTAAAATATTTTTTACAGTTGGTCATAATTGTAACCTCTATCTGACCAGCTGGTCATAATTCTGACCACTACATTATGTGTAATATTATGTAGGCTACTGGTCATAGTTAAGACCTCATCATAACCTGGTAATGACCACCTGACTACAGTTTATTACCTACTGTAAAAAGTATTGCAGAGGATAGAGTTGGATATTGAAAACATAATTCATTACATTTCTATTTGTTTCCATAGTCACCAATTAAAGTTTAAATCTACAACATATTCTTACATTTAAAATAGATCAAGCAATGGCAAAAACAAATCTACATCACAATTTATGGCACATCTGCATACAGTAATTGTTTCAGAATTCACCCACAGACATTACATGCATAGAAATAGTGGGGGTATATAAAGGCTCATTGTTGTATTTGATGAATGATTAATAAGAGTGGTGTGATGGCATAGATCCTCATCAAGGACCTCTGAGCACAGAAGGCGATCTGGAGCGTTGTGGCCCTCTTGAAGAGTTGTGCATTACAACTTTATCATTCCTGAAGACATTTTTTTGGACTCCGCTAAATTAAAGTATTTCCATGGTACTAGTTGAAGAAGTTGAAGAAGCTTGTAGCAGTTATAACTTAGCGATATCTTCAAAAAATAGCAACTTTTTTATGCATACTTTGCATGTTCCTCCACAACGGCGGTCAGGGGCATATTATAGGACTTTCCAGTGGGCCCGCAACTCATTAACCTCCTACATTTTCTGGCTTTTCATGACACTTCAGCATAAAAAGAGAAGAAAATAAATGAACGAATGGCATATTGTGGGCATGCAGGACACAACAGAACAGTAACGCACAGTATAATATCTTTAAAAGTCAGAATCTACAAAAAATGTCTCATTGTCTATGTCAAATGTCTCAGCTGCTCACATTTACTTACTACAATGGAGCACACACACGAGTGGTAGCAAAGGCATGTTTGCTCCTCTGTCCCTTCATATTGAAGTGGGACATTAATTCATTGGTCATCAATCTGAAACATTTTAAGAAAGAGGATATCAATATTAGACAGTAGTTGGATAATTATTATTTTGAACTAATCTCTAAATTGTAAAGTTTTGCTTACTCTTAATACGTGTTGTAATATTCAAACAACTTTTTATAAAACACACCGCTCGGTATTCTTGAGGACATTGTCCCGGAAAGAGGTTCCCCAAATTGAGGACAGCTTGGCAGTCTTAAAGGGATACTTCGAGATTTTGGCAATGAAGCCCGTTATCTACTTCCCCAGAGTAAAAATTAACTATTGGATACCACTTTTATGTCTCTGTGTCCAGTATGAAGGATGTTAAGAACTAGTTTCCTGAGCCAATGCATATTAGCGTTACCGCAATGCAAGCAGATATCCATAGACTTCCAGTCATTGAGCTATCGCTAGTCTGACTCTGGAGAAGTAGATAAAGCGCCCGAAGTATCATTTTTAAAAAAGGTAAAGAGGCAATTGTAACGGTTTCTCTCCTCCTCTTCGTCTGAAGAGGAGGAGTAGGGATCAGACCAAAATGCAGCGGGTTTTGAATACATAATGAAATTATTTAATAGAACGACGAAACACGAAGAACACTTGAATAAACTTCAAAACAAATAAACGACGTAGACTGACCTAAACTTGAGAACTTACAAATACTCGAAGAACGCACGAACAGGTACAGACTACAAACAAACGCTACAGTCCCGTGTGGTACGAACATACATACAGACACGGAAGACAATCACCCACAAACAAACAGTGTGAACAGCCTACCTTTATATGGTTCTCAATCAGAGGAAACGTCAAACACCTGTCCCTGATTGAGAACCATATAAGGCTAATACCAATGAACCTAAACATAGAAACACATAACATAGAATGCCCACCCCAACTCACGCCCTGACCAACTAAACACATACAAAAACAACAGAAAACAGGTCAGGAACGTGACAGCAATAAAGAGACAATAAAATACTATATTTTTCAAATGTTGTGTGACTGTCAAATCATTCCTGCAACAAACATTGTCAGGGAGAATGAGCAAGAGAGAAATGGGAGAAACTTTACATGACTCACCAAGGGAGGTGTCTGTTGAATCAGGACACAAGGAGTTTGCACCTGAAAAAAAAAGGCGAGTTAAAATAAAATCCTATTTGCTTTACAGACTTATATTATTAGAAGCAATGCTATTTAAGTTGGATCTACTTACACTGCACTCTTAGAAAAAAGGGTTCCAAAAGAGTTCTTTGGCTGTCCCCATAGGAGAACCCTTTTTGGTTCCGCGCATAACTATTTTTAGTTCCAGGTAGAACCCTTTTGGGTTCTATGTTGAACTTTCTGTGGAAATGGAACCCAAAAGAGTACTACCTGGAACCAGAAGGCTCCTATGTGGAACCAAAAAGGCTTCTTCAAAGGGTTATCCTACGGGGACAGCTGATGAACCCTTTTAGGTTCTAGCAAGCATCTTTATTTTTTTTGTATAAGATCAGGCAATCATGGGCAGCTGAATAGCATGTCTCTTGGGAAATCCAGTCTCAGTGAGACCTGATGCAGAGAAAATGTTCATGATCATCAGCATAGCTAGTACAACCCTACTGTAGTTCTAACAAAGCTGGTTAGTAGGAATCTATACACATTGAATATCAGAGTATCAAACAGAAAAAAACAAAATTTTGCACAAAAAACGTACTGTCAATGACTATGGATTTAAGGAGTAGTGGTGCTGCTCTCTCCTTTCCCTAGGATGTGGCAGAATAGGTCACTGGTAACTGGTCACTGGTCACTGGTAACGGAGTGGGCCATGCATTAGGTCATTGACTTGTTTCAGGAACTGTAAAGACCAAGAGGAATCACGATTAACCATTACCTAAGGCCTTCACTAAGTTAGACTTAGCCTAACAAGTTCATTGACTATGTTGCCCCTCAGCAGTCTGGCAGACATAGAGACATAGATAGAGACATAGAGACATAGAGACATAGAGAGAGAGCAAAACATAGGCTATTTACATTTCTTAGTCAGCCGGCTGGATAACTTCTGTACTCCTTCCCTTTGTTCCCTCCTCCATCCTGGCATCCAAGCTAGAAGATTCCTGCAAAAAAAGTAACGTTGGAATGAGTGTTGAGGGGGAGCAGGGATAGGAAAACTGTATCCTATTGTGTATTCATCAGGAACTGATTTTCTTATTTACAATGACGGCCTACCCCGGCCAAACCTGGACGACGCTGGGCCAATTGTGCACCGCCCTATGGGACTCCCAATCACGGCCGGATGTGATATAGCCTGATATGCATACCTCCTTATTTAGCTACTAAAATTAAAATTAAATTACTGCACGTTTTATGTTAATTGCTTAAAAGCTTTAAGGGAAAATATAATAGTCATATTTTCAGGGTCATATTCAGGTGCAATCATTTTTGACAGATTATTTATGGAAATAAATGTGATTAAAAATAGGGTTGTGTAAATCCTGGTGGATTGTAGTAGGATATTGAAAGACAAAAGACAGGCCTACGTGTTATTTGTTAAATTCTGAAAAAAATGTAGTTAGTCGTTATAGAACATCAAAACAGTATTCAGTGAAACATGCAGCACAATAAACAGTACAATTAGCTAACACAAAATATGACCATTAGAAGCCAACACACAGGTAGCTACCAGATAACATTAATTAAACAACAATTTTTTAATTGTACTGCAGTTTTACTGTATTTTTGTACATGTTTATCTTACATGCTGGTACCTAGAACAAATGTTATGGAAATGAATGTGCACTTTCAATTGGATGGACTGCAAACTCCAAAAAACACATAGCCTGTAGTAGAAGCAAAAGTATCAGAGATTCTTTAAATTAGGGACCATCTCTGATAGCTATAGGACCATGTCACAAATGTTTGCTTTAAATGACCTATCAAATTCGATGAATTGGAGGTGAAATATCACATTTCTTTGATTTAATTTTTTAAATATTTCATCACCTGGTGAGTAAAAACCTCAAATGGCCCTACTCCTGAAGAAATTCATCTGTCCGAATAAGCTGAAGTGGACTCGGCCTGAATGTCATTATCAAATACAATTTTATTTGTCACATGCGCCGAATACAACAGGTCTAGCTAGACTTTATTTATTTCACCTTTATTTAACCAGGTAGGCTAGTTGAGAACAAGTTCTCATTTGCAACTGTGACCTGGCCAAGATAAAGCAAAGCAGTGTGACACAGACAACAACACAGAGTTACACATGGAGTAAACAATAAACAAGCCAATAACACAATAAACAAGTCAATGACACAGTAGAAAAAAGAAAGTCTATATACAGTGTGTGCAAAAGGCATGAGGAGGTAGGCAATAAATAGGCCATAGGAGCAAATAATTACAATTTAGCAGATTAACACTGGAGTGATAAATGAGCAGATGATGATGTGCAAGTAGAGATACTGGTGTGCAAAAGAGCAGAAAAGTAAATAAAATAAAAACAGTATGGGGATGAGGAAGGTAGATTGGGTGGGCTATTTACAGATGGACTATGTACAGCTGCAGCGATCGGTTAGCTGCTCAGATAGTTGATGTTTAAAGTTGGTGAGGGAAATAAAAGTCTCCAACTTCAGCGATTTTTGCAATTTGTTCCAGTCACTGGCAGCAGAGAACTGGAAGGAAAGGCAGCCAAATAAGGTGTTGGCTTCGGGGATGACCAGTGAAATATACCTGCTGGAGCGCGTGCTACGGGTGGGTGTTGTTATCGTGAACTGAGATAAGGCGGAGCTTTAACTAGCATAGACTTATAGATGACCTGGAGCCAGTGGGTCTGGCGATGAATATGTAGTGAGGGCCAGCCGACTAGAGCCTACAGGTCGCAGTGGTGGGTGGTATAAGGTGATTTGGTAATAAAACGGATGGCACTGTGATAGACTGCATCCAGTTTGCTGAGTAGAGTGCTGGAAGCTATTTTGTAGATGACATCGCCCAAGTCGAGGATCGGTAGGATAGTCAGTTTTACTAGGGTTTGGCAGCGTGAGTGAAGGAGGCTTTGTTGCGAAATAGAAAGCCGATTCTAGATTAGATTTTGGATTGGAGATGTTTAATATGAGTCTGGAAGGAGAGTTTACAGTCTAGCCAGACACCTAGGTATTTATAGTTAGCATGAAATGCTTACTTACAAGCCATTAACCTACAATGCAGTTTTAAGAAAAATAAGACTTAAGAAAATATTTACTGAATTAACTAAAGTATAGCACAAATAAGTCACACAATAAAATAAGAATAACGGGGCTATATACAGGGGGTACTGGTACCGAGTCAATATGCGGGGGTACAGGTTAGTCGAGTACCGTTACCGAGGCAATGTGCGGTGGCACCGGTTAGACGAGGTAATTGATGTAATATGTACATGTAGGCAGGGGTAAAGTGACAATGCATAGATTATAAACAGCGAGTAGCAGCAGCGTAAAAAAAACGGGGTGTCAATACAAATAGTCCGGGCAGCCATTTGATGAACTGTTCAGCAATGTTATGGCTTGGGGTAGAAGCTGTTAAGGAGCCTTTTTGACCTAGACTTGGCGCTGCGGTACTGCTTGCCATGTGGTAGCAGAGAGAACAGTCTATGATTAGGGTGGCTGGAGTCTTTGACCATTTTTAGGGCCCTCCTCTGACACCTCCTGGTATAGAGGTCCTGGATGGCAGGAAGCTTAGCCCCAGTGATGTACTTGGCCATACGCACTACCCTCTGTAGAGCATTGCGATCGGATGCCAACCTTTTGTGGATCTGAGGACCCATGCCAAATCCTTTCAGCCTCCAAGGGAGAATAGGCATTGTTGTGCTCTCTTCACGACTGTCTTGGTGTTTTTGTACCATGATAGTTTGTTGGTGATGTGGACACCAAGGAACTTGAAGCTCTCAACCTGCTCCACTACAGCCCCATCGATGTGAATGGGGGCGTGCTTGGCCATCCTTCTCCTGTAGTCCACGATCATCTCCTTTGTCTTGATCACGTTGAGGGAGAAGTTGTTGTCCTGGCACCACACTGCCAGGCCTCTGACCTCCTCCCTATAGGCTGGCTCATCGTTGTCGGTGATCAGGCCTACCATCGTTGTGTCATCGGCAAACTTAAGAATGGTGTTGGAGTCGTGCTTGGCCTCGCAGTTGTGGGTGAACTGGGAGTATAGGAGGGGACTAAGCACGCACCCTTAAAGGGCCCGTCAGGAAGTCCAGGATCCAGCTGCAGAGAGAGAGGTTTAGTCCTAAGGTCCTTAGTGATGAGCTTTGAGGGCACTATGGTGTTGAACGCTGAGCTGTAGTCAATGAACAACATTCTCACGTAGGTGCTCCTTTTGTCCAGTTGAGAAAGGGTAATGTGGAGTGCAATAGAGATTGCATAATCTGTGGATCTGTTGGGGTGGTATGCGAATTGGGGTGGGTCTAGGGTTTCTGGAATGATGGTGTTGATGTGAGACATGACCAGCCTTTCAAAACACTTCGTGGCTACAGACATGAGTACTACTGGTCGGTAGTCATATAGGCAGGTTAACCTTGGCGTTCTTTGGCACAGAGACTATGGTGGTCTGCTTGAAACATGTAGGTATTACAGACTTGGTCAGGGACAGGTTGAAAATGTCAGTGAAGACACTTGTCAGTTGGTCAGCGCATGTTCTGAGTACACGTCCTGGTAATCCGTCTGGCCCTGCGGCCTTGTGAGTGTTGACCTTTTTTAAAGCTCTTACTCACATCGGCTACATAAAGCGTGATCACACTGTCGCCCGAGATAGCTGGTGCTCTCATGAATGCTTCAGTGTTGCTTGCCTCGAAGTGTGCAAAGAAGTAATTTAGCTCGTCTGGTAGGCTCATGTCACTGGGCAGCTCGCAGCTGGGCTTCCGGAGTCCAGAGTAATTTGATTCTGCTGGACTCGGAAAGCGCTTGGCCTGCATGAAGCCATCTGAGTCCGAGTCCATGCCAAGTCCCAGAGTCTCAAACAGAATAGGCCCGAGCCCAGAGTGTTGACTGGGTAAAGTATTCCACGAGACCCTAACTCTCTTTGGTGCGCTCTGCTAAGTCTGCTAAGCTGAATCATGCAAACCCTGTTGAAAAAGGTTGGTTCCAGTGTATTATATGCAATAGGTGCATGGCCCACAAATAGATTGGTGTCTATTAAGTGACTAGCATTTAGATCAGGGATGGGTAAATTTGATGGGGGTATGGGCCACAAAAAATATGAAGTCATTATGAGGGGCCGCAGTTTCTCACAGGTCGCATCCATACCCCCCCCCCCCCCCCCCCCCCCCCCCCCCCCCCCCCCCCCCCCCCCTCATATTGCGAGCAAAACATATCTTAGTGGCCCCCCTCTTGACAGCAGAGATTCATTCTTTTTACATTTTAGAGTTAATTTCATGCAATTCTACACATTTTGCCATGGGTTGTAGAGCTAATGTTGCAGTATTAAAGCAAGTTTGTTGCAATTATACACATTGTGCCATGGGGTGGAGAGAAGATTTTGAATGACAAATGACATGCAGTTCTACTCATTTTGGCATGAGGCAGAGAGGAGAAGTAGCTGTCTTACTGCTAATGTCCTGAAATTCTACACATTTTGCCATAGGGTGGAGAGAAATGTTTGCAGTTTGTAATATGATATCTGAGTGACACTAACAAAATCAATGGGGTCCCCCTGTAATTTGACCACGATAACGAGTTTAGATAGCTGGCCACTAAACTAATTTAGCAATCCCAACAACAACAACAAAATCGCTGACATGGGCGAATTGGCTGACTATCAGTAACTGACATAACAAGAGTAAAACTGCAGATGCACAACCAAATTTCGAAATTGCACATTGTGTAGTCTACTATTCTAACTTGTAAGTTGAGACCCCGACTAAGTTCCTAAAAATTTCTCAGAGGGCCTTCATTGCGGGCCACCAGTTGCCCATCCCTGATTTAGATAACTGGTCAGTAGTTCAATCAGATTTAAACCAAAAAACAGATATCAACCAAAAAGACGTCTTAATCTTGTTGTGATCTGGTTATAAGACGTCCAGACAGATTTCAACCAGTAAACAACATCTTTATCATGTTCAAGGACCTTATAGACTATGTTCAAAGGCAAACTGGCTCTGGTAGCCAAAACAGCCAAATACTTAATCTAAACATGAATCAATTCTCAATTGCAGTACGATTCTAGAAACATAAAGCCCTCTACATTCATATCACATTAAAATTGTTTCACAAATGCAAAATATGCAGTTGCAGTCAACAGTATTTTTCATTTACAACCAGGGGTGAAAGTATAAACGGTACGGAACCTGTGCACCAAAAAAATGGATGGGCCTTATCATAGAACTACATATAGAATCCCTATAAATTCAATATTTTTATTTAACTTTTAAAATGTATTACCTTTTATTGTGGCATAACATGACTAGTTGTGTTTTTCATCTGATTGTCGAACAATCACTTCAAAGGGCTCGTTTACTAGGCTACCCGCACATGATCATCCACTCGCAACATATTTCCAGTCTCCAAACCGTGGTGAACGGAAAGAGACATCTGTTACACTAAACACCACAAAGTGTCATGACATTTGGCCCAAAACCTCTGTTTAAGGAAGTGATGTCACTGAGTACTGCCCATGTATATAGGACCTTTCACCCCCACCTGGGATATGGATGCCTGATGAAGATCAAAGGGTCGAAACGTTGTTATAAATAAATATCACCTGGGAGGATGAGCAGCAGTGTGCGGCATTTTCCGTTCTGTTTTCCATGAGTTTGTCTACAACTCCAGCACCTGCTGACAGTACCTGGATGTGTGTATGTTCTTCAGTGTTTGGCTTTGAGACTCCCACCGAGGACCTCTATACCATGCAGTGTCAGAGGAAGGCCCTAAAAATCCAGCCAAGTCATAGACTGTTCTCTCTGCTACCGCATGGCAAGTGGTGCCGGGGAGAGCCAAGTCTGGGACCAAAAGGCTCCTGAACAGCTTCTACCCCCAAGCCATAAGACTGCTGAACAGTTAATCACATGGCTACCCAGAGTATTTTCATTGACCCTTTTTTGCACTAGCTCTCTGCACACTCACTGGACTCTACCCCATACACTCACACATGCTACACTGAAACTCCAACACACACATACACATGCATATTGACGCCACACACACACACACTTTCGCACGCTGTGCTTCTCTGTTTATTATTTCTCCTGATTGCCTAAGTCACTACTTACATGTACATATTATCTCAATCACCTCAACTACCTCGTACCCCCAGCACATTGACTCGGTACCGGTACTCCTTGTATATCGTTTCGTTATTTTATTGTGTTACTATTTCCTTTCTTTTTTTGTGCAAATTTTCATACCTTTTAACTCTGCATTGTTGGAAATGGCTCGTAAGTAAGCATTTCACGGTAAAGTCTACACCTGTTGTATTTGGTGCATGTGAAAAATAAAATATTTTATTTCAAGTGCCAGTGCAGTACGATAAACTAAATGTGACTTTGCCGTGGATAAATGTTAAAGGAGACAGACCTGCACTGATAGGCCATAACTTACTAGAGAAAATACAGTTGAACTGGCAGAACATATTTTCTGTGGAAAAGGCTGTGACCGACTCAGCTATAGTACAGCACCATCAGGTGGTGTTTTCAGAAGGGCCAAATCTCATCAAAGTAGGGCTGGACAATATAGCCTAAAAATCATCATGATTTTCTTCAAATTTATGGGCGAGTCACGATATCCATCTCAATATTTAAAAAAAGTTTCTCTAAATAATCTTTGTTACACAATTAAAATGTCAATACACTGCATTTCAAACAGTCAGGAATAACGTAATGAATTCAGGGATTGTAAAATTATACCTAGACTAAATATACCTAACCTTTAACCAGAAGACCCATAGATAATTACATTATTTTATTAAAATAGTTTAACCTGCTTTATTGCAATGATCACTGAAAATGCCTTTTTGTTACATGCACAATGCACATCCACTAATGATGACAGTTCTGGTAGCAGGCATTATAGAAAAATTGTCACAGGTCTCATAAATAATCTCTCAAGCATAAGCTCACAGCTAGTGAGTAGCCAGCTAATCTTTATATTTAAAGTCTAGCCAACTTGGATTTAAAGTCTAGCCAACAGTTGAACTGCTATGAATACACCCTGCTGTCCATCTCCAACTGTTTGAACAACAGCCTTTTTAGATGTTGAAATCAAGTGCCCTGCCTGGATAAGAATATGCTTATTGATCAGATTGAGAATGAGTTGCCAATTCCTTTTACAAATGCATATTTTATTATTGCACTTTTATAAAACACATACTAGACAGCTAGCACATAAGTCTGTGGCTAAAATACTGCTAGCGGTACATGGAACCGCAATGCCGCACACGACAGCAACTGAACATTCATTTTCCACAATCATGTTCATTGATACTCCCGTCTGCTCTGTTAAAAATGTTGGGAGTTGCGGGCCTCCCGGGTGGCGCAGTGGTCTAGGGCACTGCATCGCAGTGCTAGCTGTGCCACCAGAGACTCTGGGTTCGCCACCAGAGACTCTGGGTTCGCGCCCAGGCTCTGTCGCAGCTGGCCGCGACCGGGGGGTCCGTGGGGCGATGCACAATTGGCCTAGCGTCGTCTGGGTTAGGGAGGGTTTGGCCGGTAGGGATATCCTTGTCTCATCGCGCACCAGCGACTCCTGTGGCGGGCCGGGCTTTTCCATTATCTGGTTGGAAGAGCTTGTCTGATGAACCCCTGAATGGTAGGTTTCTTTCAGCCAGAGACTGGGTGATACTTATTAAACATGTAAGGACATCCAGCCATTCCTTTCAGCCTCCAAATTTGTCATTTGTATCTGGTCAAGAGTCTGTCCCCGACTTAGGCGCAGATAGGGTTCTCTCCACTTATTCATATTGTTTGTGTGTTCAGGACTACCCTCATGGTGTTTCAGAATGGTGTTATTCATGCCTTCCTTTATTATTTTGTAGTCTTTTGTAGGAAAGACCTTACAGCAAAAACAATACACAGCGTTGTTTTGAGAATGAAAGCCAGCTCCTGGTAATCTTTTCCCCATTTGACAGCTGTCTCTGTAATACGCCTGAATGGAAACCTTTTCTAGACTTGTCTTTAGGGTAAGAAAAATCCAGTCCTGGTTTGAATGGACCTCTGCGCACTAACTCAGTCCTCATGAAGTCTGTTAAGACTGGGGGCCAATCTGCTGGGTCATTTGGTGGAGCAGCAACTGTTCTATTAGGGTCTGAGCTGCTTGTATCTGATGCTGGCTGTACACTTCTGGTTGTGCTAGTACTGGCTGAGGCTGCCTGTACTTCACCTGGTTCTGTGTTAGTACTGGCTGAGGCTGCCTGTACTTCACCTGGGTCTGTGTTAGTACTGGCTGAGGCTGCCTGTACTTCACCTGGGTCTGTGTTAGTACTTGAAGATGGCTGTATTGGGTCTGTGTTAGTATCTGTGTAAGCCAGCTGTACTGGGTCTGTGTTGCTGAAGCTGCCTGTACTGGGTCTGTGCTAGTATTTGCTGAAGCCGGCTATACTGGGTCTGTGTTAGTACTGGCTGAGGCTGGCTGTACTGGGTCTGTGTTAGTACTGGCTGAGGCTGGCTGTACTGGGTCTGTGTTAGTACTGGCTGAGGCTGGCTGTACTGGGTCTGTGTTAGTACTGGCTGAGGCTGGCTGTACTGGGTCTGTGTTAGTATTTGCTGAAGCCGGCTGTACTGGGTCTGTGTTAGTTCTGGCTGAAGCCGGCTGTACTGGGTCTGTGTTAGTACTGGCTGAAGCTGGATGTGGATCAACGGAGTCTGTGCTTGTACTGGCTGATGATCCAGCATCTCCTCTACTGACAACTTAAGCATAGCAACTGTAAATTATAGATAACAATACTATTATTAATTTCATCAGCTGCATCAGGCCCATTCAAACTGGCTACCCAAGATTTCCTTTTTATACATTTTCAAATATAAAATACTATATATATTCTATGGCTTGGCTGAATACTTGATGGTTATTATTTACTGAGGGAAGTGCATCCATATTGCCCAGTACGCCCAGCGAATCAACATTTTAAATTCAATATATAAATCAATAGTCAATGTCTATCCATTGCTTTCCATCTTGCATTAGTCCAGAGTTGTAACTAAACCTTGATTGAGAGACTAGATAATCATTGCCTTGTTTTAAAATGATGTGCGACTATGAGGAGTGCTATCACACCCATATATTGTCTGGACTGGTCCCCACAGAGGTTGCTGCTGGAAAGCGCATGACACAGTTATCTTTTCCGAGCTGCAGTTTATAAACACCATTACCCGTTGGCGTTTATCAAAAGTAATGAATAGTTGTATTTCACTCTCACTTTTGTCAGGCATAAAGTCACAGAACACAGCCCTTGAAATGGCTGGCAAGTGAGACACAGACAGACCAAGAGATGCACTGCCCAGCTAGGTTAGCAAGACAAACAGACTAGAGGGAGATGCACTGCAAGCTAGCACATCAACTTAACGTTACTGTTATTTGCTTACATCAAACTTGGAGAGGAGAGAACACAAGTTTACCTGATTGCTGTTCCTACAATTCACTCTGTGTTTTTTTTTCTCTTTTCCTGACCAGAAGGATAGTTCTGCTTCACCCCAATGGTGGAACAAACTCCCTCACGACGCCAGGACAGCGGAGTCAATCACCACCTTCCGGAGACACCTGAAACCCCACCTCTTCAAGGAATACCTAGGATAAAGCAATCCTTCTGCCCCCCCCCCCCCCCCCCTTAAAATGATCTAGATGCACTATTGTAAAGTGGCTGTTCCACTGGATGTCATAAGGTGAATGCACCAATTTGTAAGTCGCTCTGGATAAGAGCGTCTGCTAAATGACTTAAATGTAATGTAAATGTAAATGTAATCCTCTCATCGAAGTAGTAAACATTGACACCCACTTTGACACGAGGGGGAGGCGGGGCCCTTGCGTAATTTGCACAACTTGCGTATAGGGCCGCCCGGCTCTGCCCAACAGACAGCTCCAGTCCTGACCACTCACCAATGTTCCCAGACAGCAACCTCAGCCTAAGTCAAGTTGCTCAACCAGCACTGGAAACTGGAAACTTACCAGCTCCAGTGAACTCAAAGATTGCCACACAATATCTGAGCTGTGTCCTTAAAAACTTGTGCCAAAGTTCCAATTTCAGTATTCATTGGTGGGGATATTTAAAACCAACCTAAATCTGGTCTTAGCAGTTATGTGGTTGGTTATGGCATGGATTTTGACAACGGAAGCACAACCTTTCCAACCGTGATGCACAGTGCCCATATGTACATGGAACAAGAGAGATGTGTTTTTTTGTGCCTGTAAAAATTGAAAACAAATGTTTTTTTCCCCCATTTTGTTTCATTTCATTAAAAACCAAGCGTAGCTTCCCCTCCTCTCAATGAAGGCAGTTTTTTTTGGTCAAGCCCAATCCATTTGCCAAGTAGTCAAAACTATAGACCATAAAGTGTTTAGCTCATGATACCGCTTTGAAGTAAATCTTAATTACCAAAGCTTTATTAAAAGATCAAGTTCGACAGCAGCCAAACATCCCCTTTTTATCTATGTAGGCTATTACGTTATTGTAGCCAGCTTCTGTTTTTATTTTGGATGTGCGTAAAAACTTCCATGTAGGCCACAAGTGTCAAACTCATTCCACCAAGGTCCCAAGTGTCTGCTGGTTTTCGCTCCTCCCTTGTACTTGATTGATGAATTAAGGTCAGTAAATATTAAGGAACTCCCCTCACCTCATTGTGTAGGGCTTAATTGAAAGGAAAAGCCAAAAAACCCACAGACACTAGGCCCTCCATGGAATTAGTTTGACACTCCTGATGTAGACTATATGCCCATCATGGAACAAGATATGAGATAATCTGGTGACACTGGTATTTGGAAACATTGAAGTTATTTTCCTGTAACAATTGCTTGTTTTCCGTTTAACTTGAAAAAACAATTACAACACAAAAAAAACAATTACAACACTGTTGACTGTCAACACTTCAAACATATTGAGGAGCAAACACTGCATGTTTTCTTTTTGCTTTTGCTACCACTCTTTACTGTAGCCTAAGCAATTTAATAGAGTGTAGTATCAATCCACAATGGACTAGGATGAGAATATTCCGTGCCCCCAGCCAAATTGGAGTTGATGACAATGCAAAGACTGTCAATAACCTACAGAACTTGAGACAAAAACATTCATTATTAAGCCATGGAAAGCCTTGATTGGCCAGTGAGTGGCCAAGTCCTCCTCACACCTACAACTTGTTTATTCATCAAAACCCAGCGCTTTTGCACCACCGCCAGCTATTGCGCTCATAATAATGGATGTGAAATTAGCAAAAATATTTCTGACACACCTGGACCTATAGCGCTACCACCAGTGCTTAGATTTACCATTGCGTTTGGTTTGTTAAAATAGAGCCCTATAAGTCATTAACCAATCACAGCCCTCAATTAGGATTGCACATTCAGCCAATCACCAGCAGAAGGAGTTCCCTTTGAATCCATTTTCCCATTCACTGTGTTGGTGGTGCTCATAAAATGTATCATACCTTCAAAATTAGCCTAGAGCCAGCTCTGGACATTTGATGTACTTGTAGAGTATATTGTTCCAAACAATGTCTTGAAATTAACACAAAAAAAGTTGTACATTTGAAATATTAATATTTTGAATGTTGAATAAATGAATGTGAAAAAAAAATCTGAATCAGGACATACTCCATATGTTAGAGCCCACTATAAGGAGTATAATGACACCAAGATGTTGTCTGTATCATGTACGGTTCACAGATCATAGGGTCTTACAGGAAGCATGTATAGGTCTAAAAAGGGCCCAAAATGTCCACTTTCATCATGATTTCCTAAAAAATGGTGACACAATATATATTTATACCAGGGGAGAACTACTGACCCTGTCTTTGAAGTTAAGGTTGCTGAAGGCTGAGCGGTACTGCAGGTATCGTTAGTGGAAAACAGGATCCCCCATTATGGTGAATGGAAAAATTGCAATCTTCGTGGTCAATCTTCGTGTAAAAAAATAAATATATATATATATATATTGTAATGAAACAGCAGGGAGCAGGTCTCGAACCCTCAACCTTCTAGCCCGAAGTCCGGCGAGCTACCGACTGTGCTGCAAAAGCATGCTCGTGTGGCATAATCGATTTCCGCGCTTATAAACTCAGGGTTGTTACAATATAGTCAAAGACAATCATGGTTCCAATAGTTTCTTGTAATACACCAGATGTATGTTCTTGAACAGATTCTTAAAAAATTGCACACCGATGAAGTTATAAGGATAATTTAGTTGCTAATGGCAACCTGCAGTACCTCAGTCGGCCTTCAACTTGAGTTATTCAATGAGACGGGGCAACACTGAACTAGCCTGCAACGTCACTTCCTGGTGTAGCTCAAACGAAGCATGTCATGTCTTCATGAGACGCAATCTTAACCAATTTAATTAGTCTTCAATGCGCTATTGGCTGCAGTCCAAACGCAAAGTAGACAGCCCTCGGCCCTTGAATTACGTTTTTCATTGTCACATCCGAGTGTACTTCAAATGTCCCTTGCTCAAGCGAGGGAGAGTGATGATCGGAGAGGCAACCTAAAGCTATTAACGTAGCTAGCTATCACTCCTGTCATCTAGGCAGCTACAGTTACCCATAGCTGGCTAGCTAGTTTTATAGTTTTGGTAATTTATTCCAATACATTTCAGAATTACACAAAATATGTTTATGAAGCTAGCTACGTTGTATAGGCTCCTTCTTATGAGACTAAGCCTATTTGAGTGTCATTCTCATTTTCCAACTCTAAAATCAATGTCATCTATATATTTTCTTTAGCAAGCTAGTGTCATAATTATGTCTCACATGCTGAAAATGCAGCCGTGTTGATTAAATTTGACATTTCGTGGCCACCAGAGTTTGACACGTGACTACAGTTTGCATTAAACTGTGGGTCATATCAACCCCACAAGTTATCAAAGTTCTTCACTCGCTAACTCGAGGGCCGAGGGGGCGACGTTTGTGAATTGGACCTCCACTTAATTAAGTTGGCAATCAAACTGCATCCAGTTTCGACGGGGATCCCCCCGAGGGAAAGTGGCTAGGGCGACGGCTGAGGGGGTAAAATTAACTTGTTTGGACTGCAGCCATTAAGTCTTCAAATAGGAATGAATGGTGTCACGTGATCGATGGCTTTGTCCATTCATTATATACAGTCATTGATTTCTACTCTTACCCAACTCTTTCCCAGGAAAAAGGAGGAAAATTCAGTGGGATGTTCAAAAGATCCTCTAAACCAGCAGAACACTCAGTGCCTGTGCAGGTGATAATGATGTCAACATATTAAACTATTACAATGTATCTACATCTTGATTTGATGAAGTCTGACTGTATTGACTTAACATACATCCTATTGATAGGATAATTTGTCTGTAAACACTGAGCTCTCAGCCAGCAATGTCAGCCTTGACAACAGCAAGGTATGTATGAGGCTGGGGGAGACTTTCATCACTGCTCATTGATCAATGGGCAAAATGATCAACTTGCCTCCTACTTTTTTTTCAGGAGAAAGGAGGGATGTTCAACGGAATTTTAAAGAAGTCTCCCAAGCCCTCCCAAGATATAACACATGCTCAGGTGTGTGTCCATGTCTCAAGGCTTAAAAATCCTTCTTTAACCTGACTCCTCCCCTTCATCTACACTGATTTGAAGTGGATTTAACAAGTGACATCAATAAGGGATCATAGCTTTCACCTGGATTCACCTGGTCAGTCTGTGTCATGGAAAGGTGTCCTTAATGTTTTGTACACTCAGTGTATATTTTCTTAACTGATGTTTCAGTAATTGGAGGATATTTTATGAAAAATGTTTTTATACCACAAGTATATGTATTTTTAGAACACATGTACTGTTTACTGTGTCTCAGGATCATTTGTCAACAGACAGTGAGCTTTCATCCAGGCGAGGCAGCAATGACAGTCTCGTTGTCAACATCAACACTAAGGTTAGTCTTCAGTTAACAGATTCCTCATTTGACTATTTCCAATGGCATACAGTAGGATCACCACAAACCTGCCTTTATTTTGCAGGAGAAGGGAGGAGTGTTCAGTGGAATGTTTAGAAAATCCCCCAAGCCCCTGGGGGATAGGACACATTCTCAGGTGAGTGTGATGTCTCTTCAGAGGTATAGTTTACCTAACAGAAACAGTAAACAACCTTGTAACGGAACAGTCGTTTTTCACATGGCAACATTGATAGTCACAGATAAATCTAAAATGCATATTGTCATCTTTGTGTCTTTTAGGGTAATCTGGATGACCTATCTACTCACAGTGATCTCTCAGCCAGCACTGACAGTCTCTCGGAAAAGACCTCGAAGGCGAGTCTTACCCATAAACTTAGCATAGTCCTCATTTTACTTTTATGATTTCTGCTTAACGTTGATTTATACTATTTGCTTGTACCTGTACTAATTCTCTGTATAATTATTTGACTCAGTTAGTCCATTACTATATGTAGGGTGTCCACCCACTCTATCCAGAGTCGGTGAAAACGAGCTTTGATGAAATTTTACTTCCTTATATTATAAAATACATTTTACCAAGACAAATATGCTCAGTGCTCCGTTGACATTTCACTGAGATACACTTGTTTTTGTGAGAAGCTTTTCATATTAATTTTGCATTACTATGAAAAGCGTATACTAAAATATGAAAATACCACATGTCATCTCTCAAAATTGATATCTATTTTATCTCTATATTGTTTTATGCCCTGCGGATTCAAGAAGACAGATTACGAGTTTAACTGGAAAGTAATGTGATCGGATTATAATAAACCAATGACTGTTCATCTGGGTAAGGGGGTGGCTCTAGACCATCCTATCAGGGCTGTGTATGTAAATATCTTCAAATTTGTTTCCTGACGCCCACACGATCAAAACTGAGCATTTCTAGGGCCAAAGGAGGCTCAGGGAAATAAAATATTGCAAATATATTTTGGAATTATTTTCATTAAATAAACACATACAGTTATTTATTAGACATAGTGCATTCTGAAAGTATTCAGACCCCTTCAATTTTTCCACATTTTGTTTCATTACAGCCTTGATAATATATTATTTTCATCAATCTTCAGACAATACCCCATAATGACGAAGCAAAAACAGTTTTTTTATCAATTTTAGCAAATTTATGAAAAATAATTTAACTGAACTATCACATATTTCTGTTTAAAATTTTTAATAAATGTTACAAATATTTCTAAAAACCTGTTTTTGCTTTGTCGTTATGGGAAAAAGTTAAGGGGTCTGAATACTTTCCGAATACTTTTTATTTAAAAAGAAAATTACAAAAACTGCTTTGTGGTTTTAACTTTAGCTGACATAAAGCTGTGAAATGTTCATTATTTTTGACCTGTTTTTTTCTGTCCTCCATTGAGTTAGTCACCCTAATTTTGGCCATCCTACAAGGGTAAAAACTCCAATAACTTTTCAATGAATTATGATAACGACATGAGGTTTGGACCATTGGTTTTCTTAGAGGATTATCTACACATTGGTCAAAATATACATTTTTGATTGGACACCCTACTATATGAAAAGGACAACTAAACAATATCACCCAGTAGGCTTTAACTCCTCCAGATGCTTTTGATGTTGATGAGTGATGACATTTTATACTTTATTGCAGGATAAGGAAAGGGATGAAGACCTTTCAGACTCTAGGGAGAAACTCACCTTTTCTGACAAACACTTTGAAGACAAGCAGTTGAGGATTTTGGTGGGGTTTATTTTTGTACTATTTTTGGTACCCTTTATTCTTCAATTGGGAACTTCAGTCCTCAAAACGTACTTAGTATTTATTTTTCATATAACAACCTTGGTGTTCAGGTCAAGTCTAAGGTACTTGTTCTCTCTCTGCGTGTGTCAGGACGAACTTTCTACAAACAATGATCCCTCAACAATGCAGTTTAAAAAAATACGGATAAGAAGGAGAAATAAAAGTAACAAGTAATTAAAGAGCAGCAGTAAAATAACAATAGCAAGACTATATACAGGGGGATACCGGTACAGAGTCAATGTGCGGGGGCACAGGTTAGTTGAGGTAATATGTACATGTCGGTAGAGTTATTAAAGTGACTATGCATAGATGATAACAACAGAGAGTAGCAGCGGTGTAAAAGAGGGGGAGAGGGGGTCAATGCAAATAGTCTGGGTAGCCATTTGATTAGATGTTCAGGAGTCTTATGTCTTGGGGGTAGAAGCTGTTTAGAAGCCTCTTGGACCTAGACTTGGCGCTCCGGTACCGCTTGCAGTGCGGAAGCAGAGAGAACAGTCTATGACTAGGGTGGCTGGAGTCTTGACAATTTTTAGGGCCTTCCTCTGACACCACCTGTTATAGAGGTCCTGGAAGGCAGGAAGCTTGGCCCCAGTGATGTACTGAGCCGTACACACTACCCTCTGTAGTGCCTTACGGTCAGAGACCGAGCAATTTCCGTACTAGGCAGTGATGCAACCAGTCAGGATGCCCTCGATGGTGTAGCTGTAGAACCTTTTGAGGATCTGAGTACCCATGCCAAATCTTTTCAGTCTCCTGAGGGGGAATAAGTTTTGTCGTGCCCTCTTCACGACTGTCTTGGTGTGCTTGGAACATGTTAGTTTGTTGGTGATGTGGACACCAAGGAACTTGAAGCTCTCAACCTGCTCCACGACAGCCCTGTCGATGAGAATGGGGGCATGCTCGGTCCACTGGCACCATACGCCCACGTCTCTGACCTCCTCCCTATAGGCTGTTGCGTCGTTGTCGGTGATCTGGCCTGCCACTGTTGCGTCATCGGCAAACTTAATGGTGTTGGAGTCGTGCCTGGGCATTCAGTCATGAGTGAACAGGGAGTACAGGAGGGGACTGAGCACGCACCCCTGAGGGGCCCCTGTGTTGAGGATCAGCGTGGCGGATGTGTTGTTACCGACCCTTACCACCTGGGGGCTGTCTTTCAGGATGTCCAGGATCCAGTTGCAGAGGGAGGTGTTTAGTCCCAGGGTCCTTAGCTTAGTGATGAGCTTTGGGGGCACTATGGTGTTGAACACTGAGCTGTAGTCAATGAATATCATTCTCACATAGGTGTTCCTTTTGTCCAGGTGGGAAAGGGCAGCTGTGCTTCCCTTTGTAGTCTGTAATGGTTTGCAAGCCCTGCCACATCCGACGAGCGTCGGAGCCGGTGTAGTACGATTCGATCTTTGCCTGTTTTATGGCTATTCAATCTTCTTTTGTTTTAGGGTGGCATAATGGGGAAGTTGTTCAGGAATCCATTTAACTCCTCAACTCAGGTAATCCATTACTGTATCAAAATTACTAGACTGTATGACCAAGTAGGCTTTCACTCTTCTTTATGCTTCAAGTAATGGTATTGATGATGATTGATAACATTCCTTCTTCAATCGCAGGATAAGGAGAGGACTGAAGACACATCAAGATCAAGGGACAAACTAACGTCATCTGATAAACATTCCAATGCCAAAGATGTAAGCATTTTAGTAGAATGTCTTTCAGCACTCTTCAACTCTACAAAATGGAATCTCAATGCTGAATATATACTATTACTTACCTTTGATAGAGTATATTTTTAATATGGCAACATAAACATAAAAAAACATTTAAAAAACGGAGGTTGTTACATAATTTATACGACACGCACATTCCCACCAGTCTTTGCTTCTCTCCAACTCCCACAAAAAGACAGGACCAGAACAGTGAGTGACTGTGTGTGTCTTTGTCAGGTCAAAAGCAATCTTATCCAGAGAGATAGGAAGGAAGGAACTGAAATGCCAGCAGTTGCACCTAGACCCACTGAAGAGGTAGGCAGACAGATCAAACTGCTCCTCCTCACCTTATGTCTATTTTTATATCTCTGCTAAGGTTGTCTGTCACTTCTCCTCAACAGGAGCTGAAGGGTACAGCCTTACACGACCGACTGAAGAAGAGAGAGATGGGCGACAATCAGGTGCAGTTTACACCAGTCATGTTAATTTGTTGATGTATGTGTAATAACATCTATATGTAGCGTACCCGTATTTCTGTAAATTAATGCACAGGTTAGAGTGACTATATTTGTCCTTCTAGCTAATTCAGGCTAACAGGAATATGATCCCGAGAGAGAGGACAGGGAAAACTGCTGGAACTCCAGAGGTTCCTCCCAGACTCACAGAAGAGGTAGGCTTGGAGAATTCTGACTGATCAAGATTGATATTCATATCTAAATTATCTGTATCTATCAGTTGTCCTGTGTAATGGTGGCTCATAGGCTGCGTTTAGACAGGCAGCCCAATTCTGATATTTTTTTCACTAATTGCCATTGGTCTTTTGACCATTCAGTTCTGAGGGTAGGTCTGATGTGAAAAGATCTGATTTGATTGGTCAAAAGTAGATCAGAATTGGGTTGCCTGTCTAAATGCAGCAGTACAGGAGGATTTTGTTTTCTGATTCCAGGAGATTAACATACCAGCCAGACTTGGTCAGCAAAAAATTCAAAAAGACAATCAGGCACACACACACACACACACACACACACACACACACACACACACACACACACACACACACACACACACACACACACACACACACACACACACACACACACACACACACACACACACACACACACACACACACAAGTACCCTTGTGGGAACCTACAATTTATTTCCATTCAAAATCCTATTTTCCTTAACCCCTAAACCTAACCTTAACCGCTAACCCTAACTCCTCATCCTAACCCTAACTCCTAACTCTAACTGTGATGAGGCTGCCTTTCAATGGCCTCATCACCATTTTAAAATGGTGATGAAGTTCATATTATCTCAAATGCTTAAGTATATACATGTGTGGTTTGGATAAAGTGCACTAGTCCATTGCCATGCATACCGTACTTATCCACTAGTTTAGGTGTGCCTGACCTTAATTGTTTTTTAACGAGTTGATTGCTCCAGTTGAGTGCTTAGTTCACCCATGCTTTCAGTCTCCCTGAATATAGTAGTTTTAATCATATTCTATTTAATGTAGCTCTGTCTTTGAAACTAAAATGTAGTTGACAAAATATGGTAATTTAAACGAATGAATGCAATTAACTTAAATCATGTTTTCCATAGTATTTCCCGGTCTAATTAACCAAGTAACATTCAACTAATTAAATGTACAGTACATTCGGGTTGGTTAATCATTAAGGGCAACGTTTGTGCTAATGTGTAAATGCTGTCCTTTTCTTATCAACTTGGAGTTGAACACCATTTTACAATATGCTCCATAGCAGTTTGTTTGTTGCGTCCTGTATGTACAGTCAGTTGAGTTGAGCTGTTCTGGTAGACTCTCTTTAGTCCCAGTAAGGGGGAGAGTAAGGCTCTGCTTAGAGCTAGAAAAGGGGTCAAGCCCTAGTTATGCTGCTTAGCATTTAGGCCTTGTTTTTGCTGCAGTAGGAACCCTATTGAGGGGCTGAGCTTTAGACTCGCCGTCATCTGTCATTTTTGTGAGTTTTCGTATCCTGAATGTTGCTGCTATGGACAACTGTTTGTCAAGTCAAACCACGTTTCCTAAAATCCTTCATCTGCATTAAATAAAGTACTCTTTTTCTACCACCATGGCTCCTCCTCATTCCCACCTATCACCTCCCTTGGCTACTCTGTGTCCACTATTCTACACTAACCCTCACCCTAATTGTAAACCTGAACCTAACCCCTAAGCCTAAAATAGACTTTGTCCTCGTGGAAACCTGGGAAATGTCCCCACAAGGGAGAAATTCTTGTTTTACTATCTTTGTGGGGATTTCCGGTACCCACGAAGATATTAATACAAGCCCACAAGTGAAGCACACACAGAGACACACACGTCACACACACGTCACACACACACACACACTCTTACTCTGTCATATTTTCTGTAATATGATTTTGCCTGACAATCTATCGGAATGACATTTGTTTGTTGGTTATTTCAGGACCAATCTGATGGTCCTAAAGAGGGTGAATCTCTCCTCACTGGGGAAAAAGAGAGAGAAGACAAGGACGGAGAGGTGGTGGTTAAGCCTACGGATAGCACAGCTTCCACTAGACCAGTGTTCCTTACTGTGGCCATGCAATCATGCAAATATCAGGGTTTCGCTTGAATTTAGTTCGTTATTATTCCATTACAAAATGCTGGTATTTTCTAGATTTTCTCATAATGTTTCTCACTTCCCTTTACTTTCCCTTTGAATTAATGTATAATTTTTTATTCTATTGTTCTTAGGCCAAGATGAAAAAACCTAGGCGACACAATCCGTTCATGCCACGCGGTGCAGGAGGCAAGGTAACATGTAAATTATGTTTACATATTGTGTACACTACGTTTCACTTCCTCCAGGTGTTAACCATAGTTTGTGTCTGGGTTTACAATATGTACAGTGCCTTCAGAAAGTATTCAAACCCCTTTACCTTTTTTTTACGTTACAGCCTTATTCTAAAATGGATTAAATAAATAAAAATCCTCAGCAATCTACACACAATACCACATAATGACAAAGTGAAAACAGGTTTTTAGAAATGTTTGCAAATGTATTAGAAATTAAAAACATAAAAACCTTATTTACATAAGTATTCAGACCCTTTCCTTTGAGACTCGAAATTGAGCTCAGGTGCATCCTGTTTACATTGATCATCCTTGAGATGTTTCTACCACTTGATTGGAGTCCACCTGTGGTAAATTATATTGATTGGACATGATTTGGAAAGAAACACACCTGTCTATATAAGGTCCCACAGTTGACAGTGCATGTCAGTGCAAAAACCAAGCCATGAGGTCGAAGGAATTGTCCGTAGAGCTGCAAGACAGGATTGTGTCGAGGCACAGATCTGGAGAAGGGTAGCAAAACGTTTCTGCAGCATTGAATGTCCCCAAGAACACAGTGGCCTTATCATTCTTAAATGGAAGAAGTTTTGAACCACCAGGACTCTTCCTAGAGCTGGCAGCCCGGCCAAACTGAGCAATCTGGGGAGAAGGGACTTGGTCAGGGAGGTGACCAAGAACCTGATGGTCACTCTGACAGAGCTCCAGAGTTCCTCTGTGGAGATTAGAGAACCTTCCAGAAGGACAACCATCTCTGGGGCACTCCACCAATCAGGTCTTTATGGTGGAGTGGCCAGACGGAAGCCACTCCTCGGTAAAAGGCACATGACAGCCCGCTTGGAGCTTACCAAAAGGCACCTAAAGACTCTCAGACCACGAGGAACAAGATTCTCTGGTCTGATGAAACAAGATTTAACTTTTTGGCCTGAATGCCAAGCGTCACGTCTGGAGGAAATCTGGCAGCATCCCTACGGTGAAGCATGGCGGTGGCAGCATCATGCTGTGGGGGATGTTTTTCAGTGGCAGGGACTGGAAGACTAGTCAGTATCAAGGCAAAGATGAATGGAGCAAAGTACAGAGAGATCCTTGATAGAAACCTGCTCCAGAGCTCTCAGGACCTCAGACTGGGGCGAAGGTTCACCTTCCAACAGGACAACGACCTTAAGCACACAGCCAAGACAATGCAGGAGGGGCTTTGGGACAAGTCTCTGAATGTCATTGATTGGCCCAGCCAGAGCCTGGACTTAAACCTGATCGAACATCGCTAGAGAGACCTGAAAATAGCTGTGCAGCGACGCTCCCCATCCAACCTGACAGAGCTTGAGAGGATCTGCAGAGAGAAATGGGAGAAACTCCCCAAATACAGGTGTGCCAAGTTCGTAGTGTCATACCCAAAAGGACTCGAGGCTGTAATCGCTGCCTAAGGTGCTTCATCAAAGTACTGAGTTAAGGGTCTGAATACTTATGTACATTTTTTATAAATTAGCAAAAATGTCTAAAAACCTGTTTTTGCTTTGTCATTATAGGGTATTGTGTGTGGATTGATGAGGGGGGAAAATAACTAAATCCATTTTAGAATAAGGCTGTAACGTAACAAAATGTGAGAAAAGTGAAGGGGTATGTTTGGTTGCGTTGTGGGAAAACTGTATAATACTGTAGAGTAAAAGTTTTTATATTTGATTACATTTGAAACAGCGCCACTTGCCCCCCTAAGTGCATTTCTTATAGTTTTTGTTTTGAGGAAATGAGCATCCAGCATCATTGTAAAACATCTACTACATTCTTTGCTGTTCTATCGCGCGTGCAATGATGTCCGAGGAAAAAATTAAAGTTTGTTGTTTGAGGTAACGTCTTTGTTGTTGTAATATAGCAAACGTACGTGGCAGTTTCACTGCTATGGATTCCACCTTTTAACAGAGTGTCTGTTTCAGGGTAAAGCCATGCCGAAGCAGGTTGAAACCCAGCCGGGAGCTACAGGCAGTGACTCAAAAGAGGTAACTCTACTCCATGATCCTCCTTCTAACACTGTTCTTCCACATACCGGTACCGTTATAATGGATACCTAGGTTTTGTTTTTGTATCTGAAGGCTTGACTGTCACGGCTGGCAGACTGAAAAGTGGTCCAGGATTGCAAAATGGCCGTCACATTGGCTGATCCATTAGATGACTAGGTTCTTTTTCTAGCCCTTTGACTCCTATCTAAGAACATTATGTTCAAGTGTTTTTTTTCTTTCCTGTTCTTTTTCTTTCTTTCTCTACCTACCAAACTGCCACCCACACCACCACTCCCAGATTGTTGTGCCCATTCCTTTCCACTGCGGATTAGATTAGATTGCTATGTGCCCAAACTTGTTCCCTTGCTTCCTTGTTCTTTGAACCCAGGAAGATTTGAATGTCCCACTTCTGCAAAACAGCAGAGCTAATATGTGCCATTTCTCTCTTTCTGTCTGTAATCTGAAATTGTCCAAACATTTTCTATTTTCATTTTTGGCCTGTGATTATGATCTCTGTATCGTACTCCTGTATCCCTCGTTACAATGTTGCTACTCTGGCATGACAAACATTGTTTTGCCACGACATATTCTGTTTCTCTACTGTGTTAAATGTATAGACAGACCTACAGGACATAACAGCATGTATTCATCACCCCCCTTCCTATCTCAGAATGACGGTGGAAATAAATCTTTATTCGACCAATTGGAGGAATTCCGTGTTAATCCGGCAGAGCCAGAGGAGCAGGTTGGTTGCTGTAAACAATGCTAAATAATGTCAATCTGTACTCTTAAGATTACTTTTCAAACTTGGTTTCCTCTCACTAACTGCTAACTGCCATCGAGTTTTGCATTTGATTCAAATAGATTTTTGATTGAAAAGTAGGAGTTTCTAAAGTGGTGATTCAAAGCTGACTTAGAGAAATGTCTCTCAGCAGGATATGGATGGCCTGATGGACTGGTGGGGCACAGTGGAGCGTGAGTCCCACACACACGTCCCTTACTCTCGTCAGCCCTGTCACCTCAACAGCCGCTCTAATCCCCTCCCACCTTATTACACACACACACACACACACACACACACACACACACACACACACACACACACACACACACACACACACACACACACACACACACACACACACACACACTTCATCCAAATGATGCCATTTTTATTTTGCTACAGAGTGGGAAGACATGCCTCAAGATGATGACTTGACTGAAAAAGAGGAGGCCAAGTAAGTGATGCTATAGTTGGGTCTCACTTTGTGTACAGGCACACACACGTACAGAAGAGCCTTGTTATAAAGCCCCTGGGTAAACAGGTAATTCACACTATAGTAAGCATTGATGATGGTTATATGAACTCGTTTTCCAGGGCGTTTGCAGTGACAGCTGAGAAGGTGCAGAAAGGTATCCGTGTGTTCAACAAGCTGTTCTCAGAGCGTGCAGAGAGCCTGTGGCAGCACGTCATTGACCTGAACAGCATCGCAGATGCCCTCGACTGCTTCAACAAGAAGACCAAGATCGCCCAAATCACTGGCGGCTCCACCAGCGCTGTAGGAGGCGTGTGTACCATTGTAGGCCTCGCCCTGGCCCCTGTCACCATGGGAACCTCTCTAATCGTCACAGCGGTGGGACTGAGCGTGGCCACAGCGGGTGGCCTAACCTCAGCCGGAGCTGGACTCTCCAACACGGTCAACAACTCCATGGACCGTAAGAAGGTGGAGGCCATCGTGACGGACTACCAGAAGAAGATGACCGACATCAACAAGTGCATGCTGTTCATCAAGCAAGGGATTGAGAGCCTGCGCAGGTTCGATCTGCTGAAGATGAAAAAGCACGCGTACAACCGTGACTTCCCGGGCCTCAACAACATCTATGAGGACGGTGCCATGGCTGGGAAGGCCATCCTCATCAACGCCAACGAGATCATGCGTGTGGTGCAGATAGCCAACGTGGCTGGCAGCACTGCGGCCAGAGCTGTCCAGATTGCCAGCATGGCCACCGGAGTGCTCACCGGCCTCTTTGTGGGCATGGACATCTACTTTGTGGCCAAGGACTCCAAGGAGCTGAAGAAGGGAGCCAAGTCTGAGTTTGCTGCCAAGATCAGGGAGGTGGCGACCCAGCTGCATGATGGACTGGTGGAGCTTAATGGCATACGGGTTGAGCTGCAGTCCACAGATCCAGACAACACCAATGGCACCAACACCCCAGACAGTACCAATAATCGGAAAAAGCTGGACAGTGATGACGATACAGACAATTATAAAACTTCTGACAGCAAAAGCATTGTTAATAACAGCAATACTGCAGATAAGTCATAAGACCAGCAAAGCCTAAACTATACTTCATTCCAACCCATCTACAACTACACAAACTATCCTGTCAGCATTAAAACGACTAGAAGCCGGAACTCTGAGGATATGATTCATATGTCTCTCTTTGATGGCACAAGCACCAATGCCTGAAACTTTTGTTTTACATAGACGGTGCATAGGCAGGTGAAAAGATGACATCACCAGTCACCACTGGCTAGGGTGAAGAATTATTATTAAAACTGTAATATCTGGGGAAATTATATGTTGTACGACAAGCCCATCTCCACATTTTGTAATTGTAGATGTGTGCATTGAGCCTGCCTTGACAACATTATCTACAGTACGTTATGAAAAGTAAGGGTTGTGAGCTAAAGCAATTTGTTCGTGGAGGCAGGAAACTGTTCAGAGATGAGGTTACAAAAATGTTAAAAATACATTCTCAACGACATTATTGAAGGAATCATGCGAACATCTTTTCCTCAGAGCCAAATGTAAAAGCCAAACATAATATTTTCAAATTCAGTCAAATACGTATTTTGATGGTTTAGATTATTCATAGGCTATGTATTTACAGTATGAAGGGTAGGGGTTTAGTCACTATTTGAATCCTGTAACGATTGTCCTCCTCCTCTTCGTCTGAAGAGGAGGAGTATGGATTGTACCAAAACGCAGCATTGTGATACGACATAATGAATTTATTAAATTAAAGACGAACCACGAAGAACACTTGAATAACTTACAAAATTAAAGTAGACAGACCTGAACTAGAGAACTTACATATACACGAAGAACGCACAAACAGGTACAGACTACAGAAATGAACGAACAAACGAAACAGTCCCGTGTGGTGCACATACACAGACACGGAAGACAACCACCCACAAACAAACAGTGTGAACAGCCTACCTTTATATGGTTCTCAATCAGAGGAAAAGTCAAACACCTGTCTCTGATTGAGAACCATATAAGGCTAATTACAAATGACCTAAACATAGAAACACAAAACATAGAATGCCCACCCCAACTCACGTCCTGACCAACTAAACACATACAAAAATAACAGAAAACAGGTCAGGAACGTGACAAATCCTATGAGTATTGCTTGTTACATTGCTTTGTTTTATTTTTAGGTTGGTAGGGGAATATTAGTTCATATTGAAACATTCAGGTTTTTATTAAGTCTAATTTGTATTTTAGATTAGGAATGTATGTTCTATTACTGTTGAGTGCCTTCCTCATTTATATGATGCCTTTCAAGCACTTTAGGATTATTCTATTTCCCTGTCTCGGGTTAAAACTATAATTTTGATATCATGGATGGTCAGTCCTTGCATCTTTAGCTCCGTCTATGGATTTGAGAGTGGTTACATATGTCCAGGCTCCTCTCTCAGCTTTAACCAAAACAGAGGCAGGGTGGCCAATTTGTTATTGTTTCATATAAGGATTCTAGCTTTAATTCTATGAATTTTTTGGGTACTTTTTCATTGGTCAACTTAAGTAGTTTTTTTGTATTTATTTAAAGATATATGAAATGTAATAAGTTGCCAATAAACTTTGAAATGAATATTAACATACAGTTCTTTGAATTCCATGAACAGGTTTGCAGACATTTCCTTCTTTCTGCCAGTGCTGCTGTGTCAATAGGCCTTTGATATTGTATTTGTTCGACAAATAGCTGAGCTCCTTTGTCAAATTGACCTCCATAGTAATGTTTGCTGTGGCAAGGTGGTAGGCCGTGTGTATGTGCTGCACTTGAAAGGCAAAGGTAAGCGGTTGATTTAGTGGCTGCAGGGAAGGGGCAAAGGCAAGTGTGTTGTTTTCTTTCTGCTTCTGAAAATCTAAAATAAGGCCACAGTCCACAGTAGAGGTCGACAGATTAATCGGCATGACCGATTACTTATGGCCGATTTCAAGTTTTCATAACAATCGGTAATCTGCATTTTTGGATGCCGATTATGGCAGATTACATTGCATTCCACGAGGAAACTGCGTGACAGGCTGACCACCTGTTACGTGAGTGCAGTAAGGAGCCAAGGTAAATTGCTAGCTAGCATTAAACTTATCTTATAAAAAAACAATCAATCATCACATAATCACTAGTTAACTACACATGGTTGGTATTACTAGGTTAACTAGCTTGTCCTGTGTTGCATAGAATCAATGCGGTGCCTGTAAATTTATCACAAAATCACAGCCTACTTCGCCAAACGGGTGAAGATTTAACAAAAGCGCATTTGTGAAAAAAGCACAATCATTGCACAAACGTTCCTACCCGTAAACATCAGTGCTTTTCTTAAAATCAATACACAGAAGTATACATTTTTTTAACCTGGATATTTAGTTAAAATAAATTGTTAGCAGGCAATATTAACTAGGGAAATTGTGTCACTTCTCTTGCGTTCATTGCATGCAGACTTAGAGTATATGCAAAAGTTTGGGCTGCCTGGCTCGTTGCGAACTAATTTGCCAGAATTTGACATTATTATGACATACAGTTGAAGTCGGAAGTTTACATACACTTAAATTGGAGTCATTAAAACTCGTTTTTCAACCACTCCACACATTTCTTGTTAACAAACAAGTCGGTTAGGACATCTGCTTTGTGCATGACACAAGTCATTTTTCCAACAATTGTTTACAGGCAGATTATTTCAATTATAATTCACTGTATCACAATTCCAGTAGGTTTACATACACTAAGTTGACTGTGGCTATAAACAGCTTGGAAAATTCCAGAAAATGATGTCATGGCTTTAGAAGCATTAGATAGGCTAATTTACATAATTTAGGTCAATTGTACCACTGGATGTATTTCAAGGCCTATCTTCCAACTCAGTGCCTCTTTGCTTGACATCATGGGAAAATCAAAAGAAATCAGCCAAGACCTCAGAAAAAAATGGTATACAAGTCTAGTTCATCCTTGGGAGCAATTTCCAAACACCTGAAGGTACCACGTTCATCTGTACAAACAATAGTACGTAAGTATAAACACCATGGGACCACGCAGCCGTCATACTGCTCAGGAAGGAGATGCATTCTGTCTCCTAGACTTCGGTGCTTAAAGTGCAAATCAATCCCAGAACAACAGCAAAGGACCTTATGAAGATGCTGGAGGAAACGGGTACAAGAGTATCTATATCCACAGTAAAAAGAGTCCTATATCAACATAACCTGAAAGGCCCCTCAGCAAGGAAGAAGCCACTGCTCCAAAACCGTCATAAAAAAGCCAGACTATGGTTTGCAACTGTACATGGGGACAAAGATCGTACTTTTTGGAGAAATGTCCACTGGTCTGATGAAATATATAACTGTTTGGCCATAATGACCATGGTTATGTTTGGAGGAAAAAGGGGGCGGCTTGCAAGTGAAGAACACCATCCCAACCATGAAGCACGGGGGTGGCAGTATCATGTTGTTGGGGTGCTTTGCTGCAGGAGGGACTGGTGCACTTCACAAAGTAGATGGCATCATGAGGTAGGAAAATTATGTGGATATATTGAAGCAACATTTCAAGTCATCAGTCAGGAAGTTATAGCTTGGTCGCAAATGGGTCTTCCAAATGGACAATGACCCCAAGCATACATCCAGAGTTGTGGGAAAATGGCTTATGGACAACAAAGTCAAGGTAATGGATTGGCCATCACAAAGCCCTGACCTCAATAGAAAATGTGTGGGCAGAACTGAAAAAGCATGTGCGAGCAAGGCCTACAAACCTGACTCAGTTACACCAGCTCTGTCAGGAGGAATGGGCCAAAATTCACCCAACTTCTTGTGGGAAGCTTGTGGAAGGCTACTCGAAACATTTGACTCAAGTTAAACTATTTAAAGGCAATGCTACCAAATATGAATTGAGTGTATGTAGACATCTGACCCAGTGGAAATGTAATGAAAGAAATAAAAGCTGAAATAAATAATTCTCAACTATTATTCTGACATTTCACATTCTTAAAATAAAGTGGTGATCCTAACTGACCTAAAACAGGGAATTTTTACTAGGATTACATGTCAGGAATTGTGAAAACGGAGTTTAAATGTATTTGGCTATGGTGTATGTAAACTTCCGACTTCAACTGTAACATTGAAGGTTGTGCAATATAACAGCTATATTTAGACTTAGGGTTGCCACCCGTTCGATAAAATACAGAAAGGTTCCGTATTTCACTGAAAGAATAAACGTTTTGTTTTTCGAAATGATAGTTTCCGGATTTGACCATATTATTGACCAAAGGCTCGTATTTCTGTGTTTAATATATTATAATTAAGTCTATGATTTGATATTTGATAGAGCAGTCTGTCTGAGCGGTGATAGGCAGCAGCATGCTCGTAAGCATTCATTCAAACTTTACTGCGTTTGCAAGCAGCTCTTGGCAATGCTTGAGTCACAGCGCTGTTTATGACTTCAAGTCTATCAACTCCTGAGATTAGGCTGGCTGCCTATTAGAACATCCAATAGTCAAAGGTATATGAAATACAAATGGTATAGCGAGAAATAGTCGACAAGTTATAATTCCTATTATAACTACAACCTTAAACGTCTTAATAACTGGGAATATTGAACCACCAGCTTTCAAATGTTCTGAGCAAGGAACTTAAACGTTAGCTTTTTTACATGGCACATATTGCACTTTTACTTTCTTCTCCAACACTGTGCTTTTGCACTATTTAAACCAAATTGAGCATGTTTCATTATTTATTTGAGACTAAATAGATTTTATTCATGTATTATATTAAGTTAAAATAAAAGTGTTCATTGTTCATTCAGTACTGTTGTAATTTTCATTATTACAAATATATATATATTTAAATCGACAGATTATTCGGTATCAGCTATTTTTGGTCCTCCAATTATCGGTATCGGCATTAAAATCATAATCGGTTGACCTCTAGTCCACAGACCTATGTTTTACAGAACATTGGGTCATATGTACAGCAAAGTTTCTATGGCAGCATCCTCATCACCACTGACCTGGACACTGCTGGACTACAGTGCCTTCGGGAAAATATTCAGATGCCTTGACTATTTCCACATTTTGTTAGATTACAGTCTTATTCTAAAATTGATAAAATCGTTTTTCTTCATTAATACACACACAATACCCCATAATGACAAAGCAAAAACAGGTTTTTAGAAATATTTTTGTTTGTTGAAATATCACATTTAAATAAGTATTCAGACCCTTTACTCTGTACTGTGTTAAAGCACCTTTGGCAGCGATTACAGCCTAGAGTCTTCTTGGCTATGACGCTTGGCACACCTGTATTTGGCGAGTTTCTCCCATTCTTCTCTCAGATCCTCTCAAGGTCTGTCAGGTTGGATGGGGAGCATTGCTGCACAGCTATTTTCAGGTCTCTCCAGAGATGTTAGATCGGGTTCAAGTCCGGGCTCTGGCTGGGCTATTCAAGGACATTCAGAGACTTGTCCCGAAGCCACTGCTGCGTTGTCTTGGCTGGGGGCTTAGGGTTGTTGTCTTGTTGGAAGGTGAACCTTCGCCCCAGTCTGAGGTCCTGAGCGCACTGGAGCAGGTTTCTATCAAGGATCTCTCTGTACTTTGCTTCATTCATCTTTCCCTCGATCATGACTAGTCTTCCCCGTGACTGCCGCTGAAAAACTTCCCACACAGCATGATGCTGCCACCACCATGCTTCACAGTAGGTATGGTACCAGGTTTCCTCCAGACGTGACGCTTGACATTCAGGCCAAAGAGGTTAATGTTGGTTTAATCAGACCAGAGAATCTTGTTTCGGCCAGCTCTAGGAAGAGTCTTGGTGGTTCCAAACTTCTTCCATTTAAGAATGATGGAGGCCACTGTGTTCTTGAGGACCTTCAATGCTGCAGAAATGTTTTGGTACCCTTCTCCAGATCTGTGCCTCGACATAATCCTGTCTCGCAGCTCTACAGACAATTCCTGTGGGACCTTATGAAGACAGGTGTGTGCCTTTCCAAATCATGTCCAATCAAGTGAATTTACCACAGGTGTACTCCAATCAAGTTGCAGAAACATCTCAAGGATGATCAATGGAAACAGGATGCACCTGAGCTGAATTTCAAGTCTCATAGCAAAGGGTCTGAATACATATGTAAATAAGGTATTTAAGTTTTTTATCTTTTATAAATTTGCAACAATTTCTAAAAACCTGTTTTCGCTTCGTCATTATGTGGTATAGTCTGTAGATTGCTGAGGACTTTTATTTTTTATCCATTTTAGAATAAGGATGTAAGATAACAAAATGTGGAAAAAGTCAAGGGGTCTGAATACTTTCCGAAGGTAATGTATGGGCTCACTGGTTTGCCAACAATACTAGCATTTGATTTCCATTTTCCCAGATGGTCTCTCATCTTGGTACCAACTATTCCCAGCCTTTGAATCTAGCCAAAAAAAGTGAGCAGGATGTTTCAACTGCTGTCAATTTACACTTGTGCTTTTAATCTTGTCTATTAAAATCTCATCTATTTATTCCTGATAAGACCTTTCTTATTGCCAATGTATTTTTGAGGCATAACGCATTGTGTAGATGGCAGACAGTGAAACTGCAGTTATGAGTCAGACTCACATAGGAAACCTAGCTCCTCTGTTACACTGGTCCACAGGTGACCAGGTAACCACGCCCCATTCCCCAGCCTGGTCTCATAGACTACACGTAACATAGTAAATCTGACACTAATTAGTATGATATGTTACGTTTGGTATGGTTACAGTGAAGGAATACTCTCCTATTTTACTTGTCTGTGACCCACTGAAAACCTTTACCGGTCAGAGGAATAAGGCAACCTCACACGCTATTGCCTAACAGGGGTATGAACATGGAAATGGTCTGAAAGGTACAGAGAATGGGAGATAATGAATATATATGGATGCAATAAATACAACAGGATAACTATACATGTAATAACATGGATATAAACAGTGCAAAGGAATGGAATAGAATATGAGGATGGCTAATGTCACAGGAAGGCCATAAAGATCATCAAGGACAACAACCACCCGAGCCACTGCCTGTTCACCCCGCTATCATCCAGAAGGCGAGGTCAGTACAGGTGCATCAAAGCAGGGACCGAGAGACTGAAAAACAGCTTCTTCCTCAAGGCCATCAGACTGTTAAACAGACACCACTGACATTTAGTGGCCGCTGCTAACATACTGACTCAACTCCAGCCACTTTAATAATGGGAATTGATGGAAATGTATGTAAAAATGTATCACTAGCCACTTTAAACAATGCCACTTAATATAATGTTTACATACCCTACATTACTCAACTCATATGTATATGTTAATACTGTACTCTATATCATCTACTGCATCTTGCCATCTTTATGTAATACATGTATCACTAGCCACTTTAAACTATGCCACTTTATGTTTATATACCCTACATTACTCATCTCATATGTATATACTGTACTCTATACCATCTACTGCATTTTGCCTATGCCGTTCTGTACCATCACTCATTCATATATCTTTATGTACATATTCTTTATCCCTATACACTTGTGTGTATAAGGTAGTAGTTGTGGAATTGTTAGGTTAGATTACTCGTTGGTTATTACTGCATTGTCGGAACTAGAAGCACAAGCATTTCGCTACACTCGCATTAACATCTGCTAACCATGTGTGTGACAAATAAAATTTGATTTGATCATAATAATGTCTGAAACGGAGCAAATGGAATGGCATCAAACACATGGAACCCATGTGTTTGATGTATTTGATACCATTCCACTTATTCCACAACCACAAGCCCGTCCTGCCAAATGAAAGTGCCACCAGCCTCCCGTGTCTCAAAATGCAAATTCGTAACATATTGAATGAATTTCAATTCGTAACATATTATATGAATTGTAATTGGTAATATCTCATATGACATGGTTGATGGACTTTCAAAAATTAATAGCCACCATATGAAACGCAATGTATAATACTAAATGGAGGGTTACAGATTTACGTTTACTACGTTACGTCTACCCCTGACTTCATGTTGCAGCAGCCAGCCCAACCCAGTCCCAGGTGAATTGGGACCGCAAGGCACTGAGGTAAGAAAGACAAAAAGGTCAGTTTCGTGTCTCACACCCTCATCACCAGAGAGGAACAACAAAGAAAGCGTTTTGACAAGTTTTGAACTGGGATCCCTCTTCACTGGATAGGGACCCTTTCCTGTCTGTAAGTCACTTCTAAAATAATCAAATGTGCAGTGGTGTAAAGTACTTAAGTATAAATACCTTAAAGTACTACTTAAGTCGTTTTTTGGAGTAACTGTACTTTACTATTTACATTTACTCCACTGCATTCCTAAATATGTACATTTTACTCCAATACCGTTTCCCTGACACCCAAACCTACATGTTACATTTCGAATGCTCAGGCAGGACAGCAATACGGTCTAATTCACACACCTACCAAGATACCGTGTTGTCATCCCCACTGACTGATATGGCGTAATCATTAAACACAAATACTGAGTTTGTAAATTATGGCTGAGTGTTAGAGTTTGCCCCTCTGTCTGTCTGTAAAAAAAAGAAAAATGAAATCATGCTGGCTGGTTTGCTTAATTAATATAAGTAATGTGATGTATAGCATTTACTTTCACTTGGAACTTTTACTCAAGTGTGAGAATTGAGTACTTTTTCGACCACTGTACTTAAGTACATTTAAAACCAGATACTTTTACTCAAGTAGGCTGGTATTTTACTGGGTGACTCCTTTCTACTTGAGTCATTTTCTATTACGATATCTTTACTTTTAAGTATGACAATTTAGTATTTTTTCAACCACTGCAAATACGCTATAGTATTAAGCAAAGGACTGGCTTGTTTTTCAAAGCTAGATTAGGCTATTTGACACAGTGTTTTATTATAAGAATGTGTTGCTTGTTGCCGTGGGTTGGAATGACTTAACACAATACAGATGTGCCTGACTGGCAGGCAGGTGCTGTTGGTATGAGCTCTTGAAAAAGATGAGTGATGCTGAAATTCTGGGAGTTGCCTCCCACTGATATATATATATATATATATACACACTACTGTTCAAACGTTTGGGGTCACTTAGAAATGTCCTTGTTTTTGAAAGAAAAGCTAATTTTTTGTCCATTAAAATAACATCAAATTGATCAGAAATAGAGTGTAGACATTAATGTTGTAAATTACTATTGAAACGGCTGATTTAAAAAAATGGAATATCTACATAGAAGTACAGAAGCCCATTATCAGCAACCACCTGTGTTCCAATGGCACGTTGTGTTAGCTAATCCAAGTTTATCATTTTAAACGGCTAATTGATCATTAGAAATCCCTTTTGCAATTATGTTAGCACAGCTGAAAACTGTTGTTCTGATTAAACAAGCAATAAAACCGGCCTTCTTTAGACTAGTTGAGTATCTGGAGCATCAGCGTTTGTGGATTTGATTACAGGCTCAAAATGGCCAGAAACAAAGAACTTTCTTCTGAAACTTGTCAGTCTATTCTTGTTCTGAGAAATGAAGGCTATTCAATGCAAGAAATTGCCAAGAAACTGAACAGTTCGTACAACGCTTGTCACACCCTGACCTTAGCGAGCCGTTTATTTCTCTATTTGGTTAGGTCAGGGTGTGATTTGGGGTGGGCATTCTATGTTGTCTATTTCTTTGTTTTTGGCCGAGTATGGTTCCCAATCAGAGGCAGCTGTCTCTCGTTGTCTATGATTGGGGATCATACTTTTCCCACTTTCTGGTGTGGGATGTTGTTTTTGTATAGTTGCCTTGTGCACTGCAATACTGCACATTTGTTATATTCTATGTTGTTTTTGTTGTAAGTTTCACTATTAAAGAATGTGGAACTCTACGCACGCTGCGCCTTGGTCCGATCCTTTCAACGAACATAACAACGCTGTGTACTACTCCCTTCCCAGAACAGCACAAACTGGCCCTAACCAGAATAGAAAGTGGAGTGGGGGATCCCGGTGCATAGCTGAGCAAGAGGACAAGTGCATTAGAGTGTCTAGTTTGAGAAACAGATGCCTCACAAGTCCTCAACTGACAGCTTCATTAAATAGTACCCGCAAAACACCAGTCTCAACATTAACAGTGAAGAGGCTACTCCGAGATGTTGTCCTTCTAGACAGTGTTGCAAAGAAAAAGCCATATCTCAGACTGGACAATAAAAATAAAAGATTAAGATTGGCAAAAGAACAGACACTGGACAGAGGAAGATTGGAAAAAAATGTTATTGACAGACAAATCTAAGTTTGAGGTGTTCGGATCACGAAGAACATTCGTGAGACGCAGAAAAAATGAAAGATGCTGGAGAAGTGCTTGATGCCATTTGTCGAGCATGGTGGAGACAATGTGATGATCTGGGGGTGCTTTGGTGGTGGTAAAGTGGGAGATTTGTACAGGGTAAAAGGTATCTTGAAGAAGGAAGGCTATCACTCCATTTTGCAATGCCATACAGTGGATGGTACTTAATTGGAGCCAATTTTCTCCTACAGCAGGACAATGACCCAAAGCACAGCTCCAAACTATGCAATAACTATTTAGGGAAGAAGCAGTCAGCTGGTATTCTGTCTATAATGGAGTGGCCAGCACAGTCACCGGATCTCAACCCTATTGAGCTGTTGTGGGAGCAGCTTGACCGTATGGTACGTAAGAAGTGCCCATCAAGCCAATCCAATTTGTGGGAGGTGCTTCAGGAAGCATGGGGTGAAATCTCTTCAGATTACCTCAACAAATTGACAACTAGAATGCCAAAGGGCCTTGTAATTGCTGCAAATTGAGGAGTCTTTGACGAAAGCAAAGTTTGAAGGACACAATTATTATTTCAATTAAAAATCATTATTTAAAACCTTGTCAACGTCTTGACTATATTTCCTATTCATTTGGCAACTAATTTCATGCATCTTTTCATGGAAAACAAGGACATTTCTAAGTGCCCCAAACTTTTGAACGGTAGTGTGTGTATATATATATATATATATATTACACAGTACCAGTCAAAAGTTTGGACACACCTAATCATTCAAGGGTTTTTCTTTATTTTTTTACTATTTTCTACATTGTAGAATAATAGCGAAGACATCAAAACTTTGAAATAACACATATGGAATCATGTAGTAATCAAAAAAGTGTTAAAACAAATCTAAATATATTATTTTGATATATATTTTCTATATATTCTTCAAAGTAGCCACCCTTTGCCTTTGACAGCTTTGCACACTCTTGGTATTCTCTCAACCAGCTTCATGAGGTAGTCACCTGGAATGCATTTCAATTAACAGATGGCTGGTACTGTATATATAGACACACTGAACAAAAATATAAATGCAACATGCAACAATTTCAAAGATTTTACTGAGTTACAATTCATAGATGGAAATCAGTCAATGAAAAACAATTCATTAGGCCCTAATTTATGGATTTCACATGACTGGGCAGGGGCACAGCCATGGGGGGGGGGGGGGGGGGGGCATAGGCCCACCAACTCAGGAGCCAGGCCCACCCACACCCACTAGGGAGCCAGACCCAGCCAATCAAAACTAGTTTTTCTTCAGACAATCCCGCAGGTGAAGAAGCCGGATGTGGAGGTCCTGGGCTGGCATGGTTACACATGGTCTGAGCTTGTGAGGCCAGTTGGATGTACTGCCAAATTCTCTAAAATTACGTTGGAGGTGGCTTATCGTAGAGAAATGAACATTACATTATATGGCAACAGCTCTGGTGGACATTCCTGCAGTCAGCATGCCAATTGCACTCTCTCTCAAAACTTGAGACATCTGTGGCGCAAAACTTCACATTTTAGTTACCTTTTATTGTCCCCAGCACAAGGTGCACCCTTGTAATGATAAGTATGTTTAATCAGCTTCTTGATATGCCACACCTGTCAGGTAGCTGAATTATCTTGGCAAAGGAGAAATACTCACTAATAGGTATGTAAACAAACATGTGCCAAAAATTTGAGAGAATTAAGCTTTTTGTGCGTATGAAAAATGTAAGGGATCTTTTATTTTAGATCATGAAACATTATACAGTAGGAGACAGGAATTGGGGTTCACAGCATGACCTCTCTTTGAATTGTCTCCATATCGAGACGTTATACCACTTTGTGCAGCCACAGTCTGTATGTTGTATAGTCAACAGTCACTGTAATTTTAAAACTTTGGCCACTGTTAGGGAAGAAGTGGTCTCTGTGGGTTTCCTCTGAACTAAATTGGCATTTGTAGACACTGTTATCGGATTGACCGACAAGATAATGATCTTGGTTCAGTTGTCTGTTGTGAGATCTGAGCGTCTTAAGCGGACCCTATTCCCCTCCCTTTCCTTTTTGGACTGACATTCTTGCTGCTTGCCCTGTACAATTTTACAAGCATATCACTGTGGTTTCCCAAAGGCAGGATGGAGCAGTGCATGGTGAAGCCAGATGTGAAAAGAAATCAACAGAAACAGGTGAGAGCATACTGCTACAGGAAAACATCATATCTCTTATACTACACTTCTAAAACACTTCTTTAAAAAACAACAACATTGTGTTGTTTTTTATACCGACTGTAGGCTAAATAAGATTATAATAAACTATCTGACCCTATAACACAAACCACCACATCAAAATTCTACTTGAATACATTACGAGACTCGTTACAAAACAAAATGAACACTGAAGACATCATTCTATAAACACCATTTTCAGATGAATAAACCAAGAAAGAACATTAAGCTGAACATAGGCCTACTGTCAATACCGCATAGTTGAATACACTAACTCTTATCTCCTCTCTCGTTACGTCCCTCTCTTCACAGCCTTTACCTCCACCGAAGCCTGCAAAAGAGGTATACTATAATATTTAAATGCTTTAGATTACTTTTTGTGGGGTTGCTTCTCAAATTTCTCTTGACCTGTGCACGCACCGATGTTGTAAACTTTCATTCATAGGCTAGGTTGTAGCAACCTCATGATGGGTATAGGTCAAGTTCGAGTATCATATAGTAAGTAATAGGGATGTACGATATATCGGTGAACACATCAGAATGGGCCGATATTAGCTAAAAACGGCAACATCGGTATTGGCCAATGTCTAGTTAAATGCCCGATGTGAAAACCATGTCAAAGCTGACATACATACCTATATAATATAAGTACATACCTAATGACACCACGTAAAATGTTGCTGTATGTGCAACACAGCATTCCTAACCTAGCCCACACAATGTCTGCTCTGTGGATCGAACATTCAACAAGTCATTTAGACAGTCATTTGAAAGGTTAAGAAAATTTGAGCGAGACAACTCAAAAGGTGAAATCCATTAAAGCCAAGATAATGGAATTCATTGCCCTTGACAATCAACCTTTCTCTGTGGGTGATGTTGGCTTCGCCGACTGGTTGAGCACTGGTTAACATTACCAAGTGCGCTATTTTTCCGATGTTGCCCAACCGGAGTTACAGTAATAGCATCACTGCTATTAACGTCACGACATACACACTTTGGAACGCAGTTTGGGTCTTTGTGTGACAAAAAAGATACAGAAGCAATGTCAAAGCTGTACAAAAAAGTCAGAAAACAAGCAAACACCGGCCACGAACGATGTGTTTACAATACCGCGTTGGTAACGATCATTCGTTCAACCGCAACTTCTGGGGTAGCTAGCTTTAGCTTGGTACCTAGCTAGCACCAATATAACCAGCGTTAAGAGAATGACCAGAAACTGCAGTCATTTTCATTATTCTTAGCAATGATTTAGGAATCCGTGTGAGTACGTATTAGCTAGGTTGCCACGTGTTGTTCGCCCATTGAAATTGAACTTCAGTTCACGAAAATAACTAGCCAGCTACTTAACCCTGTTGCCCAAAGCTAACGTTACAAACTAGCTTCATCTGGCTAGTGACAGGATTAGGTGTTGTGAAGCAAGCCACAATAACGATCAGGCACACTAATGAAATTTGCGGTTTACATTCAAAATAAAAGTTTGTCATTGACAGTGATGCAAATTAATACAAATAGTCGAATTATGTAATTATACTTTTATTTTCAAGGCTAATCGCAAAGCCCACTCTTGTGGCCAATCCTTTTTGTGGCTAGTCTCACATAGATGGGTCCGACCACCATTAATCAAATAAGAACTGTCGTATAAATTTAGGGTTATTTTAGATGATGACACCTAGCTATAGCTACTGAAACAGATTATGTCGTTTTGCTATGTTTTTGGGGAAGAACATTGTTTGCATCCATGAGCTAGCTAACTTTTTTTATGACCAGCACTGTAAGTGCGCGAGACAACTTTACCAGCATCATAGCATAAGTATAGATGAATCGTGACATATGAAATACGAGTGATAGTGTAATCAATGTGTAATAACTACTTAAATATATATGAACGCGTTACATTATTATGTGACGTGCGTTCATATTCAGGTCCTGATTGGTCAACAAACTTATTTGACAAGTCAAATAGTGTTAAATAGTATATTTTTTGACACGCAAAGACCCAAACGGCATACCATAGAAATCGTGGTTGAGAATGAAACTGAACAAATGAACATCGAAACAGCACAGCAAGTAAGTGAAAGAAGTAGGTTTTGATTATGTTTTACTGGTAAGGGGAACATACGTAAATGCCTACAAAATACGTTTTTGGTCAGTGTGTGTGTAACGTTTATTTAAGTAGGCAAGTCAGTTGATTAAGAACAAATTCTTATTTACAATTACGGCCTACCCCGGCCAAACCCGGACGACGCTGGGCCAATTGTGCGCAGCCCTATGTGACTCCCAATCACGGCTGGATGTGATACAGCCTAGATTCGAACCAGAGACTGTAGTGACGCCTCTTGCACTGAGATGCAGTGCATTAGACCGCTGCGTCCATGTGTGTGTGTGTTAACTATTTAACTGTACTAGAATGCACAATAATAAAAAAAAATCAGTTATCGGTATCGTTTTTTTTGGCAAGGAAAATATTGGATATCGGTATCAGCCAAACATGTCATAACGGTGCATCACTAGTAAGTAGCCTAAACATATCCATGTTACATTGAGCTGGGTGAATGGAATATGAATGACAGTCTTCGAATATACTGTAATATAAAAAATAATCATCCTCCCTCATCTTAAGGCACCGACCGCCACTGCTTGAATTCAGACATTGATTTATGTGGGATGTATCTACCTCCTGGTTATATTTCATATATATTATATTTCATTTAGCAAAGATATAACGTTTTTGACCTGACAAAGATTTTTCTCATCAGGAATGATGAGAAAAATAATTTGTCTGTGAGTGTTCAAATCAGTTGGATCGGGTATAAAATTCAGCTGAAAATTAAAGAGGGACTATTTTTGTCTGTCAGGCCAACAGGAACTTGATCCAGACAGAGACTAGAGGGAATCAAGCCAGAACTCCAGTGGTTCCATCCAGAGTTAGACCCACTGCAAAGGTAGGCCTATCTGCTCCCACCATAACCACCACACTACTGCATGCCTTACACACTGCTGGCATAAACTTGTACTGGCAAAGAGGTTCCATAGAGAGACATAGCCAGTAAATCTCAATGTTTCATATCTCATTGAAATTGTATCTTTTTCCTCATGGGTAATATCAGGAACCAAATGTTATGGCCAGAAACAGCAGTCGCAAGAGGACACAGGCAGAGCACATAAAGGTACACAGGTACGCACAGATTTTGACAATGACATGTCATGTTCCTCTGCCTTAGTTTGAACCTTCTCAGGCCTTTAGTCTCAAATCACTGTCTCTTCATCAGGGCTCAGCAGAAATGGACATTTCACCAGTTAAGGCCTCTGATCCCCGAGAAAATGAGACCGACTTGAAGCAGGTATGTGTTCGGTGGTTCTGGTTTCATTGAAGATAAATGTGTCATAGTATAAAACCATGTTTTCTACAGGTCTCTCTTGTCAAATATATTTGATCTCAATTAGAATATCCTGTATAAATAAAGGTTCAATACAAATGCTTCACTCTCTTTATCATGGATATCTTTTTTAGGACAAATTTGGGGGTCTTGGTGGAATGTTTCAGAAATTACAAAGAGAGCCAACCCCTACCTTTACAGTGAGTGGACAGAGCTGTGTCTGACTATCTTTGTAGTGGTGTATGCAGCAACACCTGTCAGTTAGTTTGCGCACCAATCACCTATGTTTTCCTTATGATTGATCTTATAGTTTCTCTTCTCTCTCAGAGCTACATGTCAGATAACGAGAAGCCGGAAGAGCCCACCCCAGAAAAGGAGCAGTCCTCTGAGAACACCAAGAAGAGGCTGAGTCAGGCAAAACAAGTGTGTGAGAGAGAGGAGAGCGATATCTATAGACTACTAAACATATGCGATTGTATTAGAGAAACAATGAGAGACAAAGTTTGTTATTTAATAGTGGAAGTTTTTCAACATATATGACTCTTTCAGGACAAAGGAGGACTGATGGGAGGAATGTTCGGTAAAGCAACTAAAGACAAACTCTCTTCTCCTTTACTGACGGTAACATTTTCTTATTTTCTACTCTTGTTTATCTGTTGTTAACTTCGCTGTTTAGGTGCTCTACTACAACTATGATTTTGAAGCGCTTACAAGGTATCATTGTTTTCATTGGTCCTAGGTCAGTACAGTAAGTAGTGATCTCAATGACAAACAAGAGCAGACAGCTGAAAGCACTCATGCATGTATCATGATAGGATGATACAAAAAAAAACTTTAAGCCTGGTTATTTTCTCATCCTGAAATATGCAAATAAGTCTAACTGTATTCATGTATCTCCTCTATTGTTCTGGAGAAGGGGGGGGGGGGGGGGGGGGTTGTTCAGTGGAATCCTCAGAAAAAGAAAAAAACTGCTGGAGAAGGGACACCTGCACACGTGTGTAGCATATGTAGATGCCCAATTGTGCACTAATCTTTTTAGTACTGGAATACACATTTTCTGTTCCAGGACAATCTCTCAGTTCACAGTGAGCTTTTAGCCAGCAACAACAGTCTATCTGACACCAACAACATCAAAGTAAGCTGGTTTAAGGAATTTAAACTCTGCTAATTTGATCCCGCTGATAACTTCATGGTGGTGTTCTATGTAAACGGTCCCTCTGTGTGTTTCAGGAGAAGGGAGGCATCTTCAGTGGAATGTTCAAGAAGTCTTCCAAACCTGTGGAAGAACCACCTCAAGCAGAAGAGGTAAAGTAAAGTATAAGATTTCTGTTCTCTTGACAAATCTGCAATCACAACACTAAAACAACACTAAAACTCGTAATGGCAATTTTATGCTGCCATTAAACTTGATTTAATATCAATGAACTGTAAAGCAAACAGATTAATAATTCAATTATTCACGTATTGTCACTGTGCAGGTAACATAATTTGATGAAAGAAAGTATACCCAAACTGTCTTCAGCCCAGCTTTAAACAAAAAAGGGAATCAGGTGCTCAATTGAGGGACTTGAAAATCCAAAAAACATTCCTTACCCCAGGACACTTCAACTGGTGACTATCCAGGAGAATAAAAAAAAAAAGATCACTCAGTTTTTGCATAAATCTGATAGATTTATTGACAGGACAAACAAACAATAGGCTTACGTTTCTGCATGGATCGCCTTCGTCAGAGCAGAACATAATTTCCTCTTTGTGTTGCCTGTCATTGTCATACAGGACCAGCAGTCACTACACCACATATGTCAGAGTCAAGGCCCGCGGGCCACATCCGGCCCGCGAGAAGGTTTTTTACGGCCCCTGGGATGATCTTGATTTATTATTAGAACCGGCCCGCAGACCGCAGCAAGCCGGCAGCCCGCAGATCTTTTACACGCACCAATACTACATTTCCCACAATGCAACGGTGACGCACCGAGCAGTAGGCTGCTTCATTTCAATATTTATTGGCACAGCAGTCGTCAGCATCACAGTAAAATTAACTTTCAGATACCCATCAAAAATGGCAAAACGGAAGGTGGACACTGAGAACCGGGGGTTTCAAACAAGGTGGGAGTCGGAGTATATGTTCACGGAGGTAGCTGGAAAACCTGTGTGTCTTCTGTGTGGAGAAAGTGTGGCGGTACTGAAAGAGTATAATCTGAGACGACATTATGAAACGAAACACGCGGACAAAAACAAGAATATGGACATGGAACAAAGGCTACAAAAGGCAGAGGAATTAAAACGAGGCCTCAAATCTCGACAGGCTCTGTTCAAAAAAGCCAAATCACAAGGCCAGGCTGCTGTCAAGGCCAGTTTTATTTTGGCAGAAGAGATCGCTAAATCAGCCCGGCCATTTACGGAGGGGGATTTCATCAAAAACTGCATGATTAAAGTTTGTGACGAAGTTTGCCCAGAAAAAAGGCAACTCTTTTTAAATGTGAGTCTGAGCAGAAACACCATTGCCGAGAGAGTAGACCAGTTGTCCATCAATCTAAAAGAGCAGCTTGTGAAAAAGGGAAAAGATTTCATTGCATATTCCTTGGCTGTGGATGAGAGCACCGACATTTCTGACATTGCCCAGTTGTCAATTTTCATCCGCGGAGTGGACTCCAGCCTAAGCGTGACAGGAGTTTTTGGCTTTACGTCCTATGCATGGCACAACTACGGGGCATGATTTGTATGAAGAGGTGTCAAGATGTGTAAATGAGATGGAGCTGCCTTGGGAAAAACTCGTGGGTTTGACAACCGACGGAGCACCTGCGATGTGTGGACACAGGAGCGGACTGGTGGCGAAGATACGGGAAAAGATGCAAGAGGAAAACGCGACAGGTGAGCTGACAGCTTATCATTGTATCATACACCAGGAAGCGTTGTGCGGTAAAGCCTTGAAAATGGAGCATGTAATGAGCATCATCACGCGCACAGTTAACTTTATCAGAGCCAAAGGTTTGAATCACCGCCAGTTCAAGGCATTTCTGACGGAGTTAGAAACGGAGCATGGTGATTTGCCTTATCACACAGAGGTGCGATGGCTAAGCCAGGGAAAGGTGCTTCAAAGATGTTTCGAGCTTCGTGAGGAGATTTGTCTGTTCTTGGACAGCAAAGGGAAAGACACAACACAACTCCGAGACGAAATGTTTCTGTGTGAAATGGCTTTTCTGTGTGACATTACGAGTCATCTGAATGCAATGAACTTGCAGCTGCAGGGTCGGGATCATGTCATCTCTGATATGTACAGTACAGTGAAGGCATTTAAAACCAAACTGACTCTGTGGGAGACGCAGATGCGGAAAGAAAATTTGAGCCACTTTCCCAGCTGCCAGACCATGAAAGAGAAGCTCTCTACCAGTGCGTTCCCGAGCGCACAGTTGGCTGATAAAATAGGTATGCTTGCCGCTGACTTTCGACGCCGATTTGCTGACTTTGAAGCACAAAAAAGCAGGTTGGAACTGCTCGGTAACCCATTTGCTGTTGACGTGGAAAGCTCACCACCAAACCTCCAAATGGAGTTGATTGACCTCCAATGCAATGATGCACTGAGGGCAAAATATGCGGCAGTGGGTGCTGCGGAGTTCGCCCGTTTCCTCCCCGACACAATGCCCCAGCTGCGCATCCAGGCTGCTCAAACGTTGTCTATGTTTGGCAGCACATACCTGTGTGAACAACTGTTTTCTTTGATGAACCTGAACAAAACATCACACAGAAGTCGACTTACTGCTGAACAACTCCACTCAATTCTGAGGATTTCCTCAGCTCAGAGCCTTACCCCGAACATTGATGAACTTGTGGAAAAGATGGGACACCACCAAGTATCACCCTCAACCTCAAACAAGTGAACATTACTGTGCAATCACATATTTAGAGTTTTTACTCAGTTCAAGTTTAAAAGTTAAAGTTTAATATTTGTTTTCACTGCATGTTACTTCTCCTTAAACAAAGTGTTGTTTTTGATTAATAGATTTTTGCACTTTATTTTATTGTATTTCAATCCAATTATATTTTAAAAATATTTCAGTTGAGTGGATGATAGAAAATTGCTATTATTGTTTTTTTCTTTGAAGTAAATTTAGCCCACTTTTGCTAAAATAGAAAATATAGGCTACTGATGGTGCCTTGAATACCGGTTTCTTTCATTTAATGTTCATGTTATGGGGATTTTTATATAAAGGAAATTTGTCTTTTGTGTCTGTTGAAAATTAAAGATTACTGACAGAGCCATAAGAAAATATTGCTTTATTTATCTGATCATATTGGAATATACTTGTTAGGTTTTCACTAGGTTCAATTAGGTTCACTAGACTATATGCGTCATTTAAAAATTTTTCAATGAACATTCGAACAGTCCGGCCCTCGGCTTGTAGCTAAATTTTTTATTTGGCCCTCCGTCCATTTGACTTTGACACCCCTGCACTACACAGTGAGCTCTCAGCCAGCAATGACAGTCTCTCTGACAACAACAATCCTAAGGTGAGGCAGAGTTGAATACTATTCATGTGCTCAGTCAGAGGGTTATGACTAAAGTATTATGGATATTATTATAGAAATAGTTGACAACCTGATTATGTTCTGATGCCATTAGGCAAAAGGAGGACTTTTCAGTGGAATCCTCAGAAAATCCCCCAAAGCTCCTCGAGAGGGCACACTTGCAGAGGTGAGCGTTCTGGAGATCAACACGTGACTCAAAATATTATTTCCGACCTACTTGTAAATATGCTGACTTGTATAGAAAATGTACCCCATTGAAAATGTTATGCATTCTCACTGGCTGAACAGGTATCTTGATCTGTTTCTCAACTAGGAATTACACGGTGAATATTCAGACAGCAATGACAGTCTTTCTAAAAACAACAGTAAAGTGAGTAAGGTTTGACAGTTTTTTACATCTGCTGAAGTGTTCTTCACAAATAGCTTCCATTGTTCATTGGAAACGATTGGGTTTCAGGAGAAAGGAGGCATATTCAGTGGAATGTTCATCAAATCTCCAAAGCCTGCTGCTGATGCTTCTCAACCTGAGGTAATATAGCGAAGTCAAGTGTTTGGCTTGGACCAGTCTTACATTTTCTATTTGTTCAGCCTATGCTATGCGGACACACTACTGGTAGCTAGTTACGTAAGCTGAGTCTGCTCACATTACAACACACTTGTGAGTCCAAAACAACGTGTGTACAAAACAAATTAACTAAACTAGAAGGGGTATCTTAAATTGGAGCACTGTTGTGAGTAACTCTTCCCTGTTATGTCTCAGAACAAGCGGTCATTACAGGGTGAGCTCTCAGCCAGCAATGACAGTCTGGCTGACAACAGCAACCCTAAGGTGAGGCAGAGTTACTGCATTTAGACTTTGAAACCACTTGGGTTACCTGTACAGAAAGATCATTATGAACATGAGAAAACAAGTGATTTACGATCAATTGAAATGACAGTCTTCTTCTGTCAGGAGACAGAAGGGATGTTTAGTGGAATCCTCAGGAGAAAAACGAAAGCTTCTGCAGATGGAACACCTGCACAAGTGAGTCTAAGTTCATCTGGTGACCAACGTGTCTGTTTGCTTCAGTTACTTACAGTAAGAGTCTCATCATTTGCTAAGTGCTCTACTGTTTTCTGTTCCAGGAAGACCTCTCTACACGTTACGAGCTCTCAGACAGCAATGACAGTCTGTCTGAAAACAACAAAAGTAGGGTGAGTCAGACTTACTGCATTTAGAATTCGAGAAAACCACTTGGGTCACTGGAAAGATTATAACCATTATGAACATGACATAAGTAACCACATTTGTATACTTATTTAAATGGCAATTCAAATGACACTGTCTTCTTCTATCAGGAAAAAAAGGGTATATTCAGTGGAATCCTCAAAAAGACCCCCAAAGCATCTGGGGATGAAACACCTGCACAGGTGAGATCTAACATGTCTGTTTGCTTTAGATACTTACTGTAAGAGTTTGTTAATTTTCTAACTACGGGACTGTGTTCTGTTCCAGGACAATCTTGCAACATGCAGTGAGTTCTCAGTCAGCAACAATAGCCTTTCTGATACCAACAACACCAAGGTGAGGAGGTTTGGTGGAGTATTGTCTTCAGACAACACTATGTATCCAGATAACATTATATGTCAACACAGTAAAAAAAAAAATATTCTAATCTAAACTGTCTTTTTGTATTTCAGGAGAAAGGAAGTTTATTAAGTGGAATGTTGAGGAAATCGCTTATTCCTGCCGATGAAGGCTCTCAACAAGAAGACGTAAGTTATCTAGAGATGACTATATTGGCTCTTCATTTGACATTGACTAATGATATTTATAAGGCTATTATTAACTGTTGTTAATTGTTACAGTAACACTTAATTACCTCATAGGACAAGCGGTCATTACCAAGTGAGCTCTCAGCCAGTAACGACAGTCTCTCTGACAACAACACTATTAAGGTGAATAGATGTCCAGATCCCTGTAGCAGGATATTACTACTATCATTTATCGCTGTGTGTTTCAGGAGAGAAGTAAATTCAGTGGAATGTTCCAAAAATCACCTAAACCTGCCGATGAAGGCTGTCAACCAGAAGAGGTAACTACATTAGTACTTAATTTGACCATGACTAGTCGGTCATATTTATAACTTTTGGTGAGTGTTATAGTAACACTCGATTGTCCCATAGGACAAGCGGTCATTACACAGTGAGCGCTCAGCCAGTAATGACAGTCTCTCTGACAACAACAACACTAAGGTAAGACGGAACTCAGCTAACTTGATCTCCAGGTGACATGATTTCAGTTGCTCTTTCTAAACTGCATCTGTGTGTTTCAGGGTAAAGGTATATTCAGTGGAATGTTCAAAAAGGCCCCTAAAACAGCTGAAGCCTCGCAACCAGAAGAGGTAAACATGTTAGTCCTAAAAATAATTTATATTCAATCTCTATGGTATATACAGTGCATTCAGAAAGTATTCAGACCCCTTCCCTTTTTCCACATTTTGTTATGTTACAGCCTTATTCTAAACTTTTTTTTTTATCCTCATCAATCTACACACAATCTACACATAATGAAGAAGCGAAAACAGGTTTTTAGAAATGTGGGCAAATGTATTTAAAATAAAAAACACAAATACTTTATTTACATAAATATTCAGACCTTTTGCTATGAGACTCGAAATTGAGCTCAGGTGTATCCTGTTTCCATTGATCATCCTTGAGATGTTTCTACAGCTAGATTGGAGTCCACCTGTGGTACATTCAATTGATTGGACATGATTTGGAAAGGCACACAACTCTCTATATAAGGTCCCACAGTTGACAGTGCATGTCAGAGCAAAAACCAAGCCATGAGGTCGAAGGAATTATCCGTATAGCTCCGAGACAGGATTGTGTCGAGGCACAGATCTGGGGAAGGTTACCAAAACATTTCTGCAGCATTGAAGGTCCCCAAGAATACAGAGTTCCTATGTGGAGATGGGAGAACCTTCCAGAAGGTCAACCAGCACTCCAGAACCTGCAGCACTCTACCAATCACGCATTTACGGTAGAGTATACAGACGAAAGCCACTCCTCAGTAAAAAGGCACATGACAGCCCGCTTCAAGTGTACCAAAAATACACATAAAGGTCTCTCAAACCATGAAAAACAAGATTCTCTGGTCTGATGAAACCAAGATTGAAATCTTTGGTCTGAATGCCAAGCGTCACGTCTGGAGGAAACCTGGCACGGTTAAGAAAGGTGGTGGCAGCATTATCCTGTGGGGATGTTTTTCAGTTGCAGGCATTAGGAGACTAGTCAGGGTTGAAGGAAAGGTGAACGGAGCAAAGTACAGAGAGATCCTTGATGAAAACCTGCTCCAGCGCGCTCATGACCTCAGACTGGGGGCGAAGGTTCACCTTCCAACAGGACAATGACCTTAAGCACACAGCCAAGACAAAGCAGGAGTGGCTTCGGGACAAGTCTCTGAATGCCCTTGAGTGGCCCAGCCAGAGCCCGGACTTGAACCCGATTGAACATCTCTGGAGAGACCTGAAAATAGCTGTGCAGCAACACTCCCCATCCAACCTGACAGAGCTAGAGAGATATTTTATTTAAGCTTTATTTAACTAAGCAAGCCAGTTAAGAACGGCCCACCCCGGAGAAGGCCTAACCCGGACGACGCTGGGCCAATTGTGTGCCGCTCTATGGGACTCCCAATCACGGCTGGTTGTGATACAGCCTGGAATTGAATCAGGTCTGTAGTGACGCCTGTAGCACTGAGATGCAGTGCCTTAGACAGCTGCGCCACTTGGGAGCTCTGCAGAGAAGAATGGGAGAAACTCCCCAAAATAGGATACACATGGTACTTGCAGGTTCCTTCTCGACAATGCTACAACAATAAGAAATAATAAAAGATACGATTATGAACATGAAGTAAATGGCTCAGTAGATCATAATAACCATTTTAGCATATGTATAATACAGGGATGCACAATTTATAGTACACTATTTACACATGTATCAGGGAAGGGGGGATTGGGGGGCAAGTGTTTAAATTGTGCAAAATTAGAAAGTAAATAAGAGTCTGGTAGCAGCAGTTGTGATGTGTGTGTAGCATGAATGTATATGTGTGCGTGAGTGAGTGCATGTGTGCGGAGAGTCAATACAGGTGATCAGTCATTTTGAAGTATTCAACAGTCTGATGGCTTGTAGATAGAAACAGTTTCTGAGCCTGTTGGTACCAGACCTCATGCTCCGATACGGTCTGCTCGACGGTAAGGGAGTGAACAGCTCATGGCTGCGGGACTTCCTCAGGCACCATTTCAAGTAGATGTCCTGGATGGGTGGGAGCACAGTCCCAGTGATGTACTGGGCCGTCTTCAACACCCGCTTAAGGGCCTTGCGGTCGTGGATGGAGTACCAGGCCGTGATGCAACCGGCCAGGACGCTCTCGATGGTGCAGCGGTACTATTTGGGAGGACCCGGGGTGGCATGCCAAATTTATTCAGCCGCCTTAGGAAGTAGACACGTTGTCGCGCCCTCTTGACAAGTGTGGGGATATTGTTGATCCATGTCAAGTCCTTCGTGATGTGGACGCAGAGGATCTTAAAACTGCTGACTCTCTACTGCAGTCCAGTTGATGTGGATTGGGGCGTGTTCCCTCCTCTGCTTCTGGAAGTCAACCATCAATTCCTTTGTTTTGCTGACATTGAGGGAGAGGTTGTTGTCCTGGCACCACAATGCCAGTTCACCTACCTCCTCCCTATAGACTGACTCATCGTTTTTGGTTATCAGGTCTACAACGGTGGTGTCGTCAGAAAACTTGATGATGGAGTTGGTGTAGTGTAAAAACAAGGGCTGAGGACACACCACTGGAGGGCCCCTGTGTTAAGAGCCAGTGTGAAGAAGGTGTTGTTGCCGATCCTCACAGCCTGCGGTCTGCCTGTAAGGAAGTCCAGGATCCAGTTGCAGAGGGTGGTGTCCAGACACAGGCCTCTGAGCTTGGTGATGAGCTTGGAGGGAACAATAGTGTTGAATGCTGAACTGTGGTCAATGAACAGCATTCTCACATAGGTGTTCCTCTTGTCCAGATGTGTTAGGGTTGTGTGAATGGCGATGGAAATGTCATCTTCCGTGGCTCTGTTGGAGCGGTAGGGAAATTGGAGTGGATCCAGTGTGGCTGGCATTGATGTGGGCAATGACCAGCGTCTCGAAGCACTTCATGATGACAGGGGTGAGTGCGACGGGGCGACAGTCATTTGGGCATTTTGTAGTGGGCAGTAATATTTGACATGTGTATATATAATATTATAAATACCTCACAATCGACTCGTAATATGACTAAGCAATTATACTATTAAAATGTTTATCTGACTCCATAAGATAAATGGGCCACCATTTACTGTAGTGGGCGGTAATATTTGATATATGAATATACAGTAATATGATATATACATCACATGCGACTCGTAATAATACTAAGCAATTGGCCTATTCAAATGTTTATCTGACTGCATAAAGATTAGCAATATGCAAGAGATAATGGTTGAGTTACAGCAATACGCAATGAAGAAACGTCTGAGAACAGAATTCTAAATACAAGTGTATTGTAGCTTAAGTTACAAGGCATTAACAAGCATTACAAGGCATTATTCTAAGCATGGTCAGAGAGAGAGAGAGAAATCATAACCTGAACGGCCATGCCCCAAAAGTCCATGGGGTGGAAAGAGAAAAAATAGTGAGTCTCACCACAGCAGTTCAGGATTTAAAAAAAATAACATTTTATAAGCATCTAAGTTATTTAGATTCAAAAACGGAGTTGTTGACCAATGGTATTACTGTAAAGTTCACCTCCAATCACATATCAGACCTACATGATGTAACCTCTGTATCTCAGAGGTGACACAATGGAGGGTTGGGAGAGAATACAGAGAATGGTGAATTCCTAAGACAACACAGGAAATGATTGCGTACAGTTGATAAGAAGAGTCACTTTGGATGCTGCCCTACAATGTGTCCTTGGTTTTCTTGGTCGCTGGAATGATGATGGTATCCTTGAAGCAAGTGGGGACTACAGCCTGGGACAAGGACAGGTTGAAGATGTCTGATCAGCGAACACTCTAGCCTCATTTATACCTGGTGCTAACATCCTGCCTTTGTCCTCATCTTATCCACATTCTGATCGTGCACATCGCATCTACACGTCAGTAACATATGTCTTTTATCTGTCCACTGTGTCATTATTGTGACCAAATATCCTGGTCCCTGCCTGTATGCCAATTGTTTGACAGATATTCTTTCAAAATTCTATTTATTTTAAGACATTGATAATGGTGATTTAAATAGTTTCACTGTCCAGATCTGTCTAAACTTCTAAGATATCCAAATACAATGCGTGTCTGACTACCTCTGGAGGTGGGTAGAAAGATCTGATCACAATCAGATCACAATGAGTCTTTTTATCGTCTACACTTGTCCAAAAATGTGGGCACAATCTAAATATGGAGAAGATCAGAAGAAAGGACGTATGTTAGAACCAGGTATAAATGGGGCTTCTGAGGACATGGCCAGGAATTTTTGTTGGGGTATGTCCGGATTGTTATTGTGGGTACAACATCATCAACAGATTACCTAATGAAGCCTGTGACTGACTATGTATATTTGTCAGTGTTGATGGATGATGGATGAGTTCTGGTTAGATGAATCTTTGAACATATTCCAATCAGTATTCTCAAAACACTCCTGCAGCATTGAGTCTGCCTCCTCTGTCCAGGCCCTCACTATTCTCTGTGTTAGTGGCTCCCCCTTGAGTTTCTGCATGTAGGCAGGGAGTAGGAACAGAGAGACTTGATCTGATTGGCCAAAGTGGGGCTGAGGGATGGTACGGATGTTTGTGTACACATGGTCCAGCACATTGTTTCCTCTCATCAAACAAATTGTATTGGTCACATACACATATTTAGCAAATGTTATTGCGGGTGTAGCGAAATGCTTGTGTTCCTAGCTCCAACAGTGCAGTAGTATCTAACAATTCACAACAATACACATAAATCTAAAAGTAAAAGATTGGAATTAAGAAATATATAAATATTAGATTGAGCAATGTCAGAGAGGCACCTTTACTGACCTCGCCCTCTGGATGGCAGCGGGGTAAACAGGCCGTGGCTTGGGTGGTTGATGTTCTTGATGATCTTCTTGGCCTTCCTGTGACATCGGGTGCTGTAGATGTCCTGGAGGGCACGTAGTTTGCCCCCGGTGATGCGTTGGGCAGACCACACCATCCTCTGGAGAGCCCTTAAGTTGTGGGTGGTGCAGTTGCCGTACCAGGCGGTGATACAGCCCGACAGGATGCTCTTAATTGTGCATCTGTAAAAGTTTGAGGGTTTTAGGGGCCATTTTGGATCTCAGCTTCCTGAGATTGAAGAGGTGCTGTTGCACCTTCTTCACCACACGGTCTGTGTGGGTGGACCATTTTGGATCATTGTGATGTGTACGCCGAGGAACATAAAGCTTTCCACCTGCTCCACTGCGGTCCCGTAGATGTGGATAGGGGAGTGCTCCCTCTGCTGTGTCCTGAAGTCTACGATCAGCTCCTGTGTTTTGTTGACGTTGAGTGAGAGGTTATTTTCCTGGTTATTAACCCTAATGGGGCAGGATACATGTAGGCAGAGTTGTGGAGTCTGACTCGAGTCACAAATTTGATGAATTGAGGCTCGACTTGATTGAAAATAAATTCATTTGAGACTTCACTTGGACTTGGGACTCGACTTTGACTTGAGACTGATGACTTGAAATTATCTTGCCAGGTTTTGTCATGTTTTGTCATTCATTCTACGGCACAGAGTCTCTGTGGATTACTCTCCACGAAGCCAAAGACAGTAGCCGCACCATCGGCCTTGCAAAAAAACATGCACAAGGATAGTGAAACGCACACTCTGCCCAATGACTGGACCAGCAAACGGTCAATCAACATAGGTTGGGTGAGCTAGCGAACAGATTGCTTATTTTTTGTACAGCTATACGATCGGGTGCGGCGCAAACATAAAAAATGTAGGGAGAGCTGAAAGAGAGCGACCCGTCTCTATTTTACTGGTTTATTTATGACACCGCCCCCGGTTAGAGGGTAATTAAGTTGCTCAAGAGTTAATACATACAGGAACTTTATTCAAACACACAGAGGAAGATGAACATGGGGATGGTGCTGTAATGGACAAAAACTGAGAGATAATGAATATGCTATACAGGAGATAAATACACTCGCCTGAATAGATATAGCCAGATAGGCCAATTTGACCCCCTCAATAATATAGCACGATGAATTTGATGGATTGGAAATAAGTTTCCCACAAAAGCTACTGACTTTCTGTGGCTTTACACTACACAGTACTACTCAATTCCTCATTTTATTATGCTTTTGGTTTGGCCCGATCCTCAGAGGCCATGGTTTGTGAAGGGGAAAAAAGTTGCGTAATGCTTGTAAGGGAAATGGAGCAATAGCTCCTCTCTTTCTCTCTCTCTCTCTCTTCTTAACAAACCCTTAATTATGTGAGCTAACTTGTAACAAATTAAGAAGTACAGTCATATTTAACATGGTAAATTCACAAAAAGTATATAGAAAATTATATTTTTCAAATGGAGAAAGTTTCTATTGCAAGGTGATGAGATGTGTATCTCAAGTGTGAACAGTTTCTCAAAACTAGTGATAATTGGTAATGGTTATATTGGGCTCAATTTGGTGAGTGCAAAGACAACTTTGGTAGTATTACAAACTTTGAAACAGCTGGTTTCTAGTAGGTTACATAATTAGAAAAGGCCTGTTTCTCTGAACCTCAGGCAGTAGGCTCAAGAACACTTTTCCCTCACCAGTCAAAGGCAGCGTGCCTCTCTCAGACTCTGACCAGCAGCAACCTATCCTTATTTACAGTGCATTCGGAAAAGTATTCAGACCCCTTCACTTTTTCCACATTTTGTTACATTACAGCAATATTCTAAAATGGATGAAGAAAAAAAAGATCCTCAATCTACACACAATACCGCATAATGACAAAGTGAAAAGAGGTTTTTAGAAATATTTGCAAATAAAAAAACAGAAATACCTTATTTACATAAGTATTCAGACACTTTGCTATGAGACTTGAAATTGAGCTCAGGTGCATCAGTGTCCATTGATCATCCTTGATGTTTCTACAAGTTGATTGGAGTCCACCTGTGGTAAATGCAAATGATTGGACATGATTTGGAAAGGCACACGCCTGTCTATATAAGGTCCCACAATTCACAGTGCCTGTCAGAGCAAAAACCAAGCCCCCCCCCCCCCAAAAAAACAGGACAACGACCCTAAGCACCCAGCCAAGACAATGCAGGAGTGGCTTCAGGACAAGTCTCTGAATGTCCTTGAGTGGCCCAGCCAGAGCCGGACTTGAACCCGATCAAACTTCTCTGGAGAGACCTGAAAATAGCTGTGCAGCGACGCTCCCCATCCAACCTGACAGAGCTTGAGAGTATCTGCAGAGAAGAATGGGAGAAACTCCCCAAATACAGGTGTGCCAAGCTTGTAGTGTCATATTGAAGAAGACTCGAGGCTGTAATCGCTGCCAAAAGTGCTTCAAACTACTGAGTAAAGGGTCTGAATACTTAAGTAAATGTGATACGTTTATATTTATATATAAATATAAACGTATCACAGGTTTTTAGTTTTTTTTTTAGCAAATGTGTGTATATATATATATACACACATTTGATAAAAAAAATCTAAAAACGTGTTTCTGCTTTGTCATTATGGGGTATTGTGTGTCGATTGATGAGGGGAAAAAACTAATACATTTTAGAATAAGGCTGTTAACATAACAAAATGTAGAAAAAGTGAAGGGGTCTGAATACTTTCCGAATATACTTTGTTTTAGAAAACAAATTTGAAAGCCAAAATTGAGGGGTGAAAGCACTCAATGTTTATGCAACCTAATAATCAACCCCTAAAAATACTTCCAGAACAACCTTTATATATTTTTTTCAATTGAGAAAATCTACAAAAGAAATCAGCCCACCCTAGTCGTCATTGATAGGGATGCATGTGACACTGCACAGCAGAAAGCTGGTTTAGTTCTTTATTATTTGATTCATTCTTGATTTCAATGTGGAAGGGAAACCAGATACTGTTGTTTGTATATACCGTTTCTTGATGAGTAAAATGTATTCTCATACAGGGTGTTGACCCTGGAACCCACTGACCCCCCCCCCAAAAAAAATATATGTAAAACAAAGTTGCACTGCTATGGCTAACCAAAAAGGACTGGTTTTGAAAGTTGGATCATCAAATCCATTGAGGCTTTAAATGTTTTCTTAAACTATATATTTTTTTACATTTAAAGCAACTGGGAAACGTCCATGGCAGGCATTGTTGTTACACAAATCCTATTTAGTCACTTGTAACTTACTGTTTGGACAGTCAGTATTCCAAAACTGATTTCAAAAACCAAACTAATTTGACCATTGAGGCCTGCAGTGTGAACAAGGATTTAGACAAATTCGATTTGGCTTCTCAAGAGGAGGCTGTGCAGTCTTGCCCTCTACTTGTGTCTGTTCAGCTAGGACAGGTTAAACCTGATTTATTTTTCTGATTTATTGCCCGTGTATATTTGGTAAATCTACTTGTATGTTTTGTATGATATAGCGGTTTAACCATTGGATCACCAAGACCTGTAAATAAATCTACTGGGCATGTCAACCTGCCTACTGATTTCATGACCTTATGACAGGACAGCTACAAGGTCCCCAAAATGTGTTGTAGACAAAATAGTGTCATGGGCTGGCTGGTAGCCTCAATAAATATACAAAGATTTGTAGTTGAACAAGTCATTGCATGTATATAGATGTTTTCAACTTCGGCACACCAGGAATTGTTGATGAGGAAGCATAGACCTCTCCCCCTACTCTTACCAGAAGCCGCCATTCAATCCATATGGGAAATGGAAAAGCCGCCTGATTGAATAGCAAAGTCGAATGAATTGTCAGTTTTTATTAGTGTTTCTATTTTACCTTTATTTAACTAGGCAAGTCAGTTAAGAACAAATTCTTATTTTCAATGACGGTCTATAAACAGTGGGTTAACTGCCTTGTTCAGGGGCATAAAAAACAAAGACGGCATTCCCTAATGTCCCTCTGCGATTGAAGCCTTGCTTTGAGTTCAAAGTGCAAGTGCTGGTTAATTTAATTACATTTTAAAATATTTGGGGGGGTGGGGGTAAAGGTGAGGAGGAGGATTATTTAAGACACTGTTTGAAGATGTTTTCGGAAGATGGGCAGGGGCTCTACTGTCCTAGCTTCAGGGGGAATCTGGTTCCACCATCGGGCTTCCAGGAGAGAGAAGAGCTTGGACTGGGCTGAGCGGGAGCTGCCCTCCCGTAGCGGTGGGAGGGCCAAGAACCTGAGGTGGCAGAACGGAGTGCTTGGGTTGGGGTGTAGGGTTTGAGCATAGCCTGAAGGTAGGCAGGGGCAGTTCCTCTTGCTGTTCTGTAGGTAAGCACCATGGTCTTGTAGTGGATGCGAGCTTCGACTAGAAGCCTGTGGAGTGTGCAGAGGAACGGGGTGACATGAGAGAACTTGGGAAGGTTGGAAACCAAATGGGCTGCAGTGTTCTGGATAAGTTGCAGGGGTTTGATGGGACAAGCGGGAGAGGACAAGTGCCTGGGTTAGGACCTGCACCGCTTCCTGTGTGAGGTAGGGTCGTACTCTACGGAGGTTGTAGAGCATGACCCTGCAAGAGCCGGTCACTGCTTTGATGTTTGCAGAGAACAACAGGGTGTTGTCCAGGGTAATGCCAAGGTTCTTTGAACTCTGTGAGGGCGACACTGGGGAGTTGTCAACCGTGATGGAGAGGTCTCTGAGGGGGAAGACCTTCCCCGGGAGGAAGAGCATTTCCGTCTTGTTGAGCTTGAGTTGGTGGGCCGACATCCAAGTTGAGATATCTGCCAGGCACGCAGAGATGCATGTCACCACCTAGGTGTCAGAAGGGGGGGGGGGGGGGGGGGGGGGGAGTAGTTGAGTGTCATCCGCATAGCAATGATAGGGGAGACCATGTGAGGATATGATGGAGCCGAGTGACTTGGTGTATAGAGAGAAGAGGAGAGGGCCTAGAACCGAGCCCTGGGGGACACCGATAGTGAGAGTCAATGGTGCAGACACAGATCCTCTCCATGTCACCTGGTTGGTAGGAGCAGCCTGCCAGGTAGGAGTGACCTGCCATGTAGGATGCAATCCAAGAGTGTGCAGAGCCTGAGACGCCCAGCCCTGAGAGGGCGGAGAGGAGGATCTGATGGTCACGATGTCGAAGGCAGCGGATAGATCTAGGAGGATGAGAACAGAGGAGAGAGAGTCAGCTATGGCAGTGCGGAGAGCCTCTTTGACACAGAGAAGAGCAGTCTCGGTTAAGTGACCTGTCTTGAAGCCTGACTGGTTAGGGTCAAGAAGATCATTCTGAGAGAGATAACGAGAAAGTTAATCAGAGACAGCACACAAGTGTTTTTGGAAAGAAAATACAGGTCTATAGTTTTTGACGTCAGATGAGTCGGGAGTGTTGGTTTCTTTAGGAGGGAGAAGCTCTGGCTATTTTGAAGTCAGAGGGGACACAGCCAGTCGTCAGGGATGAGTTGATGAGGGAAGTGAGAAGGTCTCCAGAGATGGACTGGAGAGGGGTTGGGGTCGAGCCGGCAGGTTGTTGGGTGGCCAGACCTCACTAGTCCCAGGATGTCACCTGAAGAGAGAGGGGAGAAAGAGGTCTCTGCTTCAAGATATCTCTGCTTCATTCACATTGAAGGCTTACTGTACTTTTGTTTTGAATTCAGGATTCAGATTTGGGAACGGACTGTAATGACAACCTCTCAGAAAGCAAGGTAATCTACCCTGAAAGGGTCGTCTCTGTTTTCTGGAACTTCTAGTGACTGTTAGTGTTAGTGTATTAACTCCCTCTGTATCTGATGTAGGAAAAAACAGGGATTTTGGGACTCACTGGAATTTTCAAAAGGTCTCCAAGACCATCGCCAAAGCCATCCCCACGCTCCACTGTTGATAAGGTAGTAAAGTTGTCACTCTCTGGTGTTCTTTGTAACAGTATCAATGTAAAATCAAATGAATGTTTATAGTAACCCTGTGCTCTAAATATGTCAGGACCCTCTTACTGAGTACAAGGAACTCTCTGCCAGCAATGACAGCCTCTCAGACTTCCCCACAATTAAGGTAAGATTTTGTATACTTACATTTATGTATAAATACATTTGATTTCATATAATTAAGTATGTTTTAGAAAATGACAATTTTTTTTGTAGGAAAATCTCTCTGCACAAAGAGAACTCTCAGCCAGCAATGATAGTCTTTCCGACACTACAACCACCAGCAAAGTGAGTCTTGCACCTTATTTTACCTAGACCTACCTTTATCATCACTTTGCTAACCCACCAATTTGCCTTGTGTGTTTACTGTGTATGTATTTTTGACACAGGAGAAAAAAGGAGGGTTTGCAGGAATCTTCAGGAGAACTCCAAAACCTTTCGAGCAGCAGGTAATTACAGTCATGTAACATGAGCATTAGCAACTGTAGCCAACTGATACATGTTACTATGCAGTTTACACCCAGAACAGAAACCAATGTACACAACATGTCATGTTTACACGTCCTATATTTCTCTCTATTAGGACAGTACGGACACAGAGCCACCTGTAGGAGGTAGTCAGCTGAGGCGCCGGAGGACAATCAAGAAGAAGAGACGGGTGAGTGATCAGTTATTTAGGTAAATCGACCCATGATTGACCTATGATTTCAGAGATTTCACTCATGTCGCTACTCAATACAGTTACTTGTCTGGTCCCAGTTGGTTTTAAGGCCATATTTTTGTTGTACCATGAATGATTTTGTTATTTTCATGTTGAATATTAAATCAAAGTTGCTTCTCAGGTTGTGTCATTCCAAGTGAAAAGAACTCTCCCGAGGATTCCAAAACGTACTGCTGCTCGGGTATTGCTATTTCTTACGTTCCTCAACCACTCCAACTCAGTCCATCACTTAATGCCCCTCTATGTAAAATAGTTTGTAATACAGTAGTAGTAAAATAGATGCTGTGGTTTTCTGATTTCTCCCTCAGGACTCTGATAAGGAGCCTATCATTGAGGAGGCTGTGGAGCTGCAAGGGCTGGCCCCACTGCAGGTCAGCTATAGAACATGTGTATCATGCATACTGGTGCTTTACATGTTGCCTGTGTCCAGTGGTCTGATGTGTGTCTGTCTGTTCCAGGAGAGCACAGTGGAGATCCAGCCTGTGGAGATGGCAGCATACCCCACTGACGGAGTCAACCTTCTGGAGTCTGAAGAGGTATCTGTGTGTCTGTCTGCCTGTGTGTCTCTCGGTATCTGTCACTCATTCACACTCTCTGATTTGGAGATGACTCTGACATGTTTTCTCATTGCTGTTTCTTTTCCAGGAGAGTGACGGCCTGTTGGACTGGTGGAGATCAGTCGAAGGTGTGTTTCCACCTCCAACTATTTCTGTATGTCTGTGCGTGCGTTTAGGTGGCCGAGGGAATATTTATGTGCTGGTGAATTTTTGTGTTGGAGAAGTGTGATAAAAGTATAACTCTTGTGTTGTGGGTTACCAGGTTGGGAGCAATGGAATGAAACATCCCATTTCCAAGAGGATGAAGCAGATATGTGAGTCATTCACCTCTCTGTGCCTTACGTTCAAGTTCAACATGTTATTGTCCATCTTCTGTTGACATGGAAAGTTCATTTTAAAACGCCTCTGTCTCTCCCTCTTTCCCTCCCTCAGGGCGGTGGAGCAGGTGGCTGACCGTGTGTTCATGGCGGCTCGGCTGTTTGTGCGTCTCTTCAACCAGCGGGGAGCATCACTGCAGGGCCGTATCCTGGAGCTGCTGGCCCAGGCCGACGCAGCCGACCAGTTCCACAAGAGGACGGTGACGGCCGCTGTGGGGGGAGGCGTGGCCAGCGTGTGTGGCAGTGTGGCCACCATCACCGGCCTCGTCCTTGCCCCCTTCACCTTCGGAGCCTCCATCATCGTCACCGCTGTAGGCATCTCCGTGGCGACCGCTGGAAGCATTGCCTCGGCAACGGCCAACATCACTGATACAGTGCACTCCAACATGGACTGCAAGAAAGTGGAGAAGATGATTCAGGGCTACCAGGAGGAGATCAAGGATATCAGGGAGTGTATGGAGTTTGTACAGGTGGGTTACTGTTCTTTCTCTCTCACTTACTCACCAACTGGCACACGCATGCATATTCACATCCTGTATACACATACACACTCCTCCCCCTCTATCCCTCACGTGTCCTTTCTCTCTGTGTCTGCAGGAAGGTATGGAAGCTCTGCAGGAGGGGAACTTTGAAAAGTACACTGAGAGTGCAACCAAGAAGGCTCTGAACCACAACATTAAGCATGTGATGAAGGAGGGGGGGCGGGCCGGAAAGAAACTGATGATCAACACAGACAAGCTCATCAGCACCGTGCAGGTTCTAGGCGTGGCAGGGGGGGCCGCCAAAGCTGTTAAGGCCATCAGCGTTACCACGGGCGTCATGTCCGCTCTCTTTCTCGCACTTGACGTCTTCTTCCTCGCCAAGGATTCCCATGAGCTGCGCAAGGGCGCCAAGACAAAGTTTGCCTCCAAGATCCGAGAGATGTGCAAGGACCTGCAGGACGGGCTACTGGAGCTGAACAAGGTGAAAACCCAGCTGCAGAAAACCATGGATGGGATCGAGCTGGAAGAGTACGAGGAGGAGGAGGAGGAAGTGGAGGTGGAAGTGGATGATGACCTGGAGTCAGACCCAGTTAAACTAGCTCAGCTGGAGCAAGAGCTGGACCAGTTAGAGGAGAAGTTGGACAAGAAGGTCGAGGAGGAACAGAAATGGAATAAAAGCAAGGAGGAGGCAGATAAGAGTGAGGAAAGGGAAATTAAGGAGGAGAAGAATAGTAAAAAGAAGGATAGTAAGAAAGAGGAGGGAAAGAAGGCGAGACCTAAAAGTAAAACAATCGAGTTGGGGAAGTTGTGTGAGACTGAGAAAGTGGAGATGGAGAAAGAGTGGACGAGTGAGAGGGGAGACACTAGTGGTAGAGGGAAAGGTGATACTAGCAGCGTTCAGAATAAAAAAGCGTCTGAGAACGGGAAAAAGAAAGATAAAGGAATGGAGAGTAGAAACACCAATGAAAAAGGAAATGTTGAGAGCAAAAAAGAGAAAGGAAATGATAGAAGCAGTACGAATGAGGAGGGTGAAGTAAAGGCAAGAGAGACTGAAAAACAAAAAGGTAGAGGGAATAAAAATGAGCCAGCTGATACAAAGAAAGGGATTTCAAATGAAAATGTAGAGTCTGAAAGGGGGAAGAGTGAAAGATTGAAGGAACAAAACGTAGCTGGATTGGAGACTAAGATGAGGGTGAGGGAAACTTCAGAAAGAGGAAACGCAAGCAAACATAGCAGCAAGACTGACAAAGAGCAAATCCAGAAGAGGAGTCAGAGGGAGAGAGGCAGTAGAGATGAAATATCAGAGATTGCTCCAGGGAGAAGACGCAGTAAAGATCTGAAGTGTGGTAGCATAACTGAAACAGGTGACATGGAGAGAACGAGTAAGACTGAAAGGGGTGGGGTAGAGAGGGGGGTTAGGAACTTGAGAGCAGAGATGGATAGAGGAAGTAAAGATATGTACAGTGTTGACTTAAAGGGAGACTCAGAGAGGGGGAAGACACAAGAGGAATCTGAGGTGAAAAGAACGAGTGGGGTTGAGAGAGGGACAGCTAAAGGGAACTCTAAGGAGGAAGGAGTGATGGAGAGAATGTCCAGGAGGGAAAACAAAGAAAGGGAGTTGGGGTGTAAGAGGGAAAGAGCTGAGGAAAAGCGTGGGAGTAAGATTGAGAAAATGCAAAGAAAATTTGAAAGTGGTAGGGAGGGGGGCATCAGAAAAGAAGATGAGGAGGTTCATCAGAGTGAAAGGGACAGGAAGGAGGGTGATGTTGAAAGGAACAGGAGAGATGGTGATGCTGAGCAGAAGCCTCTACGCCAAGGCTCTCGTCCACGCTCCAAAGCCATCTGCCAATTTTACATCTGATGCATTATTAACTGACTACTTAAAGAAGTATTCTAAAAGGGATTAACCTAGTGTTTGGTTTTATATTATTTACTTGGAGACATATTGAGACAAAGACAGTCATTGTGTTTTTAATATTTGAAAAAGCAATGGAACTCAAATGTGCCTTTTTATACACATTTTTCATGACAAAGGGATTTTTTAAACATTTTTTTTTTTTAAACAAGGTCACTGTAAAGATTGTTGAATGAAAATGAATTTCTCGTGGACAGGTATACATAAACAATTGTCTGGAAGGAATGGGATGTATGGAATAACAAGCAGCAGAAGTTCCGGTGTTTGAGTTTTTTGTCACTGGTTATTTGGACAAGTCACGATTTCGCAGGTGTTAGCATGTTTAGAATTTCGAAAGGAGTGGACATTCGGCCATAACTTTCAAAGAGGGTGGAGCTCCTTGTTCCACTCCCCATTCTAGCATCTCTTCCATCTCTTCACTTAACATGTATGGACCTAGAATTTAATCGAGCACCTGACCAAATGCTGGGGACTTTAGTTCTCGGTTAACCAACATTATATGAACAAATCGCTGTCCAAAAGCTGGTAGCAATTCATACAGATGTCAATTAACTCCATAGGAAGAGTCACACTGACTCAAAGCACTTTATAGAGCAATGGCTGCTGCTCATTGGGCCGATTCTGACACGAATTAAGCGCACATAAATTGAACGTAATTCCTTTTTTATGCACTTTTCTCTCTATGCGTATTCTGACCTTAACTTAAGCAAGAGAAAAGCATGCTATTCACCCGCTATTTGTTCGGGGTGGAGATCTAATAAAATGGAGGTGTGTATAGATCCTCCATATTCTGACCTTGCCTTAATTCCACCACCTTTATGCAAAGGAAATCATGCATAAGGTTGGAACGACCCTGCCGGTTTCAAGTGAAAAAGCATCTACTTTATTTTTTTTAAATATATAAATGACAGCATTCTCCATGCACTGTAATACATACATTGATAAGAGCTATGTAAGTGAGTAATCCGTTTGGAGAAAGGGATTGCAAATACACATAGCAATTGTTTTAGATCATCCATCGGTATGATCCCTGGAGAAGAACGTGAAACCAGTCATATGGAAGAAAACTGAAAATCATATCAACATGACATGTATTGCGGCACCTTTTCCAACGTGAATTAGGCTATAAATAGCTGTACCGTTACTCTGAATTTTTATTGTGCGCCCTTATAATTTGCGTAGATGAAATTTGGAGATCCAAGCTAAAGGCTTCTGTAGAGCTGAACCTGACGATTTGATGCATGCGCTTTCGAATGTTTTAATTGTCTGCCCGGGTTTTTCTACGTTTTATTTTACAATTTGTATCATGTTAAATATGATCCACTATTGGGAGCCACCATCAGTAATACCCACATACATTTATAACTGTCACTTTAATGTTCGTTTTCTTATATTTGTAGTTTACATTTTGTATCATTCCATTCCGTTTACGTGTCTTTCCCCGGTCACGTCTGTGGAGTTGTTCCTGAGGGTCGCTAAGCATTAGTGGTTCATATTAGGCTAATGTGCACTAATTTGGGACATGTAGCCTATTTGAATCCTTATGGAACACAGACCACACGTAGCAGGTTAAACCTGGAGCCTGGCACACGGTTCACGACGACTGGACCAGTCATACAGTTCCATGATTAGTGAGGAATAGGATAGATATAATTATTGTTCATTCCTTATTATGCACTTATCCCCACCTTCCAATATTTCATGGATTGAATATGACAACTTTCAGGGTGTATTTTTTATTCATAAATTCTGTGCGTAAATGTTCTCCAAACTTGTTTTTTTAATGATTCATACATACTTTCTTAACCCTAAAATGTGTCTAAATAATCGGAGTATTTTTAAATCTACCAGTTGGTGCTGAAACGGAGACGAATATGCATATACTGTATTTAGATGGCTTTCTTTTATTGATCTCTACATTCTGAACCCATTCTCAATGTATTCTGGTCAGTCTGTTGATAGGATTTAAATTTAAAAAGGTACACAATATTTAAAGGGATGGTTTAAAATGAACGTAGCCTACTGAAAATCCTGTTGAACGAAAACTCCACGAGAAAATCTGTTGACCAAGAAGTGAGAGGGATTTCAGCAGTTGAATTAACCTTTTCAAGGGTGAGTTCCATATATCTTTAACGATCCCCAGAGTGAGTTTTTTTTATGCACGTGATGTCAGAATGCACTCAGTAGCTTGGTTTCCAACCAATTGGCAACAGATTTTCATTCAAAAATAAGTATAAAGAAAATATGCGCATTTACCCACCAGTGGTGTTTCTACCAAAATGGATTTGTGGATATAAATCAGTGCGTGATGACGTAGTGCAGACGAAATGTACTTTTTTTGCTTAAGTTTTCATGTACTGAATAAAAATCTACAGTTCAATGTGTTTCCATTGCATGTTCAACTGTTGTGTTAAATAGCAAATGTACAGCTGGCAGATACAGTGCGGTTATACATGCCTATATATCGATTGTAACATGTAATATTCAACTAAAAATTGATAAGGTAATGCTGCAATAGAGTGATTATTGAAATAATCTTACCGCTCATGCAACGAACCGGAAGCGCTGAATGCTAGAGGAGGAGAGTGGAAAACTGTAAGTGGACATTTCAGTGCTTCATTGGAAACTTAAGTTCAAAATTATTTTGAAGACTTTTGGAGGGAGGGAGAGGGTAGGGGGACACAATGTGTAGCTACAGCGCATACTGCTATGGAATGTTGAGTGGAAGTTTATGTGGAATGACTAGCTAGTGTAGTCCAGGAAATGGAATGTAAAGTAACAGTTAAGAGGTTGGATGCTGCTAAAATTCGCTTTTCTAGCTAACCAGCTAGCTATAGAGCTAACAAAAGGGCTAATGTTAACCCACTGAATGATATTTCCTAAACATGTTAAGTTGAAGCCATCCTTGTGTGTGTGTGTGTGTGTGTGTGTCAGAGAGAGAGAGAGAGAGTAGCTATCTAGTATGAGAGAGAGCGAAAGAATGAATCTGGTGAAAATTTAGCCTAACATGGAATGTGAAAATCACAATACTGTATGCATGGCAACACATGATGTCATGACACATTCTTATGAGGTATAGCTAAGTTAAGTTATCAGTTGTGTGTCTATCTCTGTGTTATATCTTTATAGAGGCAGACACTTGAGCTGATTCCAGAACAGCTGGACAGGACATTATTCTATCAGCCTTCAAGGGGAACCCATCTTTAGCTTTTGCCAGGTCACACACAAGTTTACATATACAAATATACAACACGTCTCTATCATAAATTTGTGTTTTCACCAGCCCAATCTAGTGACCATCATCCTCTGGACTCAGCCAGCCTAAACGGACAGGTATACACATCACTGGGACATTGTTGTTTCTAGGGCTGTCCTGGACTAATCTTGGTCGACCAAAAATCGTCTGTTCTTTTGACCAAATGTTTGTAAAATCAACTATATGCATTGAGCTTGTCTGATGCTTTAAAGTTACGGTTTGATGAAATAAGACACAAATGACTCAAGAGGGAGCCAGAGCTCAAGATAACCAGAAGAAGAAAAACTTAACCTTAACCAACCATTCTCCTCCCGCTCCTGCTGGCTTTCGCAGATTCTGCCATTACTCTCCTGAAGTTGTCGGTAATAGGCTACAAGAAGAGTCTGCAACTTTTCTCACGTGGAATGCAAATTTATCTTACCATTTCTACCAATCTGTGTGCCAGTTATGGTTTTCATATGCACATTTTCATGGAATAGTTTCATTTAATTTATAACAGCCTAATGCTGTTTAATCACATCACACTGATTGAGATACAATCAAAATTCTATCCAAATCTAAATGAAAATTCTAAACCTAAAAAGTAACTTCTATTGCCATTGTCAACGATGTAAAAATAGCCTACATAAGGCCAACAAATAAAAACATTGCATCCTGTGCAGGTAGAAAATATCCTGGTGAAAATAAATATCATATAAATCATATTGGTTGCAACAAACTTGAAACATTGTATCAAACTATTAACTTGGGTCTACCCGAAGCTCAACAAACGTATAAAATATTCTGGGCCTCTGTTTCCTGCGCCAGTGAATTCATGTCAGACACAACTGTAGGCTATTTGCACAAGGGATAAGAAGCAGTGCTTGACATGGGCAGGAGCTCACAAGAGCGGAGTACCTGCACCTCAAATGTTCTACTGCTTGAGCTCCTGTTCCTCTTATAGAATATTATCTCAAAATAATTGTGAAGCACCTGCACCTAAATATAAACAGTATCAGCACCCAAAATGAGTACCGGAACCTATTTTAGTCCAAGTCGAGCACTGATAAGAAGTAATCAGGTAGGCCTATTTTATGACATTTCCACTGGATCAGAGCATGACATTTTTCCCTTTATCGAAAGGGAGAGAGCTAGAAATATTATCATTCTCAATTGTTGTAAAAACAGACTGCTTGCTGTTTGAGGTGAAGAAAACATTACTTTGAGAAGCTCCACAGCTCATTAGTGTTGGTGCCTTAAGCCAATCAGAACTACTATCAGATCCCCAGATGGGCACATTTACAGTGCCTTAAAGTATTCAGACCCATTTACTTTTTACACATTTTGTTATGTTACAGTCTCATTCTAAAATGGATTAAATAAAACAAAATGTCCTCAGCAATCTACACCCAATACCCCATAATGCGAAAACAGGTTTTTCAATCATACTCTTCCTAAGGTTAGCTGCCCAGCCAAACTGAGCAATCAGGGGAGAAGGGCCTTGGTCAGGAAGGTGACCAAGAACCCGATGGTCACTGACAGAGCTCCAGAGTTCCTCTGTGGAGATGGGAGAACCTTCCAGAATGACAACCATCTCTGCAGCATTCCACCAATCAGGCCTTTATGGTAGAGTGGCCAAACGGAAGCCACTCCTCAGTAAAAGGCACATGACAGCCCACTTGGAGTTTGCCAAAAGGCACCAAAAGATTCTCGGAACATTAGAAACAAGATTCTCTGCTCTGATGAAACCAAGATTGAACTCTTTGGCCTGAATGCCAAGCGTCACGTCTGGCGGAAACCCGGCAGCATCCCTAGGGTGAAGCATGGTGGTGGCAGCATCATGCTGTGGGGGATGTTTTTCAGTGGCAGGGACTGGGAGACTATTCAGGATCAAGGCAAAGACGAACAGAGCAACGTACAGAGATCCTTGATGAAAATCTACTCCAGAGTGCTCAGTACCTCAGACTGGGGGCGAAGATTCATCTTCCAATATGTCAACGACCCTAAGCACACAGCCAAGACAACGCAGGAGTGGCTTCGGGACAAGTCTGAATGTCCTTGGAGTGGCCCAGCCAGAGCCCGGACTTGAAACCGATCGAACATCTCTGGACAGGCCTGAAAATAGCTGTGCAGTAACGCTCCCCATCCAACCTGACAGAGCTTGAGAGGATCTGCAGAGAAGAATCGGATAAACTTGTAGTGTCATACCCAAGAAGATTCGCGGCTGTATTTGCTGCCGAATCTGGTTCAACAAAGTACTGAGTCAAGGGGTCTTAATACTTATGTAAATGTTATAGTTGAATTTGTAATAAATTAGCAACAAATTCTTTTTTTTTTTTTTTTGCTTTGTCATTATGGGGTAATGTGTGTAGATTGAGGGGGAAAAAACATTTAATACATTTTAGAATAATGCTGTAACTTAAAATGTGGAAAAAGTGAAGAGGTCTGAATACTTCAGGAAGACACTGTATATGCCTACATTTGCATGCAGGCCTGGATAGCCTATAGGCCTACTTCTATGCGTAATCAGGTTTGCGTCCTTACTCAACATTGACAGGAGCGCTCCAAACAAAAGACAATGACTAAATTGACAAAACTCATAAATGGAATGAAATAAACCAAAACGTGTTTCTCACAAGTGAAGCATAGGTTGTGCCCTCTGCAAACAATGTGTCCACTTCGACATTGAGAATGATAAGACTGGAATAATAATATATTGAATGTATTAACAGAAATGTTCATAACCAAACATTGTAGATTCGAAATTCTAGGAATTAACGGTAAATGTAGGCTACTACTGGTAGTAGGGAATAGACCCCAACAATCAAAATGCAAACAATTCACAGTGAAGTTATGAAACAATGAATGTGCACAAATTAGCGGGAGAGATAATTCTGTAGAGAGAAGTGCATTGTGTGCTGCATGGACATGCAACATTTACCGTGATATGGCCTCTGCAGAAGTCAAGGTATTCAGACCTTACTAATTGCGATTTGCGGAGCAGCACAGAGCTGTTGTGAAGGAAGTGAGTTTGATTATACAGGATGTACCGCCCCCCACCTATTCAGAGCTCTCATTGTTATAACATTTGGGAGTTCGCACAGCGATGTGGTACAGAGCTCGATTTGGCCTTTGTATGCCTCCGCAATTACGTCACACCTTCCATATGGACAATGGCGACCGTCATTCAGGGCAGGTGAGCCCCACCTGTTTAGCAAAAAAAAAGAAGTCTGTTTTACATGTTATTTTGGCATTAATACATGTGACATATCAGTTTGCAAACAATGTATAAAACAATTGTTGAGTTAATAAAACACTTTGTTTCCTTGAGTAAGGCAGCCCCAGTGTTTCAGCCGAGCACAGTGCTTTCTGTGCTGGTGGGGCAGCCGCTGGAAAATACGGAGCGTGGGGGGTGGTACTTCTCTAGTTGCGCCGTGATTGCCTCGGTGGTCTGTCACTCACTCAAGGAGTCATCATCATGAATCAAGTCGACAATCTACTGGCAAATCCTTTTCATATGAAGAGAAGTTATAGATAAAACGTATCGGTGTTCATCGACCATTGGACAAACATTACACAAGTTGGAAATCGCAAATTCAACAATGAGTGGTTTGGAAGGAATCAGTGGCTAACTGCAAGCATTGCAAAGCAATCACTAGCCCGCTATTCAGTGGAGAGTGTGTGTGGTCCAAGTCTGTGTTTAAGGGTCTCTTTTCCAAGCTTAAAAGGATTAACATTGACATGCCATGGACCAGAAAAGGTTGAATACATTGGCCATGCTGTCAATCCAGTATGACTTCGGCCACGTCCAAAACACCTGGAAACTCTGAAATCTCAGACTTTAGTGAGTTCAAGACAACTGGGAACTACGGAAAAAAAACAAAGCTCCGTCTGAGAAAATAAGATGAGCATATAAGTCAGGAACTCGGGCCTCTTTCTAGAGCTCCGACCTGAAGATTGCTGACTTCAGGATTCAGGCTTGTCCCCCTCCCCCAAAAAAGTCCTGAACAAATACACTGCTCAAAAAAATAAAAGGGAACACTTTATGGCCTGCTGGAGGTCATTTTGCAGGGCTCTGGCAGTGCACCTCCTTGCACAAAGGCGGAGGTAGCGGTCCTGCTGCTGGGTTGTTGCCCTCCTACAGCCTCCTCCACGTCTCCTGGTAGCGCCTCCATGCTCTGGACACTATGCTGACAGACACAGCAAACCTTTTTGCCACAGCTCGCATTGATGTGCCATCCTGGATGAACTGCACTACCTGAGCCACTTGTGTGGGTTGTAAACTCCGTCTCATGCTACCACTAGAGTGAGAGCACCGCCAGCATTCAAAAGTGACCAAAACATCAGCCAGGAAGCATAGGAACTGAGAAGTGGTCTGTGGTCACCACCTGCAGAACCATTCCTTTATTGGGGGTGTCTTGCTAATTGCTTATAATTTCCACCTTTTGTCTATTCCATTTGCACAACAGCATGTGAAATTTATTGTCAGTCAGTGTTGCTTCCTTAGTGGACAGTTTGATTTCACAGAAGTGTGATTGACTTGGAGTTACATTGTGTTGTTTAAGTGTTCCCTTTATTTTTTTGAGCAGTGTAGTTATATTGACTACGTCCGTCCTAGCTCACTCATTAAGGTCTTAATCAAAATTACAGATTGCCTCTTATCCGCTCATCATTCCCGTATGCAGTTTGTACATCTCAATTGTCAGTAGAAACAAAATTTGTTTAACCAAGTCAGCCATGTTTTTTTAAAAGGCAGTAAATGAGGCTGAATGAACTGTTTCCCTGCCAGACAAGGCTCTGCTGGTAGCCAGGTGTAGCAGTGGTAAGGATTCACTCCATGGTGCTGAAAATAAAGCTCTGCTGTTGGGACAGTTTTATGTAGGCCCTAACAGGTTGTGGGCACCGTTTGTCATATAGTGCAATTCATTATAGTGCAAGTAATGCATTGTTTATTGGTTTTGCTGGCATGCATCTAAAAATATGGATTTAAAAAAATTATATATGGGGGTGCTTGCCCCACCAAGATTTACATGCTAAAATTGCCACTTCATATGGAGACTCCAACCACATTTTCGGATCAAGCATAAATTGGCTTTTAGTCTAGGCTTCCGCAATGGGGACAGCCCTAGTGTACCTACTCCCTATATGAACACCAACGCATCATCTGTTTGCATGCCTGGTTGGGAGGTTCTTGAACTAGAACCATGATAAAGGATATGAGAAGGGACATTGCAGTGATCTGATATCCAAACGGTGCCCTCTGGTGATCCACAGAACACACCAGTTTCGTATTGTTGGGCTATCTTCACCCAAACACAATAATACCTGATAAATTAGGTGTGCATCTGAAAACCTGTTTCAATTAAATAAAGCACTACTAATTAATTTGAGTATTTAATTGCAATTTATTATTACAGTACAACTTAGACCAAGTAGTATAAAAGAATAATGACATGAAAATCAGGAACATACAAACTCAAGTGGGCAATTTAAAAAAAGAAGATTTTTCTTTAAACATTCACTAAATCTTTAAAAGTTGTCGTCATCGCTTGATTACCAATGCTAGTAAAGCCAATGTGGTGGTTTGACTTGTGGCTCAGGTCAGAGAACAGCCATTTCTGCTCTCTGCTGGTCAAAAGAGGAACAGTAGCACAGCAAATCACTTCATACCGCTCTCTCTCTACATCTAGTTTCAATGTACCTGGCTGCAAGACAATTCTAAATGAATAACACAATGATAGGAGTGGGATGAAACAGGGATAAACTAAATTGCATCAAGAAAAATAAAAGACCTGTGGGACAACGGAAGGGTGGTAGTGGGGGCAGGTGTTCTCTGAGTGTGTGCATTGACGTTTTCTCACGTTTCGTAGTAGTGCGGGTATTAAAATAGGAGTCGGAGGAGCCACTGGAAGCCATGTGGATGTGTTGTCTGTACAAGTGTGCATCAGTCTGCGTGTGGTCTAAGAGTCCTCATCTCCGTTGACACTGTCACCATCGTCGTCTCCATCCACATGCTCTCCTTCCTCCTCTTCATCATCATCCTCCTCCTCTCTTTGTTGACTCTTCACCTGCGAGAGCATATTAGGTGGTGTGAGTATAAAAATTACTCAAATACACTGAACAAATATAAAATGCAACATGTAAAGTGTTGGTCCCATGTTTCATGAGCTGAAATAAAACATACCAGAAATTTTCCCATACGTGTTTTCTCTACGATTTAGTGCAAATTGGTTTACGTCCCTGTTAGTGAGCATTTCTCCTTTGCCAAGATAATCCATCCACCTGACAGGTAAGCTGATTAAAACTGCATGATTATTACAAAGGTGCACCTTGTCCTGGGAACAATAAAACATCACTAAAACGTGCCGTTTTGTCACAACACAATGCCACCGATGTCTCAAATTGAGGGAGCATGCAATTGGCATGCTGACTGCAGGAATGTCCATCAGAGCTGTTGTCAGAGAACTGAATGTTAATTTCTCTACCATAAGCTGCCTCTCAACTTCAAGAGAATTTGGCAGTACGTCCAACCGGCCTCACAAACACAGACCATGTGTAACCAAGCCAGCCCAGGACCTCCACATCCAGCTTCTTCGCATGTGGGATAGTCTGAGACCAGCTACCCGGACAGCTGATGACACTGGGTTTGCACAACCAAAATATTTCTGCACAAACTGTCAGAAACCATCTAAGGGAAGCTCATCTGCGTGCTCGTTGTCCTCACCAGGGTCTTTACCTGACTGCAGATCGGGGGTCATAAACAACTTCAGTGGGCAAATGCTCACCTTCGATGGCCACTGGACAAGTGTGCTCTTCACAGATGAATCCCAGTTTCAACTGTACCGGGGCAGATGGCATCATGTGGGCAAGCGGTTTGCTGATGTCAACGTTGTGAACAGAGTGCCCCATGGTGGCGGTGGTGTTATGGTGTGGGGAGGCATAAGATACTGACAATGAACACAACTGCATTTTATCAATGGCAATTTGAATGCACAGAGATAGTGACGAGATCCTGAGGGCCATTGTCGTGCCATTCATCCGCCCCCATCACCTTATGTTTCAGCATGATAATGCACAGCCCCATGTCGCAAGGATCTGTACACAATTCCTGGAAGCTGAAAATGTCTCAGTTCTTCCATGGCCTGCATACTCAGACATGTCACCCATTGAGCATGTTTGCGATCGATGTGTATGACTGTGTTCCAGTTCCCGCCAATATCCAGTGACTTCGCACAACCATTGAAGAGGAGTGGGACAACATTCCACCGGCCAAAATCAACAGCCTGATCAACTATGCAAATGAGATGTCACAGTGCATGAGGCTAATATTGGTCATACCAGATACTGACTGGTTGTCTGATCCACGCCCCTACCTTTTTTAAATGTATCTCTGACCAACAGATGAATATCTGTATTCCCAGTCATGTGAAAACCATAGATTAGGGCCTAATTAATTTATTGCAATTTACTGATTTCCTTATATGAACTGTAGCGCAGTAAAATCTTTAAAGTTGTTGCATGTTGTTTTTACATTTTTGATCAGTGTTAAACACACTTCAACATACTACCATTCATCAATATGTTTTCTCCTCTTCCCCTCCCTCGTTTCTTCCATCTCACCTCCTCCTCTTCTAGCAGATCCCCCTCCTCCTCAGAGTCGTTGAGATCCTCCCTCTCCCTCTTGATGCTCTCCTCCTTGTTGCTGCAGTGCTGCTGTGAGGAAACCTCTCCAGGCTCAGGCTTTGCACCCTTCTCATCTTCTCGCAGAAAGAGTGCGATCCGGGTCAAACAAGCCAGAGAAAAAGGCGTCATCAAAAGTTGAACAATGAAATCCCTTATCTGTACATACAAGTCATAGAAATGCTGAGATTTCCAGTATACATACAGAGTACAAACCAGCTCATTCATTTTTATTTTTTTTATGTTATAAAAGTTGACTGTCCACGTAACCTGGTTCAAACATTTACCATGTAACCCTGAAGGAGGCACTGCATGCCCGAAAAATTGGTTGCTATACCCAGTAAATGTTTGGGAGCAGTGTGCGACTTTCTTTTTATAAAAGCATTGATCACATGGTTACGGTGACACTCCTACCTGACTTCTTGCTGTGGTCCTTCTCCATGCGGTCTAGGCTCTCCAGCAGGTAGTCTACTTTGTGTTTAATCATTGTCAGCTCCTTCTTGATGGTCTGCAGGTCATCTGTTTTCACTGAGAGAAAGAGAGAAAATAGAGACGGATAAAGGTTTAAGAGATTGACCCCAATACCTTATGAAGCTCTGTATGGGGTGCTGTGAGAGTAACTTTTATTAGCAACATGCGATTACCCTCAAGCCCTGCACCGAGCATCAGGGCATAAAAATTTTTTTTTTTGGTCCACCACCCACAACTTTTCCCCCTCTAAAATACAAAAAAGAAAACATGTGCTTTGTATTGTTCCTAAAACAATACATGTATTACTAGTAAGAAGTAATGGGTTATTGTTTCATTTCATGACCTGGGTCTTTTAACCAAAATATCACAGATGAGACAAAACATTTTAGCTGCCCCTTTTAAGGACGGGAGGTTACCGTGGTAACACGACTTGTTATGTTTGTGCCTGTGCGATTGAGTGTGAATAGATTAAGGGTAGTCTTCTCTTCCCTAGCAGTTGAAACGCAAACATAGGTTGTTATTCTATCTTGTGAACAAAACAATGTAACTAGCCAAGAAACAAGGTCTCACCTCAGTAGACTCTGGTTTCAAGTAAATTAGACCAACTTTTATGCCTATGCGCAGCGCTTCTAAAAATGAATCTGTCACTCAGCTCTTCAAAATGCACACAGCCTCCAGCCAGGCAGTGTTGCAGCGCGAGGTGGAATAGGCTATGTAGAGCTTTGACTTTGTGCGATTAATTTACCAGCTATGAAACAAAAATGGCAGAAATACTTTAAAAGTTACTGCAGCATTTATTTTTACTATAAATGGGATCATTCTATTCGCAAATGAAAGTGAAATGCTCGCACTGTGGAGCTCTGACCACCCGCCAGGTGAAATAGACATCTTACCCGCCAATGCCAAAATCTACCCGCATTTGGCAGGTGTTAATTTTAGGCCCTGGTGAGCATTGACAGCAGGTACTGCATGAGGGTGCTACAAATAGTCCACTGGGCAATGTGCAAGTTTACTGTGCTAGTCGAGTGGCTAGAGCAGAGGGGGCTGGGCACTGACTTGTTCTTGAGGATGCCCTCTGGCTGCTCTTGGAGGAAGAGGAGAAACTGGCCTTGGTGCAGCGGCTACCCCCTCCAGTCATGCTGACCCGCGGGCGCTTGGATGGGATCACTGCTCGGGACAAGGGTGGAGGAGGAGGGGGCACACGGGATGGGTACGAGTACACTCTGAGAATAGAAGAGTGAGTAATGAATGAATGAA